>NW_022985549.1:1082490-1389140 GCF_010093815.1 Pseudovirgaria hyperparasitica
ACAGACAGACAGACAGACAGACAGACAGACAGACAGACAGACAGACAGACAGACAGACAGACAGACAGACAGACAGACAGACAGACAGACAGACAACGTCCAACAACCAACAATCTATCATATTGCAAAGTAGGCTGTACGTAAATAGATGTATAGATAGGCAGAGATAACAGTACGGTAAAGATACATACATACATCCAGGCAGAGAGCCAATTCCATCAGCCATCACCCATCATGGAAAATGAGTCAAAACGCCCCGAGTTATGTATAAACAGATAAACTCCCATTTGTTCCCCCAAAGCTCCAACCCCCTGAACCTCCGTAAACCAACGCCGAAACCCGGCCTCCGTATTTCCAAAACGCCAGAAAACTCTACTTTCCAATTCGATTGTGCGTGTGCGTGTGTGTGTATGTGTGTGTATATGGGTGCGGCAACTTCTCAGGCAGTAGGCGGTAGGCAGTAGCCGTCTCAGCCTCTCCGCTCAATGGGCAAGGGGAACCCGTTTGCGTCTGCAGCCGACGCAGCGAGCGCTGTGGCGAGAGGGTTCTGCTGGGCGGCCATTTCGCGGATCCTGTTGAAGAGATGACTGTTTATAGGTTTTAGTGCCTTATTCACTCTTCGAAGATTACAATTGGGAAAAAGTGTTCAAAGGGGAAGGAAGTGCGTGTTTGACTAACCTGACAGGAAGCCGCGTCCGCTTCTCCTCCGACATCAACAGGTCTAGCTTCACTTGCTGTTCTCGCTGGTGGTTCTTCACGTGGCCCTTGATCAGCTGCTGGGAGCCGTCCGAGCTCGCGCCGTAGACGCGATGGGAACAGCCGTCGAATGTGCAGTTCCAGACGTTGCCTGGAGCATTCGCTTGGAACGATGATAACGGCGTCGATATTATTGTCGACACGTACTCGGCACCAGGCGGCGAAGGGACGTTCGGGTCAAAGTTTAGAGGGATCTGTTGGTTGGCCAGCTGCTCGGGCGACGAGAGTTCTGACAGTGCGGACTCGCTGCTTTCGTCTTCGTTTTCGTTTTCGTCTTCTTCGTCGTCGTCTTCGTCAAAGTCTGGCACGTTCGCTGGTGTTTCGGGGTAGGATGGGAGGTCGGAAGCACGCCTCTTGCTAGGAGGTGACTCGTCGTCAGAATCTAGCGGTCTCTTGCCAGGCGAGCTCAGATCCATCGCATCTTCGAGTTCTCCATCAGAACCCGATAAATCTTCTGACGCTCGTCCTGCTGGATGTGCCTTCATACGCTTCGTGCCCTTGGCTGATGTCGAGGTTTTAGGTCGCAGGACCGACAGGCGTCCATTCTTCGGCCGGCCGGCCCCCTTTCGAGCGCGTGACGATGCTGCCAGCAAGTCATCTTCCTCTTCCTCGTCCTCTTCCTCGTCTGGTTCGTGATATTCCTCAACAGGCTGTCTTCTAGGTTTCAGCTCCACTTCGTTGACTTTCCGGGCCGTCGCTGCGGAGATAGTCGCCTTGCTCAGCTCCTTGAAAAGAGAAATCTTGTTCCACGCTATCTTGCAGCTTCTCTTTGCAGCTTTGTGGTCCATCATGTATCGCACATTGGTAGCGTGGGACCGAATGTAGTCCATCGCTACGTCTTGTTCGTCAATCTCGTAGCGTTGGGTCATGATCTTGGCAATATTCGCTATGGACATGCTTTCAGGTCTCAATGTCTTCGAGACCTCCGCGCGTTGTATGACCTCCCATATTACATGCGCACGGAACCAGTTGTTGTCTTTCTTGGGCGCTTTACTCCTGGTTGGCTGCTTTGACATGCTTGTCCGTGAAGGGTCTTCCGAGCCCTTCTTATTGTGTTGGCTTGTCCCCGGAGGGCAGTCGTTGTTCGTAATCGATTTGAGGCCGGACTTATCTTGCATCTGTTGGTAATCATCCTACAGCAGAGGTCAGCTAGCGGGCCCAAGGTAACGGACTTGTGATGCGACAGAGCAATGGCGGTACTGACCGGGAAATGTTGTCGGAGATGTGTGCGTAGTCCGAGCCGTCCCCAATGAATTCCTTCCTTCCCGTTGATCATGGCCAGCATGAGGAAGTGTCGGTGCCTGTAGAACCTATCGCGTGCCTGCTCGATCGTGGAGCAATCGTTATCTTCGTCTTCCACAAACTGCCAAACGGTCAGCTGAACTCACTCCCTTCGCCAGCATGGGGTACTAACTTCGCGGAAGACCATCTCTGCACTAGGTCCTGTCGCACCCTTCTTTACACTTGCGTAGATGTCTGCGGAGAACCATAGAAGCTCTATACACTCCTGCATATCGAGATGTAGACTTTTGTATGCTCTTCCTGGCTTGATCTTGAACCACCCAGCCTCGCCGGCAGCCCAGAACTGTATGGCATTGGGATCATCCTTGTCGTCGGGGTCCTCTCCGTATGAGAACAACATCACATTCTCGACCTTCAAAGGCGTCGACTTGAAGTACTCGGGCCGTACAACTACCGAGAGACAGTTAGCACAAAGCTCTGTTTGTCATGATCAAGGGCGGGTTGGACTTGCGCAGCTTCTGTTGCTTCCTTGAAACTTGTTCTAGGTTGCCAGTGACGGTGACCGGTTGCATGGCATCGGCCATGAGCAGACTTCGTAGCTCTCCAGTCGTAGCATCGCGAACTTCTGCATTGTTAAGTGTGTAGAGTTCCCAGTCATTATTATCCTTCAAGGTGGGGTCTTTGGGCTTCAGGACGTTGCACTCCGCGATAAAATTGGGCATTATGAACAAGTGAGAAGCATTGTAGTAATCCAGTCAGCCGTATACAAAAGGAACAGCAAGAAGGTATTTAGTAGACATGAGCGCTGCGACGTGCCAATGAGCCGTGAAGGTCGCGCGTGCGCTAGAGACCGCGTTCTTAGCGGGGTTACCCTACTAGTTCAGCCTTGCTCGCGTTCCATTGCGTCCACTGAAGTTCACCAAGCTTCACTCCATACATTTCCTAATTTACAGAATGCTCTAGGACTTTTGGATATTCTCCATGTTCTGCAGCGCCTTCTGGACCAACGATGTTGCATCTGGGTCTGGGCATTTCGCCAACTTCCGGAATTCGTCCTTCCAGACATTCCATCGATCGTTGTTAAACCCTCTCCATTCCTCATCCTTGAACTTCCTCCCTGCCTTCGCGAGCTTCCCATCGAACGCCTTCTCTGCCTCCGATAGTTGCCAGATCTTCTCGGCGCTGTAAATCATCCACACGGCAGCAGCTCGTATCGCGCCGTATCCAGGTGTTTCCTCCGGCGCGTCATCTTCAAGGGCTTCGCGAAGACTCCACAGAGCATACAAGGAGAAATCCAAAGTGTCATCGGCATCTCCAGCTGTGGACATATTCGTCAAACGGGCCAAAAATGCGTTTTGATTAACATAGGGTGTCTTCGATGCCTCGTCAGCACCGGGTTGCTTTGGAGCTATCTTTGATCAGGATCGACACTCGACATTCAAGACTGATTATACTTACAGAAGCCCCAGGCTTCGCGTACTTGCCAACCGAATGTTGGAAGATCTGTCCAGATCGAGCCGCCTTCATGGCTGATCGCGCCACCGCTGCTGGATTTCAAGGTCTCCTTGCGCAACCGTGTTACGAAATCAATCAGATGTGACTGCTCACTGTGTGTGGTGTTCTCGGCCACAGTAAGGATAGACTTCCATTCGTAGGCAAGAGCGTCAGAAATTTCGTCTTCGTTACCATTGCCTGCTGCCTTTCGGAGTGGCTCGGTAAACTTCTCCAGCGTACCGGCAGCATCAGAACCGCCTGCACTGAACTCCTTCAGCGCAGTAAATTCTGAACGGCTGTGAATCTTTTTCGATGACATTATGTCCGAAAAGGCTGAAACGTTGTAAAAATGTGTTGCGTGTCGCTTTCTAAAAGTAGCACCCTTAAGTAATTGTGGTGTTTGTCGAAGGATTCGAGGGGCGACTGTCATGAACGAGTATGTCAAAACGAGACAATCTCTACTCGGACTTGATTGCAACTCACAGCTGTCTACTACTGAACACTTAAACAACGAATGTTACGTCACTAGTCTAGGAAGAACGCCGAATGTCTTTCATTGATCTACACAGCGGCTTAAGCCTTCTGATTTGTCCACGCCTTCGAATACCTTGTATTCACTTCCAGGGCACGATCGACATGGCTGGGTACGTCGCTAACAAGGGTCCATATACTCCACTTGAGCGAAACAAAAAACTTCGCGTCCATCGAAGGATTCCTCCGTTGGTCAACAATTAGGATAGGATTGTCTCTTTACCGGCGAGTGAGGTTTACTCAGAAATCGAGCTTGGATTGGCACTACCTGTCACACGATTTGGTCATGACTTGGCCAACGGCCAACACGGCGATGGGTCTGTGGTATAGCCTTACAGTTCCACAGAAGGCGAAGCCCGGAAGAGTCTATATCGCTATATCGAGTCCAATCACAGACAGGGTTGCGGAACGTGCATTAAGCTTGCGATATGCTTTCTTGTTTCAAGGTCTGAAGTCCGCCTCTGATAAAGAAGCCAGCAACCAATCGATTCTCTCACCGAAACATGCGTCAACTTTGAACTGCCGTTTTAAGTCTAGCGTCCGCTGGTACTGCGGGTACAGGCCAAGGATGAACCCAACACGAACCGCGATCTTAGTCGAGCTTCCTGCATAAGGATTCACGATTTATAGATATATTGGACGAAAGAAACGTGGTGGCGCCACTTCGTACATGTGTCGCAGCCAAAACATATCATTTGACCCCTGGCATGATAAACACTTTAGTTCCTCCGTTGATCGCATCTGCTCCCCCAAAAAGATCAACAACCATCCAACGAATACTTTTTGTTTAGTGTAGAGATCTCCAGGGACCTTCCACATCCATGGATCGCTCCCGAGCAATCCTAGGAATGTCACGATCACGATCCAATAACATGGAGATAATGCGAACGTTGATGCTGCCAGGAGGAGTTTCAGCTTAGCGATGGGCTTGGGCTTGGAGAAGGATCCTACGGAGAGATACATATAAAGACCACAAGATGGGATGTCTTAATTGTACCGGTCTTCAGTACTTCTCGACTCAAGCCTAACCTCAAATCACTACCGCTTGTCTTGTCATTCTTGCTTCCCGTCATCAACCGTCACGATGCTCGTATTCAAGGCCTTTCTCGCTCTTGTCCCTCTCGTCGCCTCTCTTCCCGTCGAGCTCGACACCAGAGCCGGTACGACATGCGGTGGTGTCTTTTACACCTCGTCTGAGGTGTCTGCTGCCTCCAACCAAGCGTACAACTACTACAAGAGCGGAACCCAGGTTGGCTCCAACAACTATCCCCACGCATACAACAACTACGAGGGGTTTAACTTCGACGTCTCTGGTCCTTACCTTGAGTTTCCCATCAAGAAAGGCGGTGTTTACACTGGCGGTAAGATGGATTTTCATACTAAGTTACGATCGTTGGCTGACCAAAACTAGGTTCCCCTGGCGCTGACCGCGTTGTCATCAACACCAGTGGAGCGCACGCTGGAGACATCACGCATACTGGTGCAAGCAGTAACAACTTTGTTGGCTGCAGTGGCACGAGCTAGATACAGTAACTGCTTACACATGGCGTTGGTTTTGACTTCAAGTTGGTGGGAGAGCATTTGAGAACTGTACATAGGTTTGGACGCTGGAAGCGGCCTCAAATACATAGTATGCGTGCTTAAACAAAAACACGTGCACACACTCTACCAATTCGCCAAATACGATTTCCGTCGACTGGAAGAATTACATGTGACTACGATGAGATAACACTGTGTGAAAAATGTCGCGCCTTCAACTTGCGGTACTTCGAAGCCTGGCTGTATTGAGAAGACATGACTATGTTTTGTGTCACTTTAATCCGAAACACTAAAAGAAGCCAAGATCTGTGATCACAAGCCTTCTACAACATATATACAACATCGAGTCTATCATACTAATGAATGCAACAGCTCTCAGAAGGGTCTATATTGAAGTATCTGACAAAATCCCTGTGAGAGCCTAGCGTAAAATGATGGATACAGAACAACCATTCATACCCGTACCTCTTAACCTTCTCTCAACCTCATACGAGTCTATCGGACACCCGACTCCATACCACTGTCAGCCACTTCGACGTTAGCGTTCCAGCATAAGTTATTCGCAGATCCGAGGCGTCACGCCTTGACTTGCCGAGACCGGAAACTGCTATTTGGGGTTCGTCATGTGTACCTCACACCCACCGCAGATCTCAACTATCACCCGTATCAGCACCCTGTTTAGACGTGTCAAAACAAACCACGTTAGCCTCGTACCCCGCAGAGTACAGCTTATGCTCCTCAATCGAGCACCAGATGCGTGTTGCTAAAACCTTGTGGGGCTCAGTATATCTTGGCTCCTTCCCCATTTGGCACATTGCAACATGCGCTGGAAGCCCGACACCGGCGTGTGGAACAATATGGTTCTAAGACATTGCAGAGCTGCTACTTTGGGTATATCAAGTTGATGTCAAATGTCAGATACCCTTTACCAGCTCCCGATAATGAGGGTTCGGTGCAGAGGTTGATGTCGAATGTGTCGGACGTAATGGTTCCACTTGCGCACCGCTGTGCCGTGCGAATACCATGTTGGACCAAGAGTGGTTCTCATGCACAAGTGTGTATTACGACGAGTAGTCTTGGACCGAATCAAGTGTGCCATAAGTAAGATGTCTCGTTCTCATTTCATGCCCTTCCACTGAGCACTTTCCAGATTCTACTGAGCAGCTCCTTTTTCGCTGTATATCAAGATATCGTCAGAATAGCTTTATCGAGGACACATCAGTTCTTGCTTATTCATGTCGATTCCAAGTACGGAAGGCGAGGCAATTTACGACGTACCAGGCACAGGCAAGACATGTAAGACGTGGTTCAAAGTCTATGGTGACCTGAAGTCCAATGTTCGACCATGCGTCTTACTTCATGGGGGTCCTGGCATGGCCCACAATTACTTGCTATCCATGATTGATCTCACGACAATATACGGAATACCAGTGGTGTTCTACGACCAGCTTGGTTGTGGCAGGAGTACGCTCCTACCAGAGAAGAGGGGTGACACCTCTTTTTGGACCCCTGAATTGTTCCTGAACGAGTTGGAAAATCTCATAAAGCATCTTGGCATCACGACTTACGACGTTTTCGGGAATTCCTGGGGAGGTATGCTTGGTGGCCAGTATGCACTACGGAGACCCTTAGGTCTCACTCGACTGATCGTTGCTAACTCGCCCACCGATATGCACACTTGGATCACTGAGACCAACAAGCTGCGTAACGAGCTGCCTGCTGAAGTGCAGGAGATTATAGCCAAGCACGAAGCCGATGGCACTACGGACAGTGAGGAGTATGAAGCTGCGATATTTGTGTTCTACAAGAGACATGTCTGCCGGGTAGATCCAATGCCTATACCAGTCCTGGACACTTTCGACGTTCTCAAACAGGATGACACTGTATATACTACAATGTAAGCTAAGCTCTACATTCGGCCGGATCGCGCTGCATGAACCTATAGTTTAGTTTCAGAGCATTGCTTTAACACAAAAACAGGAATGGCCCCTCCGAATTTTGTGTTGTTGGCGGCCTCAAAGACTGGGTGATCACACCCCATGTCCACGACATCAGCGTGCCCACAATGCTCATAAATGGCGCATACGACGAGGCCACAGACGAAGTTGTAACGCCCTGGTTCAAAGAATTGAAGCATGTGAAATGGGTCAGTTTTGCCAAAAGCAGCCACATGCCGCACTGGGAGGAGCGAGAGCGATTCATGAGAGTGGTAAGTGGGTTTCTGAAGGGGTAAGTACCGGTGATCAGCATATAGATAGGCGTAAGCGGCTTTACCATGTAAATAAACTCATTGACTATGAGGTCGACCAGAGACCAACAAGCAGTGGACCACAAGATGAAGCCTGAAGCGTGCATGTTTGAGGTCTTCATCCTAGAAATGGCAGTCTTGTAGTTAGTGCTGCTCAAGAGTTATGATTGACTTACAGCACAGCCGAGGAATAGCTTAGATAGAGATGGAACAGCATCGGAGCATCAAATTCGCATTATTTGGGCAATATACTAATTTGCCATCTCTATCAGACGCCTTCTACTACAAAGTTTTGAGACCGGCCACAGTATGCGCCGGGCGATGTTCGCACAATAGAATGTTGCTCCAATCGGCCAGGCAGCAACACCAACGATATGAACTTGAAACCGATATGTAATTTCTCGCCAGTGCAACTCGCTTGCGCCTCGCTGCCTTCTCTGTGACCGGTCAGCACCGCCACACATATTCATGCGAGGCTGGCCAATTAGGGATCCATTGTTCGATTACTATGCAGGATGCTGCAGGAGTGCGCTGTCACTGGCTGCATTTTCTTACGAAATGTGGAGTAAATGGCCTGAAGAATGGCCTCAACCACGAGGCGATTCCCGTGCGCTACCTAAAGGCAGACTTAGGCTTCAGTGAGTGCGGGTCGTAATGTTGAGAAAGACAGGCCTGAGGAAATATGTAATATATCGGGTTGGTCGCTCACTCTATGGTCACGGTATTCAGCTCTGCTTGTCTTCATCTGTTTTGCTCTTATTAAGCTTCGATTGTCTCGTCAGACATAGCATCAAAGGCTTTAGCTATTTTGGACATCGTTGACTCCCTTGATATTGCTCATGCCCTACACTTGTCACTTGAATTACAGCCATTGGATCTTGACACGACGTTACTATACTGATCGGCGCGCTGTTTACGTCTCACCATACAGCCAAGAATGGCTGTCCAAGAAGAACCGCATCAACTTCATGGCTCAGCTGAGATTCGAGTCGCAACTCGCGTGTTGCAGATCGCAAAATATATTGTGACAAGCTTGAAAGCACAGAGGGGCTGGTCCAATCCAGCGTTGCATGAGAGAGAAGCCGCGTCAGTCAGTCATGAGGCTCAG
This sequence comes from Pseudovirgaria hyperparasitica, assembly GCF_010093815.1. Classification (NCBI taxonomy): domain Eukaryota; kingdom Fungi; phylum Ascomycota; class Dothideomycetes; order Acrospermales; family Acrospermaceae; genus Pseudovirgaria; species Pseudovirgaria hyperparasitica. The sequence goes on from NW_022985549.1 coordinate 1,091,409, forward strand.
CCAGAGCTTATGAGAGGTACCTTCGAAAACCATCACATGGACACGGACTGGAAGTTGTCGAAGCAAGATCATCGTTACCGAAAGCATAATTCCGATGCATATCGAGTTAGAAAGGCTTGTCCAAAGAAGTCATCTGTGATGACCAAGAGCAAAGTATCAAGAATAAATAAAATTGAGTGGGAAGACTGGTAAGTTATCAGGTGATTTCGAGAAATGGAAAGAGATGTTGACAAGGATCAAGGACACAAGATATTGATGCCCAGATGTGCTGTTTTCCACAAGGTCCACTTACCAACACCACAGTAGATGGAAGTCTGTTTGCTTCCGGACAAGTGAATCCAGATTGGAGCTCACTTACTTGGGTCGAGCTTGCGAGGCTACTCGTATTCATTTACGATGCTCTTGCGACGCTTCAGATGAACCTGGGCAGCAATGATCGCCTCGTCAGCAGTGGCGACGAAGTAGTACACAGCCACAATGTCCACGCGGACTTATCCTATGTGGCCAAAATGGAGTATCTGTTGCTGCATTATCGCGATTCGATGATCGAAGCCCTGATTCGCAAGACGGTGGAGCTTGTTGCCAGTATGCGATGGCAGAAACTCCAGAGAAGCCTGAGGCAGGAGCTCGACTGGCAGTGTCGGAGGTCTGTAGGTTGGTTTAGTGAATATCCCAACAATCAGAGGCCCAAGTGCACGACTTGGCCATGGAGTATCAAGCCATCCTTAGCAGTGCTCTGGGGCGTATGTTTGAAACTGACATTGTTCGCGACAAGTGAATGCTAACGCGAGCAGGTATGTTGGATGTTCTTTGACCGACCGTATGAACAATTCACCTACTCAGACCCGGCACCGGCCCAGCTTGTTCACTTGAACCCGGCGGTGCCAATCGGGAGGATATTTCAACAGAGTGATGAGCTCAGAAACTGGCCGCCGCCTCAAACAAACGCCTGTAAGTCCGCCTTCAATAGAACACTGGATAGTCCAGAATCCAGGGATAGTTCAGGCTGTCACTGACAATGCATGATCGTGTACCAGATTTAAACTATGGACGCCAGATCTTAGGCGTATCGTCTTCGGAACCTGAATATAGCGAATACAGCGAAGATGGCAGACATCGCGGAGTGGGATGGCAGATTCCGGACGAAAATTGGATGAGGAGGGGCACTGCCACATCCCCGTCCACACCGACACCTACCACGCCCATCTCCTACTTGCCCAGGCGCCAAGAATCAGAGCAATATCATGGTCAAGGTTCGTGACAGTCTCCTGTTTATTTCTTGTTACTTCATCACTCATCTCGTCTGGTGACTCATCTAATTTGCTACTGCCCGCAATTACGCGACTGGAAGCCTACTTTCTGGACTCTGAAGCCTTAGGCTCGCCGTCGCGGCTACTAGTCTGTGAGACAACGCTGACAGTAGGCAGACAACACAGCTGGAGGCACACATAACCACAACGACCGCCTACAAAATCGAGCTGGAGGGCGCCACGTAAGAGCAACAGCAACAGCCATCAACGTTTCTCCAACGCATTACAAGTCGAACGCGTCGACACGGCTCAGCCATAATAATAGTCATCTCAGTGGAAGCTTTGACCACCTGCCAAGCAACGATATTATTAATGCCTCGTCGCCTGGCCACCTCGCCACCGAGCCTCTCACTCTACTCCATCATCAGGCAGCAAACCCGAACGTGCCGGAGCTTCGAGTCAACGATTTCGAAGATATATACGAACCCTTTTCGCCGCCTGAGCCATTTCATCGTCCACTAAACTCATACAACAGTCCTCGCGACTTTACGTATAACACCAGCCCCTTCCAACCCGAGATGGGCGACACTCAGGAGCAGTATCAACAACAACAACACATTATGAACGCGCATGCTCCACTACAGCCCAGTAATAGCCAGCAGAATATCCTGAGTCCGGTCAGTATCGCGATGGATCCGGAGCAGAAAGCCGCACAAACATACATCGAACGGCCAGAGTCGCGCTCGAAAGATTCGGAACACAGCGGCTCAGAAAATGCAGACGGGATAGATTACTTCCCACGAAGGAATCATGCGTATAAACGGCCAGAAGACCCACCACGGAATGCCCAAGGCAGGATGGTCTGCAAATTTGCAGATAACTCGAAAGAATGCACCAATCTTGTTTTTGATCGCAAGTGCGAATGGAGGTACGTTTGTCGCCAGTAAGATCCGTTTAAATAGTCAAAAACTAACATATTGCAGCAAGCACATGGATAAGCATGATCGGCCCTACAAATGCAACGCGCGAGGCTGCGAAAAGCTTCGTGGCTTCACGTACTCGGGAGGTCTCTTGCGCCACGAGCGCGAAGTTCACAAGATGCACGGCGGCACAAAGAAATCACTATACTGCCCACATGCAGACTGCAAGCGCAGCTCTGGTTCAGGCTTTACGCGTAAAGAAAATCTTGCCGAACACATCCGGCGCGTTCACAGGACCTCTTCGGGGGGCACGGACGTCGGCAACACAACACAACTCGGTGAAGATAGTGTCCTCGAGAGTACAATGGTACATAGTCCAGATAATGCGCAATGGGACGGCCAGAATGGTGATCCGGCCATGGACGGTGTAGATCCACAACTGAAAGCCCTCGACACGGAACAAGCGCGAAAGAGAAAGCGCATGTCGGCCACAGCAACGGACGTGGATGTAGTAGGCGTTGCGGAAAGCGAAGATCTGCGCGAAGTCATCAGGAAGCTAAAGCTGGAGAATCAGCAGAAGGACGAGCGGTTACGAAAGTTAGAGGAGACAGTGGCAAGCCTTCAATCAAGGCCATGAACATCACCACAAGTGTGTCTTAATGTGGCCACGAGCAAATCTGGATATCGCAATTACCTCCTACTCGTGTACCTTTTCGTCTTGGAATGTTACCCCCCGTCTCTATATATGCATAGCCAGGAGTTCATGGCACGGGAGAACTGGGGTCGGGGTCTTTCGTTCAGTCGTGCGCACAACTTTCTCGAGAACTCGATTACGATGTCCCTTTCGTTTGTTCCTCTTTCCGTACGATTCAGATTGTTCAAGAACAATCCCATTTCTGTCCGTGCTTTCGGCTCATTTTCTTCCTTAGACTGTATAGCATCCACCTGTATTTTACCTCGTCGAATCCCTCAAGACAGTCGCTACCGTTATGTCTTCTACGTACCGTTTGGTGACAATTTGTTGGTTTATGCTGATGCTGAAGTCTAGACATCCAGGGGTAATCTAAGGCCACGTTGCCTCATATCCAAGGCTTCATTTCTGCCTGGTGCCACCTCGCGCCATTCCTCTAACATTGAATCTTGCTGCCTAATAGTATCAGATTCCACCGCTCGGAAACAGGTATCCACATTCGATGACCATGTTTGCTTGTGAGACTTATGGTGTGAGTCACGCGCCCATCTAAGCATCGTGGTTTACCCGGAATGGTGTGATAATCAGGCGCTAGGCAATCGTTATCAAGGGACGGATGCTTGGTGTAATATGCTTATTTTGTACCTTGTACAACGGGATCAGGGATGGGCTTCATGTTGGGAGGCGAAAATAGTGGTATTGATGAACCACGTGCTCGAGTACGTGGCAGGGGCCTAATATGCTTCGTACACTCTATGTAGGTAGATACACAAGTATAACCTTGGCTTTCCCATCAAACTGAACTCCTTAGATGTCTGCGCTGTTGATGCCTTCGGCATTTACACTTTCGTAGTATCGAGTGCCTCATCACCGGGTAAGCTTCCTCAATAGGAGCATGTCTGCGGTTCGTTATCAGGGATGTATTACGGGTTGCCACGGCAAGCTTTAGCTTTCTTTGCATATATTTAATAGTGAGATCCATGCGTCGAAGAGTCATACGTCGTGTATAGCAGCTCATTGGCAGGACGAGTCGCCTCTGTTTGCCCCCGGTGGCGATATCCACAGAAGACATGTGATATCGTGCGTTAGCGTGTCATATGGACGCGTGGGCGCGCGATTTTTTTGCTTGTTCTTGATATTCATCTGCGTCTTGATCTGTGGTTTGATCAGTGAGTGGATCTATGCCCGGCTCGAGGCTGGTGGCCTTCAGTGTGGAGCATTGGACTCGCTACCCAGTCTTGACGCCTAGGCTCTGGTTTTATTCCGAGTGAGATCTGATCCCAACCCCATCGATGGAATGCTTCGAGTCACTGGACTTTCTGCTTATCTGGTCGCCTCCCTCGTTGGCCGTGTCTGTCACCAGGTCCACCTTTTCTCGTCCGGCGTTTGAAATGCTGCCTGATTCAGCATCAGCTGGCTCGCGTTGCGCAACGGCTACTTCGTCTGGCCGTGTAAGACCCTTGTCCTTGACTAGGAAGCATGCAAACAGGCAGACGCCCATGAACGGGGCGAGCATGATGAACACAGCGCGGCTAGCAGCCACGTACGACGCAATGATTTGCTGCTTTTGTGATTCGCTGAATTTACTGTAGTCTGGGGTCGAGTACGTTGACGCTGCCAGATACTTGAGATCGGTAGGGAGATGGGACTTCAAGACGTTCTGCAAGACAGCTGCTCCGCTGGCTAATGCTATGGCGCCGCCGGAGCTCCGCAAGAAGTTCCTGTTTGAGATGACGACGGCGCGCTGTGGTTTGGAGCAGTGTGCTTGTAGTGCAACGATGGTGGGCTGGAAAGTGTTACCTGAGCCTAGACCGATTGCCATAAGGATGAAGACCATGGCTACGACAGGAAAGTTTGTGTCGAACAAGATGGTGAGTCCTGAGCCGAGGGTCCATATAAAGAAGCCAGACCATAGTACTTCGCCGTATCGTTTGAAATGCGAGATGTATCTGCCGGACGCGATCGAGAAGAATGTCTGCGTAAGAACGATAGGGAATGTCATTACAGCTGATCGCATTGGGCTAGAACCATAAGTCACTTTCCAAACTGACTGACAGAATGATGCTTACCTATAACCCAGAGCATTCTGGTAAAACAAGGGCAGAAAGTATAAATAAGCATAGTATACTGCCCCAAAGAAGAAATTCTGGATAAGCAGTGCTGCCACGGCTGGATTTGTCCACAAACTCAGGGGCATCATCGGTAGTTTGGCAAATTTCCACTCGATCAGCACAAAAGCGATCAGAGATAGGCCTCCAATTGTCAACATCGATATCACCATAGGACTGTCCCATGCAAAGTATGAGCCACCACCGGATATCGGTATCAGCAAGAAGATCACCGCGATTGATCCAGATAATAGTCCTGCAAAGTCGATCTTCTGGATTGTCTCTTTGTAGTTAACCGTTGGCATGTTATGCGGTAATAACAACCAGGATAGTCCGGCACAGATGATGGACGTCGGGCAGAGGAGATAGAACAGGCCTCTCCAGGTCGACCGCTCTGCAAAAGCAGCGCCTAGTACTGGGCCAAGAACATTGCCCAGTCCAACCATCGAACCAAGAATTCTACAACAGTCAATTACAAATCCTTTTGAGGGAGGTATACATCTTACCCCTGGTACTTTCCGCGCTCTTCTAGGGTGACGATATCGCTGACAATCATCATCGCCAGGCTTGTGATGCCTCCGTTCGCAACTCCAGCAAGACCTCTGAAGATATATAGCATCGTTGCACTTTGACTGAGGCCACAAAGCAGGTCGCTGATTGCAAGGAGGACCAGTGCGCTTACGAAAACTATACGTCTCCCAAACAGATCAGAGAAGCGCCCATATAGGACCTGGAAGACCGTGTTGGCAATCAAGGCGGATGTGCCAGCCCAAGAAATGGTGTTCTCGGCATTGAGATCTCGTGCAATGGTAGGCAGAATGACACCAATGCCGTTCTGGTCAATAAAACATATCAACAGAGAGACGGCAAGCACCGAGAAGACGATAAGCAATTGCTTGCGTGGCAAAAGGTCCGTCTGGTCATGAAGCGTGGCTTCGACATCTTTATTATTGCCCATTTGTTCAAGCTCTTTTGATGCGATTTACGTCAGGATATTAATGTTCTGACATGGGTAACAACCCTTCGTAGCGAACAGACGGTAAATATACATGACATCAACATGGTACACAGCGTTGAACTCTTCTTCAGACAATCTTTGCAGCTCGGCAAGTTTGAGCCGATCGTCTCCACAAACCAATTGACCACCCTGTCGAAGGTCGACACATTGCACCGAAGAAGTATGGCGTCTCCATCCATGATGGTAAAAATTCGTGCGAAGCGTTATCGGCATGCCGCAGTTTCGGCATCTGTCCGTCAACCGCTACCGGCGCGAGTCGTAGAATCAGAACTCTCTCGCGGTTGGTTGAGTGCGTTTGCTTGCTAAGCACAAGGCCTAACATGTCCTATAGTCCAGCATTGTGTTAAGCGAAACCGGTATCTCGGAGTCATCAGAAGATCTGAAGATAGTTGTTGCGCATAGCATGCTGGCCGATGGTCTCGGGACTCCGATGGAGTCATAGGGATCCATATTCACTATGGAGAGAGAGCAAGGAAAGGAACTTCGTGCACGGACCACCGATTGGCTTTAACCGCGATGAGATGCCGATGTTTTTGCCTTCCATCTCGGTCAATATCAACGGTTGATGTTTTGTCAAGCTTTCAAACAGACCTAATAAGCGGCTTAAGGGCGACTTGACGACAAATTACTAGACGACTGCAGCTGCATGATCAAGCTCTTTATTCCGAAGATCTCTGGTTTCCTCTCTATGCCCACGCAGAGATACCTGCCTACCATAGGTACTCTTCTTGACAGATCACCGTTGGGTCATGAAGGGACGTCTCAGAACGTGATATTACATAACACACCGGTCCTATGCCTTCTTCTTTTCCAGAAAAGTATGGCATTTAGTCGATGATGCGTCCATCTTTCGGTGGAGGGAAGAAGAGTACCACAGTTACGGCCTTGTGCGACAATTGACACACTTCTTTATGAGCATGCGACCCGCCTGCAAGGCAGTTGGTAGTAGACAAGACACGACGTACTTCCGAGTTCCAAGGTTTATGAATGTCAATTCACACGAAGGGCTAGCATCTCCCCGACGCTGGAAGGCTACGCATACTTCGATCTGCCGACCGTCCAAGTATGACCGCAGCGCAAAACGGCCCGAAGAGTCTTCTTCAGAAGATCATAAGATTGACAACATCCTATTATATTCAAGTTGTAACCATCGACAAGCTTCCGTCTTCATTACTTCGTGTTAATGCTTTGCATTCTCATTATGTCGGCCTACAGCATAGAAGTTGCAACATGACCTCGCCGTATCTACATGCCGTACTTCCAGTCTTACAGATGACCTGATCTGACAATATGTAGTACTTCCTAATTTTCCACTGCGCGGGGATACATAATACGATTGCAACACTTACGCGGGTCGTCGGACGTAAATTACGAAAGAATCCAGATCCGCATATCATGGCTATTCACAAATGTATCTCGATTTAGCGTCATTGAAGCATTCTCCCAGAACCCGACGGACTGAGGAAAGCTGTAAACATCACCACATATCATTGTCTCCCAATCGATAACAACTTGAATATATTGTTGCTCGAAGGTAGCTAGTATCTCTAAGAATGACGATCCCCACCGCATCAGGCTTCCTCTCCCAACAATCAGTGTGGTCTGTCTGCATGGTACCCTGGGCATTCGGTGCACGAATACCTAATTTTGGCAGATCTTTTAAAATCCTTCGTGGAATTGCCAAGGCGCCAGACATGCAAATCAGGTAAAATCAGGTAAAATCAGCCAAAGAGCAATCTTAACCTAGGCAGATCCCAGTCGTACAATACTGTATGGTGTGGTATTTGTCGACAGGTTGTCTAGAGCATCAATCCTTACATGAAGAAGCTTCTTCGGGTTTTCGATCCTACTGCAGACACGTGTTGTTTGGTTGTATTACCTTCTATCTGCCATAATACATGAATTTGACCTTGATCAGTCTCGTCGTACCAACGAGGGGACCTGCACGTTTCTCCCGAGGGTCCCAGCTTCGTCCGTGTGTGATCCTTCATGTTGCAGCAAGTGGTAAGGTGAACGCGTGTCTGTTCATGCCCATTCTTGGGGCCAAGAGCCGTTATAACATTCATGCATCCACGATGTAGCCTCAGCAGAAAAATCTTATCACGAGATCGGGTCCTGACTACCAGAGGAAGATAGCAGCGTTCGCTAGGCAGTCCTCTATGGGAAGCTCATATGGGCTGCTACTATTATTAAACCGCAGTTTTCAATTCGTCTACGTTCTGCATGATAAATTCTCCCTATAGCATCACTTGGGATTCAGTAGTACTGAAGATCGGGCTTGCAAACCAACGCAACACATGTGATTCGCTGATCCAATCGATGCAATGAACCATCATGTATACCATGCTTTCGGAGCCGATGGCATAAATAGCCTCGTGGAGCACTGGAAGCCCGTCACGACATCCTTTTTCCAGCTTTCTGGACCAACCGCCAAGCTATAAATATTTCACCGGTCTTGTCGCACTGCTGCTCACATGCGAATTGCTGACAGCTGCAACGTGGAAGGATAATAGTCGTATCGCAGATGCCGATATCGTGACTATTGAAAGATGACATATACGAGAACTTGGCTGCGTCTTTGCAGATCTTCAGGGTGGCTTCAGTCCATAGAACCGTTGTGTTACGAATAGCCCCTGTCGTTCCAGAACCGCGTTGAGGCTGGGTTCAGTATCATACGATAATATACACGACAAGCACATCATGCGATGGAATCCTTGCCTATTACTTGGAGCTTACATTGGGATGCGAGGCTAATTTTCTATAACACTTATATGAAATCAGCTGCTCAACTCTAATGCCTATATAGCTGAATCGCATTCGCGGAGACACTTTTCTCAATCTACGATACTCAACCTCAAGCTTTAGTTCGTTTCTTCAAGGATGGTTTCAAGCTCGCTTGGGATCTTTGCTGTCGTAGCATTTATTACCAGTGTTGTATTAGGCTCTCCCAATCCGGTATCCAATGCCCGACGACAGCAAAATTTCCTCGCCGTTACAGGAGCAACGGTGGGTGGCACGCAGCCTCGCATAGAGATACGCGATCTCAAATCTCAGCCTGAAGCATGGAACCTCTTCCTCCTTGCGTGGGCAAGATTCCAGGCTATGGATCAGAATGCGCGAAGTTCATATTATCAAATTGCTGGTATGTGCCATGTGTCTACTCCCCTGTACTTACTGACAAAGCTTGAGGTATTCATGGCCAGCCGAATGTTGCATGGGATGGCGTGCAATCCACAGGCGTGACGAACGCTGGATACTGCCTCCATGGGTCTAATTTGTTTGGTACTTGGCACAAACCCTATCTTGCACTGTTCGAGGTAGGCTGTTGTTGTCGATATTCATCGTGATCAAAACTCACAGTCAGGGGTAACAGCAAGTCCTGAGTCTTCGGGCACGCGAGATCGCAGCTGAATTCCCAGCGGGTGCCAAACGTGATAGATATGTCCAAGAGGCCGCAAAGCTGCGTTTGCCATACTGGGACTGGGGCCTCGAGTCGTCGAACCACGACGTTCTGCCAGACGTCATGACAGATGCCACCGCTAGCGTAACGTTTCCAAACGGCACAACCACCGATATACCCAACCCGCTTCTTCGCTACAGCTTCCATCCGCTCCCTCCCAATGTCTTCAGCTCTCCATGGAGTGATCGCAATGTCACATGGCGCACTTCTCCAACGGAGGCTGACGACATCGCGGCCATCGAATCACGGCTCAGCGGGGAGAACACCAACATCCGCACGACGCTCTATCAGATTCTCACACAGTATCAAAGCTTCAACCAGTTCAGTAACACCGGTAGCGAACAGAGCTTGTACGGCAGTCTAGAAGGTATCCACAACAATATCCACAGCACATTCAACGGGGGACACATGGGCGCCGTTCCTGTCGCAGCATTCGACCCGTTATTCTGGGTCCATCACGCAAACGTAGACCGCATCATGCACATCTTCATGAAGTTATATCCAGACACCTACGTCACCCCCTACGAACAAAGCATTCCCTCGTTTATGGCAAGGCGCGGCCAAGTATACAATGCCGGAACACGTAGGCGCCCCTTTCCCATCCTATCCCCCCAATCTCCCGTCTTCCTAACGCATCTCATAGCACTCTGGCCCTTCCATAGCACTTCCTCCGGCGAATTCTGGACCTCGAACTCAATTCGCCCGACAACCGTTAATCACTACACCTACCCGGAGCTCGCCGATAACCCGTCCAACGAAACGCTCAAAGCCCGCATCAACGCCCTGTACCGCCCAATGGCCACATCTGTGGCATCACCAAACTCGCGTGCTGCTCCGCGCGCATATCTCGCCGTCGTCGATGCCCCGCTCACGCTCGCCCAGGATGACGCCATGGGTGGTATCTATTCCATCGACATATTCCTCGGGCCTGGCACAGCCTCCTCTCCGCCGCTCCGCTGGCCGACCGATAGCTCATACGTTGGCAGTACGGTTTTCCTGGGGAACGCACGGGGTGCGCAGGGAGACGTGGTGCGGAACAGTGTGGAGTTGACACAGGCGCTAAAGGAGAGGTTCGATAGAGGGCAGCTGAGTGCGTTGGATCAGGACAGTGTTTTGGCTTATCTGAAAGATAACTTGAGCTGGCGAGTGGAGCAGGAGGGTGTCGAGTTGGATGTTGGCAGTGTGAGCGGGCTGAGGATTAGCGTGAGGAGTACGGAGGTGAGTGAGGGTGGGGATGGGTTCCCGAAGTTTGGGGACTGGAGTGAGCATGGGGAAATCACTACTGGAAGGCCGGGTGGTGTCAAACTCTGAAGGACAGCTAGAGCTATGATTTTAAGAAGTGCGTGACGAGAGACATTGTCCTTGATTCGATCTCGTAGTATACAGTCCGTAGTAGACTTCCCACAGGCAAATATAACTGTAGCGACATGCCTACGCACTCCCATTCTTCAAAAACCAAACAGAAACAACACTGCTGCCTGATTCACCGCTAAAATCGAGGTCGTCGAAAATTCAACAAAAAATCAAAATCTACAATCCAGTGGTATTGAACCGCTGGCTTGTAGGAACCATAAGTTGTATGGAATTTGTCTTTGATCACAATTAAGAATCTGCGCGTTTATGACTTTACACCATTAGTGCTGCTGACTGAAAGTGTAGATATTTTGTTAAATTATATAGTCAGTCAAAAGTTTCAAGAATTTGGATGTCAGAGGGGGACGGAAGATGAGTACTTGATTGCGTGATTGTGTCACAGTGTTGAATTTATTTCTGTCTTGGGCTTGTCTTGTTCACTTGAGTCCCTGCTTGACCTGTGCACAGCGAAATGACATAGTTTTTGACAGCTCTTCAGATTCAGACTACCAGCAGCAGTAACACCTAATTGAAAGGGCTTGCACACCTCCATTTTCCATCTCTATCTCACCACACGACTATTTTCACCGTAATCAAACCCGATATTTCTCCCTCAACCTCCATCCACATAGCGCAGTAGCATCACAACTTGCACACAATTAAACCCTTCCCAACGCCACGCTCTCACCAAACCCGTATGCTAAGACTCAGATAGATACTACTCACTATTTCTTACCTACCCATATGGCTACACACTCAGAATCAATGACCTCGCACGATATCATCTGCGTACTTTCTTCTGTGTATTCATTCATGCACAATCGCGCATGACATGACATGATATGCGCGACAAGGGAGAGGGTGTCTCCGAGCAAGAAAGAAAGCAAGCAAGCAAGCATAGTCGCTTCCCCGTGCTATGCTCAAATTCCAACCCGTCCATCCATCTACATCCCACCCTTAGTCCCCATTAACCCCATTTACCCAACGCCCCAACGCCAGCATCCATCTCGAGCATGAACAAGCCGTTCCACAAAACCACCCCCTTCCACCCCCACATATCTAAGCCGGAGCAAAGCGCCTCAAGGGGGTGGATCTAGGTCGCACGTGGAGGGCACGTGGAGGCCTATTCCATGTCAGTCTCGAAACAGTTGTACGTGTTGTTCATTGGTGGAGTGAGTGAGAAGGAAGGAAGGAAGGAAGGAAAGAAGAAGAAGAAGAAGTAGATGAAGAAAGGATCTCGGAAGGATCGATCGCTAGCACGTGAAAAAAAGAGAACCACTACGGTTTGATGTCCAGTCGGATAAAGAAAGGCGGATGGTTTGTTTCGGCAGAGCCTTCGTGGTCTGTTTGGGATTTGTAACTTGTGATTGATGAATGGATTGGGATTGTTGGATCGGGATTGATGCTGGTCCGTGGGCTTGTTTCGGAGATCCTTCGTGGTTGTTGTAGTGGATGGATGGGATTGATATTGTGGGGATGGCAAGAGCGCGATATGGAGACTTTCGGTATTTTGTCGTTCGTGCAATGACTGTGACGGACCGACCCATGGACGGCCTGGCGATAGGTAGTGAGCTAGAATGACAGCATGCTGTGCATGTTTCATCTCCTCAAACATTGTGTCTGTGGGGCGGAGAAGTGCGAAATGCTGAAACAGGTGTGGCCTAGCTTGATTGCTGAGAGGAGGATCTATCCTGCTCAATTTGCCTCACATATTTCATTCGGCGTACACGGTAAAACACGGGTGTTACAGAAGATAGAGAATTAAACGACTATTCATTTGGTATCAGACAGGACATCCCGACGTCCCCAGAATGAAAGGGGACGCTTCACTCCGTTTCCACAGGCTAGCTAGCACAACAGTCAATCTCACCGTCTCACTTCGCTCAAGTATACAGATCGCATATTAGTAGATCGAAAATTCAGCCCTGACCACTCTCTATCACAAGACAGTACAGTGGCGGTCTAAGAGAAGGGCAAGGATACCTGAGAAACGAGGCAAGCTGATTGTGAAGATTCCCTGTTCCCAGTCAAATGCCCTCCATATATCGTTTGCCTTGCGTTGCGTTTCCGTGTCGTTGCGGGATAAGGAGGTAACAGGGAGAGATAAGAAAGATTCAGATTTTCGACAGAACGCCAGTATATGAGTATAAGAAACCCGCCGAATGCGCGTACGCAGATGATCTCGATGATGGCATATGAGAATGGGTAGGTTCGTCGTTATTGCTGCAAGTCGAAAGCCCCTAGGATGGTCCCAGGAAATGTGAGGATATGAGAAATTACAACCGCTGTATTGTCTTCGTAGTTTATTACTTTTCCAACGTGGCGCGTTTATCGTCGCTTGGCTTGTATCATATTAAACCGCACATTCTAAGGTTCTCTTGGATTATGATATCTATGAATCATCAGTCGTGTTTCATTTGGGACAGGAGGGTAATGACGTACCGTTGACAGCAGCCATAACGAAGCGAATCTGCATGGTGTCGGTAGCACATGTAAAGTGCGTGTATATTTGCTTGGTCTCATGTTGATTAAGGGAGACAAAGCGGTTCAGGATATAGTCGCAAGCCGCGGCATAATCGGCACCACCTTCGTAATCGGGGAAGTAGTTCTTCATTGGACTGACCGGTAGCTTCTCTTTGAATCGATCGATCTTATTGAGAAAGAGAATGATGGAAGTCTTGACGAACCATCTTGAATTGCAGATGGAGTCGAATAATGTGAGAGCTTCTTGCATACGGTTGACAGTTTCATCCTCGAAGAGAAGCTGGTCGTATTCGGAAATGGCGACGAGGAAAAGAATGGTTGTGACATTCTCGAAGCAGTGGATCCACTTCTTTCGCTCAGATCGCTGACCACCAACATCGAACATGCGGTATGTCAAGTCACCGATGATAAAGGTAGTCTCAGTGATACCGGTCGTCTTGACACGCGACCGGAGAACATCCTGATCGTTGGGGATGTAATCGGGAGCCGCAATACGCTCAATGGAATCAAAGTAGCTGAGATTTGGGTCAGAAATGCGCATCCGGGCGATTGAAAATTGGTCTATCTGTGGGGATGTGCAAGAGAATAACTCACTATTTGGCGGAATCATTGAGTTGGTACTCTCGTGACCGACTGAAACACGATTGAACGCCAGCGTCTTTCCAGAGAACGCTAATGGCGTTACCGACCTCTGGCGGAAGGCTTTCACCTTCAATCTGACCTGGCTGCATGAAGATAGTCTGGACGTGGTACTCGGCGCGCTGGTCGTCTAGGGGTAGCTCTAGTGACTCCATAGCCTCGAGAATCACCCTGATAGATGCCACTGTGTTGCTGAAGATGATCTCCTTGAAAGACTCTCGCTCATCCCTTGAGTAGCCGCCTTCGTGGATAAGCTTCATCTGTTTCAAGATGGTAGACTTTCCAGATTCACCAGCACCTATCGTTCCATCAGTAAGAGCTCCGAAGCATTCGGTAGTAGCGCGAATGGCAGTACGCACCGAGAAGAAGCATCTTAATCTCATTTCGTTGCATCATCTTATCGCGCTTGAGCTGATTTTCAATCTCCTCATTGCGGGCCTTCCCCTCCTTCTCTTCTGTGCTCATGCCACAACCCATTGTGATTGTGTTTGTTGATTCTTTCGTATGATGAGGAAGGTGGCAGTATAGAGATGAGTGGAGCCGTGAAGGACCGGCAAGTGAACGGACTGCTGCAAAGCGATAGCGTTAGCAAGGACTTTGTCCGATATTCTGATCAGCGCTGCAGCCGAGCGATATATATGCACAAGTAATTGCACAAATCATTGAGTAGGACCGGTTACAATTGGGGATAAATGCGAAGTGGTCTGGCAGATACTGAGTGCCTTGACCGCAGGCGTTCAGGGGATGAAGCAAGGGAACAGGGTCGCGATGATAGCTGCAGGGACTTACATGAAGCAAATTTGACAGACGCCTAATCGCAAAGAGCAAGCAGTAATAAAACTGGCTGGCGGTGAGTTTGGTGATGGGAAGAGACGGTGATGAAGCTGCAGTTGGTGTAATAGTACGGTAGGACTGAGTGGACAGGCTGGTGCGAAGTTGCCAGCGGACGTGTAAGCGACGGCGTACCAGACAGCACAAAGGGTATCTTTGAGGGCGAATGTGCTGCTTGAACGAGACAGAGATGATTGAGGCTCTCTGTGATGTAACTCGCCAGGCTCTGATGCGCAAGAGAATGAAGAAGAGTTGATGATGTTCGGAGGGAGTAGAGCGAAGAAGACGAACGGGCTTGGAGTTGTTCAAGGAGCAAGTAGAGCGAGTAGGGCGAGTAGGGCGAGTAGTAGTGTGAAGGGACGTCTTGGTTGGCGATGGGATTGGATTGGTAAGGGCCTGTGCCTACTAGCTGTCGGGTACTAAACTGCCTAAAGAGCTAGCTGAGGGGTGGGTCCTGGGCTAGGGAGTGCACTAATAAGAGCCTAGGTAGTTCAGCGAACCTACGTTTTTTAGGGGGAGGCAGAGGAGGAGGCTGGGTGGGTGCTGGGGCCTGGCGCGATTCGCGAAAGCGAGATGCGACGACCACTTGAAGCCTCGAAGCTGGAACACTGGCTTGTTGCTTGGCGTGTCCGTGTGTGTCTCGGGCTGGCCAGGTGCAGGTGCTGTGTGCTGGTCCAGGTTACAGTCTCCTTATCCATCTCATTAGTTACTATTACACTACTTATTTCCTCTCTGTTCTCGCTTGCTTGTTTTTCGGATTGGTTTGGACACTGGCCGCATTGGGTAACGCTGGAGGAGCACATGGTGATTGCATGCTCCCTATCAATCTGACCACTCTTTGGGAGAGAGAATGGACTGGGCTCTCTTGGTGGAGAGAGCAGGCTGAACTCTACTACCACTGAACCGACAAACTCTTTCATCGATTCAACACTCAACACACCAACTACACCCACTTGCTCTCAACACGCTTTGCTCGAGCCTTTGCCACCCGTTCGGCATAGTGCAATTATGAGATATGATGCCCTCACACGCTACATTGCATAACACAACACCCTTCCATCCTTTGCTGATCTCACACCAAGCACCAGAATCCTTCATCTCATTCACCTGCCAAAGATCAGGATGATAAGGCCGTAACAATCGAGGGCTCAAGACGATGCCTGGGGCTGAAGATACTCAGCGCCAGGCCATCGGCCGGGATCATAAATTAATAATAGACGGAGTCGAAGAGGACGAGCCTTCTCATTTGCTGGCTCCCCTTAGCGAAACCCTCCGATCAGCACGGCGTCGCGCATCCTAACTCCCATTCCGCGGCCTCATATACATTGCAAACCATTTATTCCAACATCTATCCCGGCAATATACTCGTTTCGTCACCGCTAGTTCACCACTCTCAGAACGTTATATGATACTAAGACGGTAGCAAGAGCCTAATTATAGCTTGGTCCTACCCAAGTTTCGTGCAGTGTTCGGATGACCCGGCGTTTACGTTCTTCGGCACAAGTCAGTGCCTCTTTTTCATCTCCCGCCCTTCTAGAATCTGACTAGAAGTGGCCCCAATGAGCAGCCTTTTGTCTCGACTTCGATCGCTGTTTAGCTCGGTCGTTGAGACGTCCAGCTTATGTGTACTTCTCACATCCTTTGCATTGTGTGGCAATGTCATACTACCAGTCTCCATGACCAAACAACTAATTATGTTGTGGTTGAAGGCATCTGCATTGTGAGACCGCCCTCAATCGGAGTTGGCAGTATAGGGAGCAGTTTCCAATAGGAGAATACCCCTGGAGCGTGGCACTCCCAAGCTGCACGAAGCTTGACGTGATGGAGACGAATAAAAGACAAACCATGATTCATTTTCTCGGAACGCGATCGTTTCCGTCGATTGCATCCACTTTTTCCCACTCTTCTTTGGGCTAGAATGTCCCGTCCGATCGTTGCTCCATAAACCGATCCTATACTATGGGGTACGTACCATCCTCCATGACTCGCCTATACTGAAAGGCTTCATCGTAGTCAAAGTATGAACGACTGTACCTGGCACTGCTCTCAAGCCAGCCAATTTCCCCGACTCAGGCTGCAAACAAGCTACAGCTTATTCCTTAGTTTGCCGGTAGCACCCAATCGCTGTTTGCCCTACGACTTCTACACACGTTTCTCCACGAGCCGCGTCACATTCGGTTGATCCCGTTTGTCAAAGGACTGGCCTTGCAGCTTGCATGAATGCACATCTTGCGTTGGAGTTCTGTTACATATCATGTATAGTGCCCTTGTCGATAGGAAACTCGTACTTCAGCTGACCTCTTACTCGGCAAGAGCTCACATCATGTATGTGACCTGAGTCTCGTGCATATGTACCTCTCATACAGAATAACGATCTTCAGCATGTTGGACACGTCCACAAACTGACACATCGGGGGCCAAACTGGCCTCCACATAACACGCACTCATTGACAAATACCACATTGCGTCGTTCGACATGTCACCTACGTCGAGCGATCTACACAGGTCTTGTTGGAATATCAAAGAGGCTGCAGCATTTGCGCTCGACATACTTCGCTATACATGATCTACGAGACAAAGACCGCGTTTGGGATACCGGTATGTTCTACGGCACATGCGATTCACGCCCATGGGACCGTACCGCATTGTTTGAATCGTTCTCAAAATGATCAAAGATAAGAATTAGTTCAGTTTACGAACAATTAGACATCCAGAAGTTTCGGTCGCGTGTAGTCCTTTTGGCATTTTGCACAAGCAATCAGCGCTGAATCGAAGATGAAAATGTTCTTTTTTTTCGGCCCCGCCGCGGTACCCGTCTGATCTTCACGGACGGGCGGGACTGACGGACAGATGCAATGCATCTGTAATACCGCCTATCAATAGCTGATGTCGAGCAGACTAAACGTCCAACGCTGTACTCACAGAGACCGAAAGATGGAAGTCATTGGCACTTGACTAGACGTCAAACACGTGAACAAGACTTCGGATCACCAAAAATGGTTCTGCGTCAGTGTGAGAGGAGACGGCATGTTGAATGCATGCTTAGCGAAGTCTTCCACCTATCCATGTCCTCTACGTATGATCCGACACATCCCGACTCTCGACTGTACACTGTGCTCCAGTCTATCGGCTTTGTCGTCAAGTTTTGCGGTAGATTTACTGTTCAGGGAATATATCCAGGTAGGTAGTCATAATTTTTCTCCAGATTTACATCCAGACAGACTGCTGTAACTCACCAGATATCGATATATCTTTCTTCGTCTTCGCTACGCATCACGTGCTCCACTTTCCACGAAATGGTTTGAGGTGCAATAGAGACCTGTTTTGTTTCAGCCTGCTAATCTACGCGTTATGTGAAGGTATGATGTTCTCGCTGCTGACTGCCGGCTCTGTAGCACTTGTTATAAACAGTCATGCAATGCAATGCACCATGACTTTTCGCCACGTCCTATAGCTGAAGATACGTAAAATTAGAACGTGCATAGCATCCATCCATCCGTCTCACAAGTCACAAAAAGTTCTTCGCTGCTTCTCGCCCCTGCCTCGGACCTGGAGATCGCCTTGGTGCTTCACAGTGTTATTGTATCCGAATTCGTCGTCGACATCACATTGAACTTTTGCTTTCCAACTTTTCAGTTCACCGTGGTTGGCTATCCTATTTATGGGTGACCGCGACTAGCTATTCCCAGATAGCAAGCACGCTGCAAAATTAAGTCAAACAGGGCTGATCGCAGCCTTGGACGCGCGATCTAGCGCAATTGCGCACATGGCCTCAATCGCCTCCTCGCGTTCCTTGACTATATCGCCACGCGCAATTCGAGCACGCATATCTGCCAGAATATCCGGTAGCGGACGCCCGGCAACGAAGACCCTGTGTGCTCATAGTTAGCAAACCTTTCTCTTTCTCTCCCTCCTTCTCTACTCCTAACCCCAGGTTTGGCAGCAGGCGAATAAACAAGCAAGCAGACCAAAAAAAGGCACTCACACATATCGCAACCCCGGAAACGCATCCTCATACCGCGCATTTAGACGCTGCAACTCAGCCTGATCGCCCGTCAGACTGCCTTGCTCGCCCTTGCTCTGACCCTGAACGCCCTTTTCGCCGAGGCGGGGGTGGCTGCCGAGAATTTGCTCGAGGGTGTGAAGGTGAGGTGGGGACGTGAGGGCGCGGGTGGCGAGGGCAAGCAGGGTGGTGCGGATGCTTGATATGAGGGCTGGGTAGGATTCGAAAGGTGGTGATTGCGGGAGTGGGGTGAGGAGGGTGTGGAGGGCCTGGGAGGGCTCGAAGAGGAGGGAGAGGACGGTGGTTTGGGTAGGTGTTGGGAGGAGGGCGAGGTGAGATATTGGTGGAAGGGTTGGGGTTGTCATGATTTTGGTTCTGGGGATGAGCAGATGGGTGATGCGATGGGACTTGTTGATGTCGCTGGGTCTAGATGGCGGCTTTGGGATGAGATGGGAAAGAAAGATGCGATCTCGAGAGAGAATTCGAGACGTTCAACGCGAATTGCGAAGGGCTCGTTTATAGGTGATCTGGTCGGCGGCGACCGCCGAGGTGGAGTCTTTGGACTCTCAGCAGGATGAAGGAGATGGTTTGCGTATGTTTCGCGTGTCTGAAATCTACATCTTGTTAGCTGTAATATTGAAGATGTCGTATATCGCGCAAGTCAAATGAAACTTTCCAGGACGGAGTACAGAAAAGATGGAAACAGCCATGAGAACGCAATGGGCTCCGACAACACTACATTCGAGACAACAAGGACAGTCTCATGCCCATCCAGCAAGACCCGTCAGAGCAGAGCACTTCCAATATCGAATCGCAAGATCATTCAAGAAGCCAAATCCGCATCAGATCACAACGTTGACCTCGAATTACGTCCTCAGCACTTCAAATGCACCAACAACCCACCATCTCAACCACCACCAAGCTCTTTATCATCTCCTCGTGGATCAACATACCACACCACCTCCATTTCCATATCCCCCTCCTCTCTCAGAACAGGAAACTGTAAATCTGCCAAAGAAGCCTCAGCACGTACCTCGAGTTCCGCTCCCAGCGGGATAGATGACGTGCCCCTCGCAGCACGCAAAGTCACCAAAATTAAACCCCCTTACACTGACACACTGACACACAACGCGCAATCACCCTTCAATCAAAGAGTCCCAGACATCCGATGTTAATCCGATCTCGTCCTCGTCCGAGGTTGCAACTGAAGCACACATCCGAAGCAGTTCTGGCCATCGAACACCACACTCGTTACAACTTACCACGCTCACGGGTGTGCGGCCCAAGAGGGGCGTTCCACGTGCCCCCTGGTGGTCCGCCGCATCCATTGTGGCACACCTCACGCGCATCCTTACTTACCTGGCTAATGAACAGGCAGTAGTCGCGCTACCCTAACTCACAGAACCCACCTAACCAAATCCACTATACCAAACCACCTACCTATGTAGGTAGGTACATAGTATTAATAGATAGGTGCCAGGTACTAGGTACGTTCACCTGGACACATGGAGTTGTAATTTGATATACATAGTAGTCAGAGCTAGGCAGGTACGTAAGTAATGTAGTAATAATTACTGGACACACACACACACAAAAGACAAGCTATCCGTGCTACCTATCGGTTGCTTCGTGTTCGGCTGCTCGGTCTGTCTGTCGGTCAGGAGTCGGTCGTATGCATATATCTATACATATACATATTTATGGCTCTACCGCTGCAATGGTGCGATACGTAAATGCTGGATTGAAGGAAAGCGATCGAGGCGCTGTGGTTGGAAGGCCGGGGGGAAGTGAATCGGATATACCGTTTATTAAGGGGGGTCAGGCATGATAACTAGGCACTTGAGTTGTTGGACGTGATTGTCTGCGGTATCCCTGGCGGCAAATGCCTTCTCGGACGAGTTACGAGAAGAGGCAGCAGCGTCAGCAGCAGCAGTATATTGTTGATTGATGACTAGATGTGATTGTGATTGTGATCGGGCTCGTGGGCGATGGTTGGTGGTAGTGATGATGGGAGCTTTTGGTAGGGGAATCCTGGAGGCCGGCGGATGCCGACGAGGTTAGGCTTGTGGGTATATTTGAGTATGGGGAGGGTATATTTGAGTATGGCCGAGACGGCACAAATAGGGAGGCACCCCAAAGTGGCATTATTATGAGTCGGGTGACTGTGTAGTAGCTACAGGTAGTATAGATACAGATGAGGAAAACTTCAGTGTCCGCCTGCGCCGCCTGTCTTGTAGAAACTCTTACCTACGCCGATTCTGAATGCCGCTGAAATACTGTCAGGAAGGCATTTTTGAGACATGTAGGACATAGGATGTGCACATTGTACGCCGCCCAATAACTTAGAAATTGCGCAAACACCCCGAAGCCGGATCCTTAGTTGTAGTAATCGAACCTGACGAATGCGAAACTTTTTTGCCGTTCCTTCTCACTTGAAATGTCTGCTTGTTGCTCTGCACTTGCATGTTGCTGTGTGGTCTGGTGTCTCAGGAGGTCTACCGATGTCGTCTGCTCCATCAACGCGGTCGTCTCTGGACTTGCAAACGCTTCAACGGAATCGTGGTCAACCAGTACAGACTCGCTTACACGATTAACAGTATCGTGATTCTCCTGTGATGGTTCATCTGTGTCCCCAAATGACCACGTGCATCCTCCGTCGTCGTCATCATCACCATAGTCTTCCTCCAGGTCTAGTGCATCATAGTTCGAAAGCCCAAGCGGGGACGGTGGCAGTGGGGTATAATCTCTCCTGGGTACCTGGGGCGAAGGACTCTTCTGACGCAAGGCAGAGATGTTTGGGTCATTTGCATCTTCTCTTTGTATACTGGGCCCGCGAACAACAGCTGGTTGCGATACAAAGTTAGGCGACAGCACCGGTGAGAGCCCGCTCCTCTGAACAATAGGATGAGTCGAAGTATCCGGAGCACCATACAAGAATGTCTGACGAAGTACCTCCTGGGATTGGGCTGGTAAGATGGGTGGTGATATCTGACGTTGGCGTATACGATTGAGGATAGCTGCCTTGCGGAGGAGTTCACGACCTGTAGATTTCTGCTTGGCCCAGACGGCGATCTTGGAGGGCCCACGGTCGACGATATTCGTTGCGGGATAGGAGAACGGGAGTGATAGACGGGATGTAACGAGGAAGCGTCGGAGACGTCGTTTCTTTTTGCCTGAACCGGACGAATGCTCGCCATCGACATCGGCTACGGCTCGACAACGTTTACGAGGTATTGTCGTGTGATTTGGAGGTGGAAAATGAAGCTTCGGTTGAGGGCCGGGGGCTGTGAAGGAGAACACAGACATGGTGCTCGGAGGAGCAATATTAGGTGTCATGGAGCGCTCAGAAGTAACGGCCATGTTGTTTGGCGTTTCAGGTCACTCCTTATGATAGTTATTGACATCCTTCTCCACACTTCGAAATGGTCGTGTGCCGCCTTCGGTCATATATTCTTTCATAAGCCAGGTTTAGTTCCGGCTCCGGAGTATGAATCGACGAGAGGAGTGTATAGAATAGACAGTGGCCGGCGTGAGAAGAATTTACATATCAATGATGTAGCAAATGTGTAATGTAGAGACGTTGGGATGTGGGGTTAGGGAGGAGGAACTTGCATATTACGCCGAAAGGCAGAAAAAAGTAAAGGTATAGAGAGCGACATCTCATCTAATAAGAGGACAGTAATCAAGCAGGGAATGAATGTATAAAAGGAGCGGAGAGAAACTGGGGGGCGTCCCAACTGTATGGAAGTGTGCGGAGAAACCATGCCCAAGCGCAGGTGACGAGCATAGCGACCATGGATTCGTACGAATGCAAGCCCAAGGAACGCCCAGTTGGTCGTAGGGCGCCCACTGCGTTCAGAGCGGCAGAGCCTCCTATGACCTAGACAATTCTAAGCTCGTCAGGCGCCTCTTTGGCACGGAAAGTTTTGCTTCCAGAAGACCAATTACATGCCAGATCTTCTTCCTTCATGGCCATTTGCCGCTTGGCAAGTCCTTGCAAGGCTGACTGCAGCAGCGTCAGCAAAGATAGAGTCAGTTCTTTCACCACTATTATTTATCGCCTTCAGAACTTGTAGGCTTACAAGCACTAAGCATGCCCTGCCAAACTTCGGCCACTGACATGGATCGTAGTTCCAATTGCAGAACAAGGCCAAGTGCTGCAAATGCACTGAGCAATGAATCCCAGCCATCGACCCTTGAGCTGAGCACAGCAAGTGAATATGTACGACCTCACTGGTGTTGCGAACCAACGTTTGCATTTTTGTTTAGTAAGTAAGACTGTGCCGTAGATGGGGCATGACCGCATGCCCTCCTGTCATCAGTCCTTTCACAATACAAGTCCCTTGTGTAGGTGCAGTCATGGTTCTACGGCACAGCTGTCTTGAGGGGATGTTGAAACCAACCCTGACTGAGATCAGCAGGGCGAGACCAGCTCGATCATGCCGGCACGTTTCGTTGTAGCATTAAGGACTGAGCAGTCTCCAAAGACTGTCACAGAGCCCACACGAGTGGCTGTCTCCCATGTCGTCACGTTGCTTGTTATTAATACCAGAATGCCCCTCTAGCAACAGCGTCAGCGTTATTGCAGATCGCGCCCGGCGGAATTCAATATCTTCTTTACGTGAGGCAGAAGGTCTTGCTCGGCCGAGGCGCAGCTTGAATACAGGCACTCTGCTCTGACGTTTGACGTCTCATCCGGAGAAATTTTCCATCCAACGCTGCCCATTTCTGGAGTTGCTGAGCTGAGGACACGCCAGCAAGGCAAAGGGCTGACCAGTCAGCTTGCTGATGAGAACGCCGATTCAACACACAGCAGCCGCCCTGGCCAAAGCGGATGTAGAGCTGGACGGGACTGGGGGTGGTATTGCGGCGTATACATGCAGGATCATGGATGCGATCTGTCCTTCAAGCGAACGATTCTCGGCACCAGGTCTTTGCGGGGAAGGGGTACCTACATACACGCACCACACGGTCCCCACGCATGCACAATTTAATGAACTTTTAATACATACCGCGCGCTTCCCGCTGCGCCTAGCAACATATACATATATATCAACTCTACAGTCTTTCCGTCGAGTATGTCGCTCTGCGTTACAATGTGACGAATGTTGTCGAGCAGTCCCAGGGATCGAGTGGTGAGGACTTGGCGCTACCTTACTTCGAGCGATCTTTGCTCGATTGTCAACGGACCGCCTCAATCTGCAAAGGCAACACACGGGGTCAAATGATATTATGCTCAATCTCATCTAGACATATGCGGCCAAACTTGAGCAGATCTGCTTTCGACACCGAGGTAAGTTAAGCGTAGTCAATGCATGGACCATATCAACCCCTTGCCAGGTAAGGCTATCTATAGTTAAAGGAGCACTGTACTAATCGCTGCACAGAGCTTGAGCGAGCATGCAGCTACATTGTCATCGCGCATTGTGTCATCGCAGCAATGCCTCTACGCAATATCAAATCTATAAGCCTTCGCAAGAGATTCCAACCCTCTGCGCTTCATCCAAATCGGCGTTTGACGTAGTATGTCTATGTTTGTATCCCCCCAAATGGCATGCTTGTCCGTTTAGATCGACAAGCTCTACAAAATTCGAAGTATCGGCGTGACTCGGAGCATGTACAAAGGAAGAGATTCGACCTTTTCGTGCGCTATAATTTCTCTTCGACATCCTTGCTCAATATTCGATCTTCGACCTTGCGCATCCATTTGTTGGTCTGTTCTGCAAGACTCAGCGTGAGAATCTAAACGCGTTAGCTTGGACTTCTGTCTGCGCAATTTAAGACCGACCGTATGCGGCAATATCCGAGCCAGATGCGCCGTGAACCCCTTGTACAACGAAAACACTCCCTCAGTCTTTACCGTGCGTGTTAGACAGTCGAATGCGCTGTTATAAAGATTTCCCGTCTGGTTGTACATTCGGGACATGACAGTGTCGGGCGGATGCATGACACAGCACACGACGAAACCGCTGGCTGTACTGCTGGCTAGGTGCAGAGCTGGTCCTTCTTCCATGCCTAGATGTTTTACCAAGCGCCTCTTTGCGAAGAAGTAGGTCGGGAGCTGCACAGAGCTGCCGAATCCAGTACGGATCATTGCAGGCCCCACCCCTCGGTACAAACCTTTCACGCCTTCGCCTTTGTAGATTTGTGTCATGCCATCCCATGCATTCTTGTATTGATGTTGTGTACCGACTGGAAGGAAAGGCGAATATGATTGGAGACGTGTTTTCACGAGGAAGAATGGTGATCCAGCCATTGCGCCCAGTATGCCTGAAGCAGCGCCAGAAAAGATGTTTACGCCAAAGGACTGTACGGTAGGATCGCGGAATATAAGGGTCGTTATGCTTTGGCGAAGGGGTTCATAGAAGCCTAAACGGCATCCGTTCAGAGTCATCTGATAGATATACTTCGCGAGAATTCGACGTCAGCTTTGCGCAGGAAATGTAGTTCCCCTAGTGTTCGTACCGCACATGAAAGCCCTCGTAGTAGCCCTTTTATGCCTTCATTCTTCGTGATCACTCCAACGCCGTGAAGTACACCCTTATACATCCGAGGAGCTTCCCCTTTGGCTTTGAGTTCTCCCTGTAACTGTAGACTGCTCTTTCGTCAGCCGACTACGACCTCGTGAGGACAAGCTGCACCGACCGAATCTTGACCGTCTCGAATCCATGAGTGACCGTGACTGCACCACAAGCCGCAACACCACCGGCGATGAATGCCCTACGAGTCATTAGAAACGCATACTCCTTCGCGCACCTATTTTAAGGCGGATGTGGACAACACACCCTAATGTGGTGGACATGATGAGGCCCGAAGCCAACGGAGTCGTGAACAACCAGAACGGTGTTTTCAGTAGTAATTGATGGCTCCGAATATATCTCTGCGATTACAGTGACTCTTGCGATTCGTACAGAATGTTGACAATGCTCCGGAGACGCTGGGAGCTGAGTGTGCAATTGATGACAGAATCGTAGGATGATAGCTTGGCGAGACACTTTTGTGTTGCGCTGACCGACTTCGGCTTTAGACTTTCGACCCTAGGCCGCGGCTACTGACGTCGCCAGTCTTACGCGCCAATTCGCCTAAGCGCGGGAGCACGCGTGTATCATGAATCCTGCTCCGTTTGCATCTTTCTCCGAAGCATGCCCCCAAAATAGCTTCATCACACACACTAAAGATCCTCGAGATGCCACATTAATATACTGGAAGCTGTTATACCTCTAGACGGAGGTATCTGGACACTCACATCATTCATGGCGGCAGGACCACAAGCTAGCGGAGCTCCTCCAGCCCAGAAAGTGCAAGATGTGATAACCACCTTCAGACCTCATCGTGTATGTTCAAGCTTGTCTGTGTCCAGGGGAGCCATCTAACTAGAGGCTCGCAGCGCTTTAGGACAGAACCAAAATGCAACATCACATCCATAGACTTCGACGACACAGGCGAACTCGTCATCGTGGCGCGAGACGACGACACTTTACAACTCTATAATTTGTCTCAGGGGAAACATGCGAAAGAGCTGAAATGCCAGAAGTATGGAGTCCACTTGGCTAAGTTCTCGCATCATTCTCAGAGCATCGTCCATGCCAGCAGCCGCATTGACTCCAAGAAATCGGACGTTGACAACCATGCCATCCGTTACCTGACCACACATGACAACTCATACCTCAGATACTTCCGCGGTCATACGGATACAGTTACTTGTATTGCACTATCGCCATCAAGTGATGAGTTTCTGTCATGTAGCAAAGACAACTCTGTTCGATTGTGGAACTTGAAGTCAAGCAACTGTCAAGGCATGCTGAAGTTACACGGCGCATACCTCGCCGCGTATGACCCATCTGCTACGGTCATTGCCATAGCCTCTCCTGCAACATCATCGGTCCTTCTCTACGACAAGAACAATTACGACAAAGCCCCATTTGCTACGTTTGATCTCCAACCATTCGAGAGGGTGTACACCGAGAAGTCTATTGGTCGGGGCTGGACAAAGATTGAATTTTCAAATGATGGCAAGAGCCTACTTGTAGCGACGAACGGACTTGGCCATTTCGTTCTGGATGCGTTCGAAGGTAACCTGACACATTTCTGCATTCGCCGGGGGAAAATGAGTGGGCGTCGGGCACCAGGAGAATCGGGTGACGATTCACGGCCGGTCGGTCAAGGTGATGTCTGCTTATCACCAGATGGGAAATTCGTGCTTGGAGGAAGTGGAGAAGAAGGCCTGCAAATATGGGATATAAGCTCTACAATAAGTGTCACCGACAAAATGTTGATGCCCCTGGACAAAATACCTGGCCCTGGTCAAGGAAGAGCATCTGTGGTGGCATACAATCACAGATTCAATCTGATATGTACCGCAGATAAGGATCTGACCGTATGGTTGCCTGATCCTGATGCAGCGGACTGAAGGGTGAAGAAATCCTTAAAAATCAGGCGTTCAGGGCAGTAGATAAAAGGTTTCGGTTCATCATGGCTACGTATACCCTGATATGAGATGATTATTTTCTTTACCTTCACATTTCTTCGGTTTTTCAAAGATGACGCGGAGTCATCTTCGTTCATAACTCATCCCGACTTCACAGCATGTGCTACTTTATTACCTATTGTCTTTCCCGTCAAGTCACAATACGATATACGATTCTGCTCCCATACTTTAGGATCCCTTGCGTCGGCAGCCGTCGAGAACTCACTTGCAACCACTGTGTCCACCAGCCACCCAAGAGCGTTATTCAGCCAAGTTTGCGCATAAATCAGAGCATCCTGGACCAACATCCTTGTCGTTTAGCATCTTTTCTGAATAGAACAAGTTGGTAAATTACTGAATAGCCCAACGTCTAGACGGAGATAGTCGTGATAATAAACTGGAAGCCACTCGCCCCTGACGGTCTTCATCTTGATTGAAACTCGGTATCCACGATCATAATTCCCAGTCTAGGACAGCAACTTCAGGTCTCCTACCAAGCGCACCTAACAATTGGGATCACCAACCAGAAGTACTCCATATCCATTCATAAAAACTCAAAATGCATTTCATCGAACCAGAAGATATCTCTGACAGCGAGTCATCGTCTGGCGTAAGTATTGCATCACCCAATTGAACACTCCCGCTAATGTTTCAGGGTGTCGATCTCCCCCTTGAGGCATTCGAAGAAGACATATCTGCCAAAGACAGAATTCACAAGTTGCCCCGGAATGTCAAAACCCTCCGTGCAATCCGCATACATTATCTTCCGCGACTCAGCCGTCGCCAACGCTGCCAGATAGGCAGCAGACTTTGCGAGCTGTCTAGTGCGTTCGACACTGTAGACCTATCGAAAGGCACCGATGAAGGCACTGCGCTTGGTTATACTGTGGAACCTGTCCCGAAGCTGCGAGCACAAATTCCAGATGCATTGCTCTACACAGAAGACATGATAGAAAGAGGCTGCCCTGTAAGGGGCTGGTCCGACATGAGCACCCTTAACCGCTTCCTTTTCCGCTTCGAAGAGTACTTCTCGTGCGACGAGTTGATCAAGGGGCTGAACAAATCCATACTCGTCACAATTGTACGCGCCCTCTCTACAACGCTTCCTCACTCCCTCTTTCCCTCCAACACACATCCCGCAATGCTAACATCTAAATAACAAGGCCAAAGTCGACCGAGTCACCCGCCAGATCACCATCTCCGAGCAATACGCCGCAAACCTCTACTTCCTTTACAACCACGACCTCTTCCCGGAAGCTTTCGACGAGCACGGCGAACGCCGCACACGCGCCTCCTTTCTCGAAAGCCATTTCGAGCCCTTCGCCGCAGACATCACGCACACCCTCAGCCGAGCCGCCGCCGACATCGAGGCCCTGCGCCCGTGCCTCACCACCCTCAAATCATACGCCGAGCTACTTAGCGTGCCCTCGTCCGAGATCCAGCGCCTACACTGGAAACACCGCGAGCAGCTTAACGCGTATATGGTGAAGGTGGATGAGGAAATTGCGCATCGGGCGCGGCATTATGGATTGCTTGTGCTGTATGCTGTGCAGTTGGAGCTGCGCAGAGAGAGGTTTTTGATGACGGAGAAGAGTGTGTTGGATGGGTTGAATAGGATGATGGCGGATGCTGTGCGTGTGAGGGTGTTTATGGCGGAGATTAGGGGATGGGTGGAGGAGGGGGGACGAGTGGGTTGGGTGCATGGCATGGTGGAGAGGGCGAGGGAGAAGGTTGTCAGTGGGGGATGGATGGGTTGTGGGAATAGGTTTTGATGGCAATCGTTCGCTATATGTGGACAGGGCGTGCAAGATCTTAGGTCTTTTGGGTTTTCACTGGGGAGTTGAAGGTTGCTTTGTTTGCAACGCGATCGATGGCGTTCACGGACTTGGGTTGATGGCACTTTGGGCTCTCTGGTTCCGCTGCTATTGCATATCTCATAGTATGCAATATCTCGGGTGGTGCATCAATATCTACATATTTCATTCTATTTCGTGGATATATTCACTGACCTGCTTTGCATATACATGCTGTCCTCCTATGATTCCTTCACAAAGTTCCACATGATAGGGCTGAGCTATCTGAAACGTGATAATTACTAACTTCCTTGCTATGTACGGTTTATCTTGAACAGTCTTGTTGCAGTGGAACATACACTACCTGGATGCCCAAGAAGTCATGATCTCATTCTCCTCACAAAGCAGAGCAAAGTGCAGATCCTAAACCAGTCGCCATCGCCCATCCCGCCATTCACAATAACACAAGCCTCAAGAGGCACGAATGTAGCAGAAGAGCAACCCAATGAATACAAGTTGTAATGATTTGCGAGCATTATTGGCGCAGTCGCAGTCAAAGCATGTCAATCGATGACATACATCCCTTTCGCACGGTTGGGCGTCAATACGACAAAACCTCGTGGCAATCACCTGCATAACCGCGCCCCTTATCGTGTCAAAGTTTGCATAGTCGAAAGGTTGATGGTGAGGCGGAGAAGGAGATCTCGGGTATCAATAGGTAAGAGTAAAAGAGAGCTAGACGTTTAGGTGCGAGACGCAGGATCTCCGGGAACGGGTAGGACCGACAGGGGGCTGTGGTGTGCAGAAATAGCGGGCAGGGGCAGAAAATAGCGGGAGGGGCAGCCTATTGCGAGCTGGTTTGGGGCGTCCAAGGGGGAGTGTCAGGGGGTTTGTTTGCTGCCGGTTCGGCGGGAGCGTGGCCGCCAAGCTGGAGGGAGGCAGCCACAGGGGCAGCTATGGGCTTGTGCTCGGCCTCGACACTCTGCACATGAATTCACCTGGAATACAGCCAAATAATACAATAGTGAGTGAGTGAGAGAGGGAGGGAGAGAGTGTTCGGCTTCTCACAAGACTTCAACTCGTCGCCATGCAAGTGAAGGCATGAATCTTGCTTGTTTCGGATACAAGCAAGCACCAGCACCAGCACCAAAGTCAGCGTCAGCCATACATACGCGCCATCACAGACAGCGCCAGGGCGCCTGGACAGACTTGACAACTTGACACACTTGACAGGCGTGGCAATTGTGCTTGATACTTTTTCGTGGACGCCTCAGAATGCAGAGTAGGAAGCAGACGTGGACAACTGATGTCGATGTGGGAATGCATCAGCAGATGGGTGACATGAGGCAGGAAACACGGCCGTTGGATACGATGGAATATACTTTTACTATAGACATGGACCAGGTTCGAAACATGGCGAGCCTTTAGCAGTGACAGTGAGCAGAGCCGAGGAGAAGTGTATCTAGTAGTACTAATTATGTATGGATTTCAGGGATTTCAAACAAGGGACCTCCCTTTCCTCTCCCTCCAAGGCTCAGGGCATCAATAGCGCTATCCCTACACCACAACTGGCACTGGCCAGCACAGGCCACTTTTTGCCCTCATAGCACCCACCGCTTCCCGAACTTCGAACTTCTTTTGCTTGTCATCCTGTCTGCAAAGCTATCACTATCCCCTCAAGCCTCGCACTTCAACACTCCTCTCTCTGCAGAGGTCTGAAGGCCATTGTTATTACATTCGACACGCTGCGGACTCGCCGTCGATGTCAGTATTCCTCCCCCACCCTTCTCGACAACCTCGATAGCCCCCGATGCCCTCCGATCCTCTCTATATCACTATCCAGTCTCCGTACCCCTGATGAGCACGGCCCTGTCACACACGCCGACATCCTTCTTTCATCAAAACTTCGGAGGACCCTGCAGGTCTTGAATGAGTCTGCAGCATGGCTCTGAATGGTCTCGATAATCCGAAATTGACTGAAGCCTACCAGTCTGCGCTGTCCGAGGCTGGCGGTTGGTAAGTCGCACCCGACTTCTGCTGCGTTGCGCATCGTCTAACCATTGTCTTCCTATCGTACAGGTTTCTTTTGCGATACGTGTCACGCGACGAGATAGAGCTCTTGCAAAATGGAACTGGCGGCCTCATTGAAGCTCGGAGTGCTGTCGCTTCCTACGAGAAGCGCTCTCCTCTGTATGGCTTTCTGCTATATCGGCGCCGTAAGGTGCTTATAAAATACATACCCGAAGGCACTTCGCGACTCTTACAAGGTGGGTTCTAAGATTTGGCCAACATATTTAGCTATCAATTGACAATCAACCAGCCCGTGTCTCGGTGCATTTTCAGGCCGTCACCGACAAGTTCTCCCCGTACGATTCAATATTTCCCATCAGTGCCCCAGAAGATCTCAATGACATGACACTTACTGCTGCTTGTGCTCTACACACGGAGAAGCCTCCTGGATCTTCGCACGCAGCTACGCCTTCACCCCGGAAAAAGTTGGATGAGATTGCTGAAGATGCTGAGGAGACAGAAGAGACGGAGGAGCCAGTAAAGCCAGAACCAGCAGCTAAAATCGCTCCGCCGGCGAGCCTCAAAAGCGAAGTTAATTCGCCATTGACTCCGCTCACGCCCAACACAGAGCTCCTTAGATCGCCACTCGAAGGGACCGCACCAACTCTGCCTTCACCTGTAGAGTCTCGTGCGGAGGACGTTTCGCTCACAATCATAAACCCTCTTGAATCCTCCGATCGTCGACCAAGCGATGCCCCACTTCCACTCTCGAGAACGTCGACGATAGCAAGCGGTTACGACTACGAATCGCGAGCATCGTCCCAGACCGTGCGTCCATCGGCGTATGATATCTTCGATGTTGGAGCGTTTGCGTATAAACCAAAAGTGAGGCTTGGTCCACGACCAAAACAGACTCCAGATACATCTGATGGGAGGCCCAAGACAGCCGGTGCTAGACCGGTATCTACTTTACCGGCAGGCTTGAAGATTGCGCCTCGCAATACCAAAACTACGTCAAAAAAAAGAGATTCTGGGGCTCCGCCGAACATTGCACTACCGCCTCCGCCTCCGATTCCTACAACGCCAACATCTATGTACCAACAACATTCGCCCATGAGCGTAAGATCTCTACCTGCAGCTGTACATAAGTTGGGATCACCTGGCGTTACACAAGAAAAGCAAAGACTCATGAAGGCTGTCGAGATGAGAAAGAAACAGATGAAAGCGAAGCAGGAACGGGATGCAGCCAAGGCGGTGGCGGCGGCGGAAGCCGCAGCAGCAACACAAGGCGCTGCGCCGGTTGAGGAAGAAATCGAGCCTAGCCCCTCAGTAGCTGGTGTGTCCCCACCTCGAGTTGTAGTGAGTCGCCATTCCGAGGTAGTGGAAAATCCTCCGAACGTATTAGACGAGGCCATATTCCACGACCAAAATGCGCGTCGTGATACATCAGAATTAGAGCGAGACGGTTCTGAAAAGCTCGAACCAGAGTTGCAGGCACAAGAAGTCGTGAAAGAGAGGGAACTAGGAGGGGTCTCCACATCACTTCTTGACCAGCGAAAGTCCGATTCTGCTATTGAGTTGCAAGCTCTAGAATCCGAGGAGCAAAGTTCCATCGCTACGACATCATCCCCGACATCGATACAAGGTTCGACAACGGATCAATCTACACGGCCGTCATCACTTTCTGAAGAAGATATTCTTCCCTCTAGTGTATACGTGCCTCCTCCTAAAATTACCGAGACGACAATTGAGCAAGAGAATACGTCTGCACAACTGGACGGCGAGCCGTCACCCCGTAAATCGGTTGACAGCTCACCAACTGTTGTACCTGAGGAGGGATCTCCAGCCCCATCCAATGCACCGTCCGAAGTACGACACATAAGTCTGCACGAGTGCCCAATTTCGGAGAATAAAACAGCGTCCAACTTGTCACCCGAAGATCCTGTGCGAGGGCGGGGCCGAAAGAAGCCAAATCTCACATTGGAGCCATCTTCGTCGCACTCACGAGGGCCAGGCACCTCTTCATCAACTCGTCGCGAGAAGCGTCACGCGGTTATTCGATCTCAGCTAGGCACTGCAAGTGCTGACAATTCTGACAACGATTCACTCTCGGACGAAGACTTCATGGATGAGCTCCAAAGTGCCACAGTCCAAGAAGCCAAACCTATCTCTGTCTCCAAGTCTCCCATCTCACCTTTCTTCTCGAATCAACGCAAAGGTTCAATTGCAACGCCGATATCCATCATGAGTAGACCTGGGTCTAGCCCCGATGATGATCGACTGGGTCCTAGGCGCACAGCTTCTGGTCGCGGTGTTCTTGAAATCGCTCGTTCATTTTCAGGTGGCTCTGCTCATTCCAATCTAGAGCACACGCCCGTCACTACTAAACCTCATGTTTCTACTGGCATCTCGCAACGAATCAAAGCTTTGGCAGAGCAGTCTAGTCGGGATTCAGTCGCGAGTGTCGGCGGATTATCGATCAACGGAGAGCCAAGCAGCGGCACTCCGCTCCAGACCTCGCAATCTCCGATATCACGAAAAAATTCAGTGAACTCAATAAACACTGTCAGGCCTACTAGGCTTGCTCCTTCCTCTGTCGCCCTATTCCAGTCAGCGACTTCAGCGGAATCAAAGAACTCGATGGCTCCTCCCGCCCGCGAAACAGTCCATGCGACCGTATACAATGTCGAGCAAAACAGCTACAAGCCAGACTCAGTCTCCGTCACCGCACGTATCATTCGAGATGACAGGACCAAGAAGCCTGACCTATCAGTACCGACGGAGCACTCGCCACTTGAACTCCATCAAAGCCCGCTTATCATCGATCATCAGCCATCAAACAGCCAAGACATATCCAGGTTAAACACCCACTCCCGGCCCAATACAATTGCATCGATGCCAGTTTCGCCGATATCTACTGGGTCGAAGGAATCTTCTACCCCTCTTCCTCCTCGATCGTCCTCGGAGACAGGCTGGCGGTCTCTAGGGAGGAGGAGCGACGCAAAGTCACCTCCACCGCTTCTTCGGAATCGTTCAGACGTCAGTCTTGAAGCCCATGACGAAGAGACTAAAGATAAGAAGAAATCAAGAACCAGCCGCTTGATGAAGCGCATGTCCTCCAGTCTTTCGAATGCTTCTCGAAAGAGTCTGGCTCAAGTCATCAGCCCTATTTCAAAAGACGAAGACGCGGTATCCGAACAGCAACAGGAACTGCCCTCAGTCCGCGAACCGCCGCCGGCCATTGAAGTTGGCGATCTCAACGTTCAATTCCCTGACACACTGCTTTGGAAACGCAGATATGTCGAGATAGACAGCCAAGGCAATCTTGTCATGTCTGTCTCCAAGACGAATGATAATGTGAGGGGCGTAACGAAACGATTCCACCTCACCGAACTTCACTCGCCATACATCCCAGACCTGGAACGGCAAGAACTGCCCAACAGCGTCATGTTGGATTTACTCGATGGCTCTACACTCCAATGTGCCTGCGAAACGCAAGCTGCGCAAGTCGATGTGTTCCGAGGTGAGCCAAACTCCGTACCAATGTGTTTACGACAACATCTAACAAATCTTTAGTCCTCCGTGAAGCGCACAACGCCTGGCTTACATTCAGCCAATGAATCAATTCAACAGCACATCTTGGACTTTAGCGTGTAGTTTCCAAATATGTCCAGCTCCCGACTAGCTTTTCAGCATTGTTCCCTTCCACTTCTTTCTACTACATAATCATCACGTACGAACACATGGCAGCGCGCTTTCTCTTGATTTGAATAACACGGTTTTGGTATCTGGCAAAAAGGTCCCGATGAAAGCCAAGACGGCGGTTCTCTTTGTTTAGCGGGAACTACAAGACAGTTTATCTGTCTGAAAATGGCGAGATTGCGCAAGCGTATGGATGGGGAAATACCCGAGGGCATTGGAAAAAAGGTGTATAGGCATCTTTGTGTAGCTATATACAAGTGAGCGAGAGAGAATGAGCGCTGCATGCAACGAAACGACCAAATAGAAGTTGTATTTGCAAATATCAGTACAAGTATCGAAAAGCGAATTCTTCTTGACTATAGACTTTCAGCCCTATGGAGGGAGCTTGGGCCTCTGGCCATGTCTCCCACCTAACCTCCATGTCCACTTCCGCAATGTCAATACACACCTATACTCTATCTACCCAACTAGACACCACGCCTCAGCAATCGCACTCTCTTCTTTCGCAATTCGAAGGAACCTCTCTACCGCCACTCGTCCCCAACCCTTCAAGCAATTAAAATCACATACCACAATGAACCCCGCTCCGCCCGCCCACGCCCACGCACCCTCCCTCAAAACCCCCCTCACAACCGCACAGCAACAGCAACAGCTCGCCGCAGGACGCAATGTCTCGCCCTCCCCAGGCCTCCGCTACCCAAGCAACAAAAAGACAATCTACGACCGCAATCTGAGCAGGAGCAAGAACGCGGAACTCAGCCGCGCCGCATTCGGATATCTGTTTGTCGAGATGATAGGCTATGCGCAGCGCCGCGTGCGAGGCGTTGCTGATCTGGAGAAACGGTTTGTTTGTCCCTTCGTTGCCCTTACTCTACCCTGGTGCTACTCGTTCTTCTCCCCCTGGATTTCTCCTCGTTGAAGCAATAGCTAATTCCCCTCTCCCCCAGGCTCAACGCACAGGGCTACCCGCTCGGCCTCAAACTCCTCGACCTCCTCCTTACGCGCTCACCACTACCCAGTACCTCGCCCTCGCTGCGACCCACGCGCATCCTCCCTCTACTCCAATTCATCACCACGACGCTCTGGAAACACCTCTTTGGCCGGCCTGCCGACGCGCTGGAACGCTCCGCCGCAAACGCAGACGAGTACATGATCTCGGACAATGAGCCGCTCGTCAATACGTATATTAGTGTACCTAGGGAGATGAGCCAGCTCAACTGCGCGGCCTATGTGGCTGGGGTGATTGAGGGCGTGTGTGATGGGGCCGGGTTTGCGACGAGGGGAGTGAGTGCGCATTGGGTTGGGGAAGGGGGAGGGGAGGGCGGAAAGGGGATGTGGCCAGGGAAGACGGTTTTCTTGATTCGGTTTGCGGATGAGGTGTTGGAGAGGGAAGAAATTTTGGGGAAGAATGGCTGAATTGGGGGGCTAGATGGGGGATGCCAGTCAGTCGTGAAGAGTTGATGATACCCGTTAGATCAGACCTGTGCTGGGATTTTTTCTTTTCAAGGCTGGAATGGATGATGATATGACAGCATGGGGGATAAAGACGGCTTGGCTGCTCTCCATATGCCCGCTCGCGCCCAGTAGGCCATGGCAGCTGCCAGACATTGGCTGTAGAAGCAGTTCGATACATGCGCTGGAACGATGACACGCAGATCAGATAGATCTGGCCTATAGTAAGCCCTCCCTTGCTCCAATCTATTTTGCAGCCCTGTTCTACGAAGTGTGTAGACCATATATAAGGAACCTCGAAATTCCATCTTTTCTCTAACATGAACCAACCTCGTAGTCAGCAAAGATTACGAGGTCAGTTAGCTCTCACAATCATCATGTTCACATACTCGAGATTCTATACTTGACTTGCGTAAAGCCCTATGGCACCATAATTCATTTGTCGTCTATTCATGCTTCGGCATAAGCCTTGGTCCTCGGCTCCTATCAAGCAATGAGTGGTTCTTAGGACGACTCCCACAGTAAACTCCCGCGGTACAAACGAACACCATAAAGGGCAGGGTCGGTGAAGGCCAAACCACTGCGAGCCAGCCATTGGTGTATGAGTGGATTAGCACAAGAGTGAGCCATCCAAATCTGCATAGGTCCCTTTTGCTTATGAACAGAACGCCTTGAAAACATGATTTACGAGAAAACAATTCGCGGTTGTCACGATTTCTTGCTTTTCTAATGGTTTTGGCGTGACTAATGCCAAAGAAGCAGACTGGACCCTTATAGCCATCTAGGTATGCGCATACCTGTTGCCATGCGTTTGAGGTATCGGAGCGTGTCCTGGACTAGGCCTGGGTAATGATGTCGGGTGTATGCATCTCGACAGCTTCTTCGGTAAGTGCAACGCCACCTTCAACCTCAACCTCGCCACTGGCATTGGAGTGAATTGATGGCGCCTCAATGTTCACCGCCCCTGTGGCCGGATATGTCGGGTGGCACGCGAGTGGATTCTGCAGGCATCCCAGACCTAGACCGTCACTTCCAGTGCTCTTATCGCTGAGCCCGAAGAGAGACTCCAGAGCATCTTGCCACTTTGTAGGGGGCCCTCCCATAGTGGATGAGGACGCCGAAGGGTGGAATCCCCTCTGCACCCCGGTTTCAACTTGATGTTGACGGAAAGCTTTGTCGCCCTCTGTCTCCATGCCAGTGCAGCTGGTGGCAGGTTCAGTATTCACTGATGAGATCGACGCGCTGCGATTAGCCTTGAGGATGCCGAGTGGATTTCGATAGCTAAACCGACGTCCGATACGGTTGACAGACTCGGTCGATTCGCTTGTGAGGTCAGTAGTGCTCTTTGAGCGATAGAGTACTGAATCATTATTGTCTGGTTCGCTATCGGAAAAGTAGGAGCTAGATGTCAGTCCGCTATGTCCACTTGAGGCTTGCGCATCACTGCCACGAGGAGGTATGTCACGCGTCCACTTTGTCCAATTCATATCCCTCAAAACTGAGGCATCAATGATGTGCAACTCGTCCTTCTCGGTGACAGGTTCGTACTCCCCCTTGAAGACTCCCTCAAAGGACATGTAGACTCTGTCACGGAAGTAGTATCGGCAACGGGCGCAACTAATGAGACCACACCTTTCTCCACGACGCTGCTGATAGCTTGAGTATCTGGACGAGGATTGGGATATGGGCGATGAATCTCCGGAGCGATCTTTATACATGCCTCCCTCGGCAGAAGTAGCAACCGGCTGCATAGAGTCTTCGCGGGCGGTACTGTCAGCCCTCTTGATGCTTTTAGTCTTCTTCTTTTTTCTCTCCCTCTGATTGATGGCATCAGCCATGAATTCATTGACTTGCATCTTGTCTTCTTTCAAGATTCTGATCTGATCCGGTGTATACTGACCAGCCTCGGCAGCTTCGATGACAAAGTCGCTCATGCCGATGTCAGTCAGTTCCTCCCTCAGAGTCTTCGGGCCTTCCGAAATTGTGTTGGTGGCCCAAACAGAGTCGAGTGCGAAAGGGTAGTTTGGTTCCGTTTTTTCCTGATGATCGTCTTGGCGACACTTATACACGATGCCGAGGGCAGGTGGGAAATGGCAGATTTGACATATGGTATCCGGTTGATAGACACGGTCCATGATGATGTGAGTGCACTGTGGTCTGACAGCCGTTCTGGTTGCATGTCGACGGACGGTCGGGTTGACGGCAGAGCTCTGCAAAGCATTATTAGTACCATCTTGGTATAGGAAGCTCTTACATGTTGCTGGTCAAGGAAAGAAAAAACAGGTCCTCGCATAAATACGTGTTGTGTGTAGATTGTGATACCAATGGTGCCAAAAATTTGCGTAAACCATATTTTGAGCGCTCGACGATGATGAGGTCGCCTCTATTGACTGGACGTGGACGTGGACGTACGTATTGAGACATGTGTAAAGCTTTTTGGACGCGTGCGCCCTCTAGTATGATAGCGGAGGACAATATGAGGGACCTAAGAGCTGTTTCCTTGGTCTTCGAACGTTTCAAAGTGGGCATAGCAGTGCCAAGGACAAGGTGAAGAGCGACAGTCCAGAGACTACGTCGAGAGAGGCTGTATGTCGAAGCAATATGAAGGAAGAGTGCGAAAATGGAAACGGGTGTAATAGGAAGGTGGAGAGTTGTGGGCGTTAGCCATGCGATGAGGTAGCTGACCCGCGATGGCGGTAGTAATGAGGTGAATCCACAAGTGAATGAAAGGTTGCTACAGTGTTGATAAGAAGACACACAAAAGATCAAGGGAGATGTAAATGTGATGAAAGTGGCGATTCACACGGCGCGTATTTGCGTGAGAAGAAATTGATGAAGTGAAATGGCAGGCGCGTTGGGTGCAATGCGAGCCCCTATCTACACCCAAGCTCTTGAGATGAACAGCACGACCTCATACACTCACTCGTGAAAGACTGTGTCAGCACAGTACATAAACAAGACGTAGGCTTCACCTGATACAACACGTTTGAAGGTAACTCTCATTGTCCATTCACACATGCAGCGAATAATGAGATACGTAAAGGAAGACACCAAAGAACTCAGATTGGAAAGGTTGGGATCCTTCCCTGTTACAGATGAAATGCCATGGCATGTTTAGAAGAAAGAGCATGAGAGGCAGAAGTGGTAACAAATGGGATTATACAACCTCGGTCTGGAGGTATTTGCGACCTACCTGGAGTGTATTCACTTACGGCTATGTCGTGGTTGTTATATCAGTACTACATCTCGGTCATCGGGCTTAGGATGGATGAGTGCTACATATGAGTAAAGTCATTATTGTCAGGAGTAATTATGACTCTCCTGTGTTGAATCTTTTTCAATGTTGGAGACTGCTGCATGTCATCGTTGAAGAAGTAGGATAGGAGGCTGGCGAAGGCCGATCAGAAAGACAGTTCTAGCATCATCGGAAGTGCCCGAGGTTCTTTGTTGTTTGGACGCGGCCAATGGCAGCTCACTGGCTGCCCTGTCTGCTAAATCACTGCCAAATCCTGCTATTTCTGCTAATTCTGCTAACTCGGGGCGGGCGTTGGCGTTGCAGGGTGTTATTAGGGGAAAACAAAACACGAGTCGTGCGCGACACGACTGCTGCCCCATCAACCGCTTGTCCCTCGCTCGCCTCATCACACTCCGCTTCACCAGCTCACCTTTATACCTGTTGCCCACGTCGTCGCCATTCGTGCGACTCCGATCGTCTACACGCGCATTAACGCCTCTGCTGCATCCTGAGACCTGCGTCTGGCTCTCCATCCCCGCAATGTCGGTCAAACTCGAGAAAGAGACCGTCAAGACGACCGCAGGTGTCAAAGCTCCTGATGTCAAGCATGAGAGTATTGCGCACGAACTTGGCGAGGCCCTCACCAAGGGTGGCGGCGTCAATGGCTATCTAGGTGTATGTTGTCTATCTTTCGTCTCTAGTCATTATATGAGCTGTCGCTGACCGCTTTCTGCGCAGGCCTATCTCCAACAGCTTCAGTCAAACCCTTTGCGCACCAAGATGCTCACGTCTGGTACCCTCTCCGGTCTACAAGAATTCCTCGCATCTTGGATTGCCAAAGATCGCAGCAAGAATGGAACATATCTCACTTCGAGAGTCCCCAAGATGGCTCTTTACGGAGCCTTTGTCAGTGCTCCCCTGGGCCACTTCCTCATCTCCATCCTGCAGAAGATCTTCCATGGCCGGACCAGCTTGAAAGCAAAGATAATGCAAATTCTATTTAGCAACCTGATTGTTAGTACAGATCAATACTTGACTGAGGTATGATATTAACGTGTTTCCAGATCTCCCCCATTCAGAATTCCGTATACCTGGTCTTCATGGCCATTATTGCGGGCGCTCGTACTTTCCATCAAGTTAGAGCAACAGTCAAGGCTGGCTTCATGCCAGTCATGAAAGTCAGCTGGTGCACTTCACCCGTTGCCCTTGCTTTTGCGCAGAAGTTTCTCCCGGAGCAGACCTGGGTCCCATTCTTCAACATCGTCGCATTCGTGATCGGCACTTACATAAACGCTCATACCAAGAAGAAGAGATTGGCTGCCCTGAGAAGGAAGGCATACGGAGATGGAAGGACCGATGCCCGGACTAGTGGCAGACCCGGCGATGATTACGACAACAGACCTCGATACGGCTAGGCGGTGCGAACTTGGATGGTTGGCGGGTGGTGGCAAAGGTCTTGGAGTTAAGAGTTGTGCATACCGAGCATGAACTTATGGTTGGTCTAGGGGCTGCGATAGTAATCTCACGACCAGGGCCGTGGGGAATACTCAAGGCAAATTGATCGGACGGGGAACTGCAGATACTCGGGAAAGAGCATAGAAATGTGTGATAAAGATATATCGCATTTGTTGTGCAGCTTTTGCAGCAAGGAACTCTTTGTATACTCGATCTTGCTTGGAGGGCGCACTGATGCGACAATTAAGATAACGAAAACACTTTATGAGATTGAGAAGTTCGGTCACACACTACAAGCTCTTCTACTCTGGTCGCTCCCCGGATTCGACCGTGATGCGTTACAAGACTCTGTAATCTCCTCGAATGAGATGTCGGGGACGAGTACACAAGCTATCGTATCACTGACAGTACTAGCAGATAGCACTGTCTACTGAGCTGGCTAACAGGAAACACAGCATTGGTCCGATCTACACCCGCTTACACTGCGGCGCGATCCATTACTCCATGTTGACTTGTGCTCGCTAGCATGTTTGCTTCGACTAAAGAGCGGGAGGTATATATGCCAATTCTGATTGCTACATGACATTCGCTGACCGAAGTCAAGGCTGTCTAATTGCTGCCACTACGCGATGTACACGACATCGCTGCGTCCCGATGTCCGAAATGTTTGTGCGCGTGACCTGTGTTCATAGCCTCATGTCACCATTAACGTCAATATGCCAACCGTCTAGCTTTGACAAACATCGATCGTCAGCTCGCTAGGCACCACAGTCATGCCATACGAAGCGTCTACTCGAATAGCCAGCACAGTTTCGATAGCTGACAGGGCTCGACAAACGTAATTTCCAGAGTTGGGCCTTTCATAGGCGTGCTTTCATGTGTGTCGAGAAGGTGTATAAATTACTGGGCTAGTGGAGAGGATAGAAAATTCCGCAATTTCTCAAAGCTTCAAGTACTCATACTTCCAAAGAAAATGTATCCGGGACTGTCCAAGTCTTTAGTGCCACAGGGCTATCATCAAAGACGATATCCTGCATACTATCCTCCTGCTACCAGTCTGACACGTTATGCTAGACCTCCATTTGCACAAGACTATCATAAGTACAAATCCCAGTCCCGGCGAAAGCGGCCAGGTTCGCGTCATTCCATGCTGAAAGATTGCAGCCTGCCCTTTTCTGCCACGCCCAGCTGGAACATCGACTATGCCACCGCCCAGCTCATCGACCACATACATAAGACCGACACGAACAATGCAGAGAAGTGCAAGTCGGCGATTGGAGACTGCTTGTCAAGCTTAGCAAATGATGGAAGCATGTTCGAAGCATTCGAGCTCCTGGATCATGCCATCTTTGATAACAAACTGAGAGGCGCAGTGTTCATGGCATGGACAGACGTTCGCCTGAGCGGATATGCTGCGACCTATGCGCCTGGAGTAAGATTCCCCCGCATTGCCATTCTGCTTGACAGTGAGTTCAGCAGGGTGAGAAATGCAGGTGTCTATCTTTCGACGCTGCTTCATCAAATGATACATGCATACTTCCTGGTTACATGCGTACCCCCATCTGAAGGCGTGAAGGACGCACGATTGGATCACGGTAAACACTTCCTCAAGATCTGCTCAGTCCTTCGGGATCTCAGTGTCCAAGAAAAAGACCAGACAATTCAGCCTGACTTCGGTGCGGTCGTCATGAAAGATGTACCTAACAACAACAACCCC
The DNA here is from genome assembly GCF_010093815.1 of Pseudovirgaria hyperparasitica. Taxonomy (NCBI): domain Eukaryota; kingdom Fungi; phylum Ascomycota; class Dothideomycetes; order Acrospermales; family Acrospermaceae; genus Pseudovirgaria; species Pseudovirgaria hyperparasitica. The sequence continues at coordinate 1,133,997 of NW_022985549.1, forward strand.
TGGGCTATCACCATGTTTGGATCGCCATCAACCTTCCAGCACCGTCATCACCACCACGACTTTTACAGCCGCTTCAATGACACCATCACCAAAGATACCGACGGCAAGCAAAGTAACTGCGGCTCCAAGCCCACCGAAACAGTCCAACAAGCCGATATCGACAAATGGTACACATCCACCTGCGAGCCCCTTCTCAAAGCAAAATCCTGCCAAGGCCCAAACACAAATGTCCTCGCCAAAGGCAACAAATTAGAAATAAAGCCCCGCGACACCTTCGCAGAGCCCATCCACGAGTTCATACTCGACGACAAACCAATCGCCTTCCCGTGCTCCGCCCTCAGCCGCTACCCTCAGTCCAAAAAACTCAAACGCATCGTCCCTATCCCAAAGTCCTGCCCAAAGGAGACCTTCTTCGCCCTCACAGACTTCATCACCACGAGTACCTATTCCCCCGATCTATCCTCCTTCCCCTACCGCACCACCGGCTCAGCCCCTATCATCCTACCACGTTCCCTTGATGCCGCCGCTCAAGCACACGCCCTCGCACACGTCCGCGTCGCAAAACTCGCGCTAGCCCTCCCATGCCCAGAGCTCGCCACCGAAGCCCTCAAGCGCCTCCATGACCTGCCCGACATCCGCGAGGACGCCGTGGTCGTCCTCGACGAGATCTACTCTGCCAGCCTAGCATACGGCAAGGTCGACAAGGACAAAGGCTATGCGGCGCCGGAGGGCCTGCGCGCTTGGGTTCGCCATTTGCTTGCGCGGGAGCCGGAGCACGCGGGGCTGGGTCTGGCAAATTGGGATGTACTGGCGTGCGAGCCTGGGTTCGCGAGGCTGATGCGCGGAAATGCGGAGTTGGGACAAGATGTCGAGGTTGTGGAGGGTATGAGGGCGCAGAGAGCGTACGCGCGCGGTGGTGGTAGTGGTGGTGGCCCGCTTGATGGGTTTGCGTTTGGATTGGGCCAGGCGTTGCCCGGGGTGGATGTGTATGCGGCGGAGAGGCTTAGGGAGATCAGAGCGGAGGAGAGGGCGGTGGTTGCGAGGGCGGAGGCGCTGGGTGCGTTGTCGCCGCCATCAGGATATGAGTATGGGTTTCGTGATGAGCCGTTCTTTCCGGCGGCAGGGAACTATGGATCGTACTATCATCGGAGTGAGAGGTTTCCCTAAGTCAGGGCGTGGGAGAACTCATGTGTAGAATTCTCATACTTTGGAGGGCATAGAGCACGAAGATTGGGGTTGGTATGATCCTTTTCTTGTTTCCACCCCTTCGACACGAGATGCGAGCATCCTACTGCTGATTAGACAGCCATGGGAAGGTTGGCCCTTTATTTCGTCCATAGGATGTACGTGATGAATGGAATATCCTCATGATACATCATACAACTGCATGAATCAAAGGGACATGCTTCTCATAGTCTGCTTACACTACTGTATAGTATTGTTCCAGTTCTTGTCTCCATGATAAAGGAAGATGTATTCAGTGAGGTAAATGACGAAATCTGTTCCGTGGCTTTACACCTTGTTGGCTACATCCAGGAGAGGTTATGCGATCTCGGAAGACGACTAGAAGGATGTCTAATAGCCCGTGATCGCATCATGTCACACCCAGGTCAGAAAGTTGGGTTGAAATTGAACGCGACAATCCGAAATTATCATCACGAGATAACAGAGACCAACTTTGACCTTGACGATCTGAGCAAGGGACGAAGGTCGGGTTTGGGACCACACCATCCATAAGTGAAAAGTAGTAACGCATGAATGTGCTAGGGATATTTTCGCATGCGGACATGTATCATAGCTTTGGAACGAGGCATAGGATATGCCTGGCTGGCCTTGCGTACTATTCTGCGTACTGATTGAAACTGTGACAGTGCGGCAAAATACGACTTGGAGAGATGTGGCATAGTATGATCAATAAGAGTACTTAGGAAGGATTAAAGACTTTGCTTCAGACTTGGAAAGAAACAGTAGGAGAGGTTGATGTAAGCTCCGTTCGTCAGTCTTGTGAACGTGTACTTCGTCTCGGACACAGCATCCCGGGGCGGACTGTAGCGAATAGAGGTAGAGAGTTGCTATGCGTGTGGTTTTACATGGAACAAAACATGGGCACGGAGTGGTCGACTATGGAGGATCCACGTCTGGCGGCATGTCTCCAGCAGCTTCATAAGCATTGTATTGCGCGACTTCGGATGGCAAAATGCTCACAGCCAGGCTCTCTCTCTTGCAATGGGTCATACGGCAGAACAACCGATGCCGTCGCTGCGAGTACAGTGCAGATGCAAGTCTGAGTAATACACAACTTAGGCCTCGCCACAACTCACACCTCTCTATTGCTCATTCGACATATCGTCATGCAGGTGTAATCAGGATCGGACCGGCAAGCACACCGAATAGTGCATGTCAGCGGTATGTCATCCCATACACCCCGTACGTTACGATGCATCTGCACGTCTACACTCATGCAATCAAGCCCAACGGACGCTTACGTGTTTGTGCCTTTCTCACTCCGCCAGTGCCTATGTCTGGGGCTTCCTCGTCAGGCAACGGACATAGTACCGCGAATGACAGGGTGAAATGTGAACAACATCGTTAGTAGGAGTCGTAGCCTGCGACCATACGTAATAGCTGATGTTGCAGGGCAATGGGGTGGTATAAGGACGGGACGGTCCCAAGAAGCGTGGGCTGGATATCGCCAATCAGCCAGCCATGGCACATTCCGGGGGGCCACAGAAGCAAACGGTATACGAGACAACGTCCTAACGTAAAAGCAAAGGTTTGACGTGGCGTTTGACGACGGCAGACTAAATTAGGAAGCTGGGTGTGCATCTATTATTATGCATGCAACGGGGAATGCCACATGAGGGCTTCCAAGATTTACGAGATTGCAGTGATATGGCGATACTCTAAAGAAATAGAAGTAGTTCCGGGACGAACAGTGAATTGTCTGGGAAGGGATCTCGCTTGAGATGGCAGGCAGAGGCGACAAGATGGTCATTCGGCCCTGCAGCCGTGAAGAAGGGTCAGCTGTTGGCATGCTTTTTATCATGCATTGCGGTGCACGCGAATATCAGGGCGATCCAGGGAAATGCACTTGAACGGGCATGATGCCCATGGGTGGGGGACATGTGAGAGAGCATGACCAGGCGGAAATACTGGCAGGATTCAATCTTGGAACGTATCCCTTGTACAAGCTACAGCGTGTTCAGTGCAGCGTCGTTTGATTGCGGAAGGCTGTAGCCACATCGTGACGAACTCCGAACAATTTCGCTCCCAGTCTGCAAAGTCCCTCACGGCGGCGACGACGTCTGGCCCCCTAGCCGTATCCCTAGGTCGCAAGCTGGTAGTGCAGATCCACAGCACTGGTATTAGACTGTTTTCCTGGGCGCAGCTGGCGCGTCCTGACCTTTGAACGCTGTTGGAAGTGGAAAAGTCTAAAAAGAACAGCAAATGGCGGTCTGTTCCCTTATTTGCAACTCTGGCTTGGACAGGACCCGGGGGCAGGCCACAGTCAGCTAAGACGCCTGGTTCGGGACTGGCCGCCCCGGTACACGCAGTGGCGCTTCATGCATGATGCATCATCGTCGAGTAATATGCTATTTCGGATTGCGACGTCAGTCTCGCCGAACTCGGGGTAGTTTACCAAGACATACGATCCTATCATTCTGTTTATATTCATTTCAAGGACCACGTGAAGGATTATTGGGCTGCTACTATTGTAGCTGTTGGTGTTTGTCCAGCAATTCGTCGAATCAGTTGCATACATAATCAAGGGAAATACCCAGTTAGGGGATATAGAGTGGTGGTGCATACCAAACTTCCGAGTCCGTCAGGCTCGTCGTAGCATTTGGCAACTCCGTATCGGCGAACCACGGACCACGAGACGAAGACGAACCTTATGAAGCCACATCGGTGGATCAACGGGCCCTCCTAGGTTGGCCGGCTTGGATCTAGGCAAGTCAACGTCACAACAGGTGAGTCGTCAGCATGCTACGAGTAGTAGCCATAATGTGTGTACTGCGATTCGTATCATGCGATTGCTGGTCGAAGCGGGAAATGCGGCTTGGTGCCTGCATGCTGGGTCGCGTCAGTGTGTCGCCGGCCAATATCATCAGGTCAGGGTAGATGATACCGCCGACACAACAGGGGCTAAAGATCGAAGTTGCACGTCTGGTCAGGGGTACAAAGATGAACGTCGACAACCGAGGCGCTGGGATCAGTCGGATGGGGATGCTAGCTGTTATTATTGGGTCAATACGGCAGTTTATGGAGTAGGCGTCCATGTCCCGACTATGATGACAAACAGCATCAGCGTGTCCGTCTCCGTCCAATGCACGAAGCATATCCGTCTTGCTCCGTATCACAGAGTTGGTATGTGTCGTGCGGATCCATGATCAAGACTCACGAGGGCATAGGACCGTTGGCTGTCCACTAGGCAGTGACACTACTGCAGGCTGCTCACTCTAATATCCTGCTAGAAGTAGTATAAGACCGTCGATCGGCTAATTACAGGTGACATTTATCGCAGCAGCCTGTAGACAGATCTGCGATAAGTGGAGCAGAGCCTTGCAGTTGAAAAATGTCAGGAAGACGGCAGAGAATCGCGGGTCAAGGCTGTTTCCTCTGGACTACTCAGTTGACCATTACTACACTCCTATCTTGTTGTATAGTCTCGTTCCGAAAGACTATACGTTTCGAGAGCAAAAATTGAGGTCTGGTAGTTGGGGATGTGAACGTGTGTATCATGAATCTAAGCGACGCTGAGTCAGTCTGATGGCTTTCCTGCACCTATTTTACCAATAATGAATCGAGGAGTCTAGAGCAAAGGCAGATAATACTGGTTGTTAAGACATGCGTGTTGCCGGTCACAAACTTTCATTAGCCACCCGCCAAGTTCCTTGAGTCGACGCCTTCTCCGCGCGGTGTCTGACAAAACCAGTTAAGTATGGTGTAGTTGGCGGGACGTCCTGGATGCCTGTGCTATCATGCATGCTACAAGCAACGATGCGGCGCGGTCTTGATCGCGCACTTGCGAAACAAGGCGACATTCTTGACCGCTTTCACAAGACCGGACACTAGCATTGAGATTGGTCGCCGTCTCGGATTGCCCTGACACGAGCGCGGGAATCGTACATGTGTTGCTAGGGGGTGCTGGTAAGTGACAAAGCCGCACATACCGCAGCTGTCTAGAATGTCCAGGCCAGTAAACTAGGCCTTGTAATCCTAGGTTTCGTTTTGCATGAGAACAGCACCGAATAATCGTGGCATGTATGTGCTCAGCCTCGCGGGGACGTCACGCAACAAGGCTATTCATCCCAATTCTGGTTTCTATCCCCAGCTTTCATAGCTGGTTTTTATTCTACGCCTGTTCGACCCATGTATGATGGTGAGCTACCCTTCGACTGCCCCGAGATCATACGTTGTGCTCGCACGAGGCCTCCGTAACAACAGGTGAAAGACACTGCCTTCGCCTGGAGGGGCTCTGTTTCGGTAGAATGCAGCGCCAGTGAAAAGCATGTGCAAGCAAAGTTAGGAGTTGGACCTTCAGCTAGTGCCAGGTTTTGCTTTATGGGAAGGAACAGCAGTAATTAAAGATGGCCCACCGCAGACTCACGGTCCAGTAGATTAGCCTCTAGGCAACAAGTGTCTATATTATACCATAGTTGGTAGTTTCATGACTATCGATAAGTCATTTGAGGCCATGTGGGTGTCCCAGACTCAACGCCATGGCCGAGTAAAGGATTGCCTTCTTTGCCGCACAGTCCCGCCCTCGAGTGGTATCCAATCCGGCTTGATCCTTGCTGGTTGGTATCACGAAGAACGAAGACGGATCAATGACCAAAAGTCCGGGTATAGGTTCAATTATGCCGTGAAGCTATCGACCTTAACAGCCAATCAACGCAGCGTCTCGTTATGAAGGCACGCAGCACAGTGTGTCGGCTGAAAGGCCAGACGCTGGCAAGAAGATTTTACGGAGAATGCGGTAGCATGCGGCACTGTGAGGGTGTGACAATCCTACAGAGGATCCCTCATTTCTGTGTGATACCTGGGCCGTTGGGCATGCGGGATCTGTGTCGCAATAATGTAGATCATCGGCGGGGACAAGGCTAAGGAGAGGCGCTTCGGCAGTGGGCTTTCATCTTCCATCACCAAGTCAAAGAGTGTATGATGGCTGGGGTTGAAGTACACCCCGGTCGCAGTCCAGCCTCTAGGATTTGTACATAGTCCACACCCACGCACACCCACGCACACACACAAACTCCCTCATACGACGGCGCACGCCCCTGAATAGAGCTCGTTACCATAGAGCTCCTAGTGACTGGTCCACCGAAGCCCCTTGGCCAATGTCATGTTGTCATGCTGTCATGTAATCATTTGTGACTCGTGAGCTGCTCCGCAGGTACCTTGGTAGCAGTGGTAAGTTCAGCATACGTACAGGCATCCATAAAATCTGCATCTTCGAGGTTCCTATTATCCTTTGAGGCCTGTCTCTCGCCCATGATGACTGCTGAGTTGTCTAGTCCTGATGCATTAACCCTGAACCCTTGGAACAGAGCAGTATTCATAGCACCTTGTCTCGCTTCGACAATTTATGTAACTCATAAGTATCACAGTGCAGCTACCGTTGACAAACGCAGCAATCTCAAAAGGACTTCGTCTTCTAATATGGGTGAATGAGAAGGTATTAACCAAAATCATCACGGAATGAATGCGCCAGCAGCTCGGCATAATTCCTCGGTCTGACTGGCCACAGGACATATGGCGGGCAAGCTATGGCATAGTGTGTTGTGTACATTATACGTAGTACAATAAAAGCACGACCGGAAAAAGTATGTCATTGTGGAGACGGACATTCTGGCTCGTGCAAGTATTCCCATCAGCAGTTCGAGACGCACGCGTTGTGAAGTTCAAACCAGCGTGTATTACTCTGTAATAGCTCGTGGGTGGCGTGTGTGCAAGGCATGCCAGATGGGAATAGGATTGCATTAGCGTCCGAAGTGGTACATGGTAAGTCAAGTGTATTACAGTACTAATACTGTAGTAAGAACCCAGCCCCAGCTCGTTAAGACGTTAGTCCAGGCAGGGTCACACTTGGCCTTTTTGCCAGGATCAAGTGAACTGTTTTATACAAGTCCCCGCGGACACCGTCTGCAGAGTATGCAGGTCAATGCTTGTTTTTTTTTCTTTGCATCCACCAGTACCGTAGTTGTCAACAGTCCCGCTTGCTAATGTGGGATGAACAAAGACTTTCGTTGATGTGAAAGCTAGCCTGCTCCTTAGTGTGGTCCCCCTCTGTCCAAAATGCCATCCTCGTAGGAATGGAAATGGGACCGACTGGGATACACATATGCGCATCGCTCGCCGCCCGCCCGCAACATGCACACACGTACACCCTCTTCCCCCTCGTAAGCTCCACAACAGTGTCATAACCTCACAGAAAGCACAAATGCACTCACACCCAAGCAACAATGGTCCACCCCGTTGAGACTCCACGTAAACGTAATCTGCCCACTACTGCCACGTAGACTCAGCTTAGAGCTGTTCATCCGTCTTATCTGGCATATATCTGTAGGGAAATCCTAAACCAAGTCACACATAGGCACCCCAGATTCAGATGCTGGTCTGTGACGTGACGACGAAGTGGATCTTCGACATGTCTCCGCATGCAGTACCAACAACATACATAGTAAGGCTATGTCCGTCTACCGTAGATCCATATCCCTGTTAAGTTTGAGACTGTGCCAGATGAGGAATCCATGCGGAATGCCTAGTATTCTAAATTTTCTTCGAAGGCCCACTGTCTACGGTCTCCACCCCGGACGCATAGGCCAACCCATCGGGAGCAAGGCGGTTTCTGGAAAGTTTGGAATTGGACGAGGATCTGTTTGGGGGGCTTGATACATGGATCCGACCGACTCCAACCCCAACGCCGTCCGGCTGCAGTAAGCGACTCTGCCTCGAACGGGCTCCCAAACCGCTCCTTATTTCCACAATGCAGGTCGCAGACATGAAAGGCCAGCCACCCAAGGCTAGGTCTGTTGTCTGTGACCTTGCCTGGACCTCCGGCCGAGCCAACCGTGGGGCTTGACGCCGATTTAGATTCCTCAGGCTGATGAAAGACGCAGGCGACCCTCTGTCCGAAACAGTCCGCTCTTCTAGGATGGGGCCCCCTCCTCCTCATCAGGTCCAGAGACGAGATCCCAAGGCCATGGTCTTAGGCGCGGTCGTGCTGCTTCTGTAGTCTTATGGATACCGCCCGCGCTACTCATTGCATGGTAGAATGTCTCCCTTCTCCATCAAGCTCCGGGGCTTTATTGTCGTTCCATCACACGTCTTTGTACTCGCGTGATTGGTTAGAATGCCCTGCCACAGGTCATACTCCAGCTAAGCTGCCTCCCGCGCTGTCATGCGGCTAAAGATGGAAGACGTTCCTTCATCTTGGACTTGCCGAGCACCATGCACTGTCTTCCTTCATCCAACAATGTTCCAGCGGCCAAACTAGCTTTAACGCTGTTTGACCGCTCCTGGCACACATTGCCCCCTACTACTATGTACTACGCAAATTCTCTCCGGCTGAGTCGTTGCACCTTAGGATGTCCCGACCGTCCAGTCCCACCCGAACACACCACGGTAAACACTACTATTCACCACCCATGTACGTATGCAGCAGGTCGTCGAATCTTCTCCAGGGCTGCGGCGTGGATTTGCTTTACGCCATGCTACAGACCTACCCGCGCGCTGAGTCTACCTCCTAGTCCCACCCTTATTATTCGGTCTTTATTGGTTTTTCCTTCGGCTTGATTGTTCCATGCTCTCTGCTTTGATGTCGTAGATCACAGCTTGCATACTTTCCAAGCCTCCCTGGTTGTGTCACTAGGCCATCTCGTCCCAGTCATTCCTACATTGTTAGATTCCCTTAGTGGCAGCTTTCCATATCAAGCCATATGTCCCGAATCCCAACCTCCGTTGTCCACTTTCCTGGTACCCCCAAGCCCGTCATACCACCAGCGAACGCCAAGCTCCTTCCACATGGATCATGTTGTGTTAGAAGTACCGTGAGGTGCCCACCTGTTTGATTTGTGTAAGAACGAGTCCGCCCGGCATGATACTCAGGTAGTCATCATATACATCACCCTCCCTTAGCTTCTGCCTTCTCCACGTAGCTCATATATTGGTCAATCGTCCCTTTCTACGCACGGCTCACCACTCACCTATACGAAATCATCATTGAGAAGTCATTGACACAGTTGGCAACTATGCCGACGCACTCGCGCCGTGTATCACGGAGCTCTAACAGCCAGGTTGGCTCATCGCAATACCGACACACGAGTAGAGTTGCGAAGCCTCGCAGTGACCACAATTCTCCCCAGGCATCTAGTCGGAGAAGAACCACTACACCATCTTCGAAACGATATACTACACTAGACGACCACTTTAACATGATGTTCGGCTATACAAACGACGAGGAAGTTATTCACGATCTACAACCTGGGCACTCACATCGGCCCGTGAGTTGGCATCCAGGCTCATCACGCAACGTTCTCCAATCCCATATGTCTCCGACGGACGGGTGGACACCTCAAAGAAGGCCTCGCGAACATTCTGAAAGCTCTCATCCGCAGTCCCCATTCGCAACTTTCATACCGCATCAGTCCAATTTTCACTCAAATAGTAACACAACAGCCGCTGTTTCATACGCAAACTCGCCATCTTGGTGCGACGTCCCGAGCGAGGTCGACTCTTCACACAGGCTATCTAGTCATTCAACATCCAATGGTCAACCTGATTCGTGGTCGGTACCAGACTGGGTACGGATGACACAGGTGCAATCAACAACTGTTTCACCAGATATACTTCCAATCCAGGCTCCAATGGAGGAGATCGAGACGGATGACGAGGAGGACGAGGAGAAGGACGAGGCGGATGGGAGAGAGTTGGTGGGCATGGGACTCTATGATCCTCCTGAGGGCTACCACTCGTGGTTCGCATCCGGTACTGAACCCACTGGAAAGGGACTAAAGCTGGAGGAGACGTGGGAGCCACCATCAGAGGACGAGAACAGCGAAGCAGGAGAGGATGAGACAGACGAATCCGAGGACAGGATGGACGCTGGAGAGAATGATGCAAGCTCGGAGTGCGCCAGTGTCAAAGAATCTCTTCCTCCGGCTCCCATACACAACATCATATCACCACCAGTCAAAGATCTTACGCATGCTTACTCCGGACACAAAATTCACGATAATATGTCTGGGCACAGTTTCTTCTTCTCCGAACACGACGACGACAATGTCAAAAATGAGTGGTGGTACCAGCATCTGCGTTCCACCACAGCGCCTACTACGAGCCTTGGCTATGGTTGGCTATAGTTGGCTATAAATCCATTAACGACGACGAACCGTCACGTTTCACTTCCCATGATACCCCTTTATGACGCCGGCGTCATACGACTAAACGAACATAATTTTGTCGGCTTATACGACTTGGAATGAGAACAAGAGGTTTTCAATCCACACGATGACTCGCTGCCCGATGCATATCGGCTATGAGTACACGGAGGCAGGAACTTATATCCACATGTAGATTAGAAATGCGATCACTCGCAAAGTGTTATAAAACGAGCGCAATATCATTACGTAGCTCTTTCAGAACTCATATTGACTGACACGTGGTTATTGTATGTGTATTGCCCGTTCCCTGCCGCCCTGAGGCATTGCTAGGGGCCGATGTCAGTTTTAGCAAGCGCTAGTACATCTAGCGCAGAGCTAAGCCTTGTTTTACACGTGCAGATCGCTGTACATCCACACGTGATCTATCTCGAAATTTCTTTGGCGAGTTGTTCGTGCAACGACAATATCACGACGCCTTCCAAGGCCCGTGTTGACAATCATTAATGGATGAAGGCTATGGCATAAGTCATCTCCAACACGAAGATGCAGACTATCAGGTAACGCCGTGGAAGACCGCGTCTGAGCTCCTCATCGTTCGAGCCCAGCTCTTTGGCCTCGAAGGTCAAGATACGGAAGAAAGCCGCAAAGATGCTCTACAGCGGGTACACTACACTAACAGAAGTACTTGAAATACTGTCTGACCTTGCATTCTAGATATATGCCTGGCAGGCTCGCGGCGTCATTCCCTTGCCAGTTGAGAGCACCGCTCTTCTAGTTCAAGCCCAGATGTTCGACAAAGTCCAGGACGACTCACAGATGGCTATGCGCATGGTATATGCAACAGCAGTCCTCAGGTAAACTGCGCTCCCTTGCACTATTTCCCCAAACTCATTCTCACGCAACCACCAAGATTTGTCACAGCTATCTGCGATGCCTTCCAACCAAACGGCCGCGAGAAATTGCCCATGCAGACCATCGGCACTCTTCTCAAGCTCCCTCCGGGGCTCGTGGAGACACGTCATGATGCCACTCACAAGGTTTTGCCTACGTTGAAGAGACTCCAACACGCAACCGAGGAATCATTGACTTGGCTTTGGAACTACTACTGGAAAGACATTGATCAAGTCGTGTCCGAAATCGACCCGCCAGAGACGGAAGAATCGCTCGTGGAATCCAAAACTAGCATCCAAGCCGCGCTAAGAGCGTATCTAACATCCAGAAAATCAGAGGTGAAGAAGAAAGTCAGGGACGGCGTCGCCGGTCCAGAGGGCTGTCGGGAATGTCTAAAGCTCTGCGGCAAACTCCAACACGGACAAGCAATCCTCGTAGGACTGTTAGTCGGCGAGAGAATGATCCTCCCAGCTGACCGAGAGTACGTCTCTTCTCACCTCCAACCACATCTTCGCCCTCTCTTTTCCCATCTAACACGCCCATCAGACTCGGCAGCAGCATGGAAGGCGCATTCCTCCTCTGGAATCCCCTATTCCTCCAACTCGACATCTACCAGCCACGCTTCCTGAGCGCCCTAGTCAGCAGCATGACACAACTCATGAACGCATCAACCGCACATCGTGTATCCCTTGACCCCGTCAAAGAAGCAATGTTCGCCTGGCTCCACCACATTCTCACCGCTCCCGCGTGGGGGAAGCACCGGGCTTACGAGCACGGCTTCCGCGACCTCAAAACCCAAATCTTGGCTGATTGCTTCTCAAACTTCACACATTGGAGTCAGAAGCTGGCTGCGGCGGTCTTGGAAACTGCTGCTGATGATGAGGAGGAGGACGGGGTGTTCGCTGACTGGGCTCCGGTCATGGAGGCGTGTATGGCTGCCACGGCTGGTGATGGTGTGGATAGTAAAGTACCTGCGGATGTCCCCACTTCGAATGTGAAAGTGAATGGACATGATAAGGCCGATTTCAGTCTTCCTTCTGGCTGGACTAGAGTCCTGCGCTCACAGCTTCCCAATAACATTCTGAGCTGATGACGTTTCGAACGTGACTTCAATACAATTCTCTACACGAGACCACTGGCACCTAACGCAAGCCATCGTGATATCTTTAAGCACGAGACCACTGGCATTTATCGCAAGCCATCGTGACATCTTTAAGCACAATACCAGTCTGCCAGACAAGCCGCCTCTCTGGCACTTCTACAAAAGCCTCACGCCAAAGGCCAATCGCCTCACCGTCAACAGGCTCTTGCACCAATCACTATACCAGAATAGTACCAGCATAAAAACCTCTTGGCTCAGAACTACAGGATATCGAAATAAAACAAATCAATCTTCAGAACATTCAAGGTCGACATATGTATGGATGTGGCCAACCTACAACCCTGATCGCTCAGGAAACCCCGGAGCCTGCTTTAAAGCTGTGCATATCACCGAGAAAGTCAATCACTGTGCTGCTATATGTCGCTAGTGTCTATCAACCTTGCAGGTGCTTTTATGCTATTGTTATTCTCTTTTCCATGGACACGTGAACGAGATTTATGGGGTGGGCTGGCTGAGTTAGACACATGGCATGATCTCTTGGGGATTTTAGATGACACGATCGTGACAATTATACTTTCTTAAGCACAGAATGCAACGCTCCGTAAGGCCCTTGATGACGGAGTCGTAGTTTTGTACAGACTCGAAGTCAAAGTTTTATGGGACTGCCATACTATTACGTGGTTTTGGTGGAACAACAATATGTTACCTACATTTGGCAAGCCTCCAGTAATGCATATATGAAGAATCGCGTCTCGGAGAGATGAAACTGGTAGTAGAATCGCACGAAATGCTTTTATGTACCTGTTTCTACTAAAACTATATTTTCAACTGAGAAAACTGCCGCCGTTTTCTGTGGTTGACTAATTTTTACAATGGAGCGAGCAGATAGCGACACTGTTGATACTCAGAGTAAGCGATGACCATGTCTAACCCATAACCATGCCTTTGAGGCCAGCCATGTCACCTTCCTTCGCAGCGATCTCGAAGTAGCTGTAGATGATGGTGACGGCTAGTAGGATACCTGTACCGCTTCCAAGAGCACCAAGAAGATCGCTTCCAACAGAGAGTGCACCAATGCACGCACCACCGAAGGCAGCAGCGGTTGGAATGACACGCTTAAGCTCCTTGTACATAGATTCCTCGCGGTGACCAGCCATGACGAGACCTTGCTCTTTGAGCTGCTTGGCAACGTCCCGAGGAGAGGAGCCGGAAACTTCGATCCAAGTCTTAGAGAAGACGGCGCAGGCGGTGAGCATGTAAGCGATGAATACACCGGTCTTGACCGGGTCGTAAAGAGCTTCAGTGAAATTCAGGGGAGGAGACCTATGACACAACTACGGTTAGCACACATTTTTCATGAAATGATATCGTGCTTGTTGACTTACATGTAGTATGCAAGGCCAGAGGCAGCATAGAGCTGAGCGGATCCCTCACGGGGCTCCCATACACCGATCAGACGAACAAGGAGATTGTCGGAGAACCGTTGGTAGAGCATCTGGCTAACGATGAAAATGTTGGAGGACAGAGCAGACTGAAGCATGATAGGCATGTTGGAGGTGTAGAACAGGCGGACGGGGTACGAGCCGCGCATACCACGCTGGCGAGATGACTTAACGGGAATTTCGACGCGGAAACCCTGGAGATAGATGACGGCTCCAAAGACAACGACAGTAGCCAAAAGGTTCATGATGTTGGGTAGGTTCTGGCGGTAAAAGGCCTCGCGCAGAGCGAGCTGCTTGTTTTGCCACGTCATGAGAAGGTGGAACAGAGCAATGATGGCGCCCTCGAATTCTGGACCACGACCAGTGTTAATTGTGGTCGGGGAGAAAGCCTTCCAAACGATGGACTCGCAGATGTTTGTGGCAATAAAGAGCGAGATACCACTTCCAAGACCGTAGCCCTTCTGCAGGAGTTCGTCGAGCAGAATGACGATGAGGCCAGAAATGATAAGCTGAACGATGAGGAGCACACAGATACCGGCACCAAGATCACTCGGTGGGCCATATAGACCAGTCAAAACGTAGACACAGGCTTGTCCGAACGAAAGAATGATGGCCAAGAGCTTCTGAGCTGTCTGATACAGCTCACGGTCAGACTTGAGGTCCAAGTTGACATCAATGAGGTGTGTACCAGCCAGGAGCTGGAAGACCATGCCGGAGGAGATAATTGGTGTGATACCCAATTCCATCAAAGTTCCTCTGTTACTCGCCATCATCATACGGAGCCAGTATAGCGGATCTGAGGTGTCGGAGGAGACAATGCCGTAGAGGGGCCTTTGGACGGGGTCAATATCTCTGGTCATCCGCTTGCGTGCAGGCTTCTTACATTTGGCTCATGACCAAGAAGATCAATAGTGTTACACCTGTCCATACTAATCGTTGGTTGAATGGTGTCTTCGTCTCCGGAAGGGCGATCTCTGGTACGATCGGGGTGAATGGCTTCACCAAATCGAGGAACCTGACTGTGATGAAATATGATGATTAGCTACGTGGCCGAGCTGAGAATGTTGCGCGAGGGAGCGCACGGCTTTGCAATATACTTACGGCCGCTCATGTTTGCGTTACCCTTCCTGGGTAATAGAACGGATTGACACGGGGGAGATAATTGGATTTGGAGACGAAGGGTGAAGTGGAAAGGAGCGACGAGAATATGGCCTGAAGGAGGAATGTGTGTGGGAGCGAAACGTGTCCACGGTGAGGAAGCTTGCTTGACTAAGCAAGAGCTTAGCGGCGTCCGTCCTCTCACATCTATGAAGCGTGCGCTGCTCACTACTCACCCCTATCTATTCTACGTTACTCAGACACATGTCACCTTACCATCACAAATGCCTTGGTCTTCCATGTAGTGATATTTATCAGACTTAAACCATCTTTATATTAGTCCACAGGTTTCGATGTGTCTCAGGCCGCCCTACCCTCACCGGCTATGCCAAACCAGTAAGGGAATATACGGATGTCTGTTCATGGCTTGCTTTCGGCTTCAACAGCGTCTGCCATCTCGCCAAGTGTACCATACATGCGGTCGTAAATGGCACCTTCTCGATTGCCCATTGCTGCACCCTTCCTTGCAATCCATACACTCCTGATTCCTACCTTTTGTGCCGGCTGGTGATCATGGAACTGGCTTTGCGCCGTCTGGAGTACCTGAGCCTTCTCAACTCCTAGGTGCTCCTTGACATATTCCAGCATATACTCAAAGTTGCGAAGATCCGGCTTGTATGAGCCAATGTCCTGTGCTGTCAAGATGGCGTCGAACTTCACGCCCGCGAGTGGGCCAGCATTGGTCTTCGCGAATGATGCACGGTCGACATTTGATAGGACTACGAGCTTATATGTCTTGCTGAGCCGTCGCAGTGCGTCAACCGTGTCTGTGAAAGCTGGCCACTCGCCGACAGTATTTCCGAACGCGGTGCTCTCTTCATTTGTGGGTATAGGCAGGCCCATCTGCTCTGCGAATTGCTGATGCACAGTCGCGAGGAGCTCATTGTATGGCTTTGATGGGGTCCGGGTCTGCTGGTCAGCCTCCAACTTGTGGAAGGCATTCATCAACTCTTCCCTAGTCGCAGAGGCCTTGGAATCATCCTTGGTCAGAAGTGGTTGCAGAGCGGTAATAATACCGCCTTCCCAGTCGATCAAAGTACCATAAACGTCGAAGGAGAGTACTTTGTAGTCGAGAAGGTTGATTGTAGATGTATCCTTAGCCATCGTGATGCGGGTACGGCAACTTGCTTGGGAATTTTTCTGGAAATTTTGTTTTCTCCTGTCATCGTTAGCTTTGAGGTAATATCTATATTCAATTGTCTAGTCATCGCAAGAACAACAGGGCGTAGACGTCGATCTTGGCGGCAAGGACCCCGCAGAGGCACCAAGCAACAAGGCGTATACACACACTTGCCGCTTATGGGTAATTAAAGGTTCATCCATGGATGTCCGATGTGGATATGCCAAGATGAGATATTATGCGCATAACCAAGCGGGAACCATTAATACTGTGGTGACATATTGTCAATGCTTTCTAGATCGATCCTGCGCGCTGGTCGATCAGCCATCACATCATATATGTTCTAGAGAAGCATTCACTACACTCAATACCAAGGTGGTCTTGATCAGCGGACATAATATTTCTTATCATGATCTGCTATAAAAGAACTACCATGATCATATCGCAACTTTGTCGGTGTCTTAACATATTGCAAGCAAATGTCGGCCCCAAAAGCGGCACTAGAGCCATCGTCGCAGATGTCGCCGCTAAGAGCAATTGTGCAAGTGACATTCTTGGGACGTGCGTCTGGTTTCTTCTTCTCTGCTCCGACAATATATTTCCATCCTCGCTTCGACTCGGGTTCAGCCCAGGTCAGTCGATATTTCAAGCATACATTTCAAGTTCAATGGCTTCGCCGTGAGACGAGGGTTGTGTTTTGAACGAGATGACGATGGTCAGTGATCCGAGTTCCTCCGCGGCCTCAGCCCCGGAGCACGAGGGACACGAGCAACAACATGCCAAGTCTGAGAAGAAAGTCTCACTTCCTAAAAGGATGTGGACGAGCTTGGATTTGGATCTGCCAACGGTATTGATCATGGCAAAGTACGAATGCTGCTGTGGAAGTTTACACACGTAACTAATATTGATACAGGGGTGCCTTGCCACCTGCTATTGTTCTGGGAATGTAATGAATGCCAGCATCAATGCCTTCATCTGATACTAACGGATAACAGGCTTCAGGCTAATGTCATTATTACCGAATTTAATACCCTTGGGTACTTGGTCGCCATTGCCTCTGTCCTGGGGATGTGCATCTTACCTCGCGCCAAGTTTCTGCAATTTATGATAACAAATGTGGTCATGATTTGCGTGGGTGCGGCGGTGGTTCTCCTGGAGATATATTGTTCTGTAAAAGCAAGACAGCACACTGCACCACCTCCAACATCTGCGAAGCCCACTTACAATTCCTCAGCATCGGCTGTGTGCGCCATATGGCTCTTCTTCATGACATGGTTAATCAATACCATAAGAGCCAAACACCCGCAATCTGCACTACCGACTGTCCTTGTCAGCATTTTCGTCGATGTTGCTTCGATCTACGGTGCCAATTTCACGACTATGACCCAAGGGATCACATTCACTAAACGTTTGCTCGAATCCTTTCTATTGGGTTTCGCCATAGCGACTGGTGTCTCACTGTTCATCATTCCGGTTACATCTAGGTCTGTCGTATTCAAGGAGCTTACTGGGTACATTGGACTGCTTCGAGCGACTCTGCAAGGCCATTCAGCTTATTTTGAGAGTCTGCGGAACGGGGACTGGCTCTCATTCGAAATGGCCGATGGGCAGAAGCAAGGAAAGGGGCTACACAACAAAGCAGCGAGAGATATTCAGACCACACTAAACAAACTTACGGAGCTACATGGCAAAGTGGTAGGTGACCTGCCTTTTGCCAAATCCGAATTTGCCATTGGCTACCTAGGAGGTGATGACATTGGCAACCTGTTTAAACTTCTAAGGATGACACTTTTGCCAATGACAGGCCTTTCATCTATTGCCGACGTGTTCAGCCGTCTGGCTGATCTAAACAATCTGAATACATTCCGTGCCGGCATAGGTATGGAATCTGTCAACGAGGAGCAACGTCACACAATGATCAAGGAGTGGCAGGAAGTCATGAATACAGTACAGCCTACCTTCCAATCCATTATCGATGTGATGGATGAAGGTCTGCAGCATGTGCTGTACACGTTGAAACTTGCAAAGCCTCCAAAGAAGACAGGCAGTGCTTCAGACTCCAACGATGTGGAGAAGAAGGCGGTACCGAGTCCAGGGGATGAAGGTTTCTCGGACTATCTCCAATTGAAGAGCCAGGAGTTCTACGAAGGGAAAGAAGTGGCCCTGCGGACGTGGTGCGAGGACAAAGGCATACAATTGAGCGCTGATTTCTTCCACCACAAACACGATCCATTAGCCCAGGACCTGCTGAATGAAACTGCCAGCCAAGACTCGATCCTGCAACGCAATCAACGACAATTGTTCATTTTGCTCTATATGGAGTTCCTACTCTACAATATCAGTCAAACTATCTTGGATCTTACGAGATGGGCAGATGGACGAGTGGCCAGTGGCAAATTGTCAAAGAGAAGATTGATTTGGCCCAATATGAAGCGACTCCGTAAATGGTTCAAGAGCGCCTTCGGTCACCAAGAGGACAGCGACGCCCATAGACTTGAGGACGGGGCAGGATTAGGGAAGACTTACGACCTAGGTTCAGCCTACAATAACAAGAGGGATCCGGAACATCTACCGCCCTCGACATCTTTCCAGAAATTCGGTAATTTGATCAGGTCTATCCCCAAGTTTCTACGTTCGTCTGAAGCTTCATTCGGATTTCGAGTTGCGTGTGCTACCATGTCTGTTGGTATCGTAGCGTTCCTGCACGATACGCAGAGCTTCTTCAACAAGCAGCGATTGGTGTGGGCAATGATCATGATAGCAATCAGCATGAATCCGACATCTGGTGCTAGTGTGTTCAACTTCGTTCTACGCGTGGTTGGTACCTTCTTAGCTGTGGTCGCCTGCTTCGTTGCTTATTACATTGTTGATGGTCACACTGCTGGCATAATCGTCTTCGCATGGGTTTTCATCACCATGTTCTTCTACATCGTGTTGAAACAACCGCGATTCCTCATCATCGGCCTCATCTCGATTGTCACCGTCGTTCTCGTTCTAGGATATGAGCTCGACTCTCGCAAACTAGGCCGAGCAGCATCTGAAGCCACTGGACAGCCTTACTATCCTATCTACGAACTTGCCCCTTACCGCTTGGCTTGCGTAGCTGGAGGACTGTTCGTCGCTTTCATCTGGAACTTCTTCCCCTATCCAATCACCGAGTACTCGGCTCTCCGTAGCAGTCTAGGAGGCTCTCTCTACCTCCTAGCAAACTACTACTCTATCGTCCACGAGACAGTCAAAGTCCGCCTGCACGATGCCGAGGGCGATGCGGGGGACAAGAACAGCCCAGGTCGGAGACTCGAGAAAGAGCGCTTGCGGGTCTTCTCCAAGCAGATGATGATGTTCACGCAGATGCGGACAATATCAGATTTTACGAAATGGGAGGTCCCGATCGGAGGCCGTTTCCCGAAGGATACATACGACTCCATCATCCAAAGCGCGCAAAAGTAAGCACCCTGCACAATTCTCCCTCGGATCATGCATACTTACATTAAATCACAGTATACATAACTACAGCTCCCTAATCTCATTCGCCTCCCGCACGTATTCCGCCCCTAGTCCTTCCTCTTCCTCGCCCGACAATTCGACCGAATGGGTCTCCGACTTCCGCCGGCTGACAGCATCGATTCGCCCAACATCACACGCCATAACATCCACTCTCTCACTGCTCTCCGCATCCGTAACCAACGGCCTGCCTCTCCCGCCCTACATGACCGTCCCACACCCGTACGCCCTCGCCAAGCAGCTCGAAGAACTCGACCGCGACATCCTCAGCGTACGCCACGTCGCAGAGCCCGGATACGCTGCGTTCGCGGTGATTCAGATCAGTGCGAGGTGTCTAGTGGAGGACTTGGAGAGACTGCTAAGGGGAGTCAGAGAATTGGTCGGAGAGTTGGATTTCAGCTTTCATGTCGTGAGTACGGGAGATGCGGGCAGCAGTGAGGAGACGTTGGTAAAGGCGGACAGGGAGAAGGCTGATTGAGGAATTATGATGGCGGTAATATATGGCTACTAATTGCGATGCTAAGCGCATTGATGGCTCCATGGACACAAGGGCTGAGAAGATAGAACTTGCATTAATACGGCGAAACGTGAGGTGAGGTGTACGCGACGTCGACCTTGGTCCCCGCGCACGCATTGTATCCCGTTATTCTCCGTAGGTCCTGTACTGTATAAACAACGACGTCGATCACGACGGTCTCTCCATTTCCCTGTCCTTGACATTCCTCTGACACTTCACAGCATCAAGCAAGCTAATTCCCCATATCTACTACTCAATGCCATATCCATGCATATCACAGCGCAATCCAAATTCCATGCACGACCTAGAGTCCCCAACCTCCATGAGCTCACAGCCATCACCCCTCTCAACGACATCCACGACCATCCGAAGAACCAAGCCCTAGTGTTCCAAAATATACAAGTTTCAATCCCCAGCCAACATACAGTATTTTAACGCGCATTACCAACCCCTCACAACATAAATAAACATATGTTCTGCCTCTTCCTCTTCCAATCTTCCCCAATTTCCATCAGAATTGGTATACTTGAGCAAACTCGACAACCCCCTAAAACCAACAAAACATCGATTCTCTTTCACCTTAGCCCAAGCAATCCCTTCCAGACCACATTCTCCCCACATATACATCATCGTCTTAAATTTCCCCCCTCCCTCATATCCCAGCCCCCTTCCCCAAAACCTTCCACTCTCCTCGCCAATATGTCCGAACCCCAGCACCCCGACCCCCAACTAAACACCTCCCCCTCCCAAACACGCACGAAAGAAGAAATCACCTGCGCCCTCCACCACGCCGAAACAATTCTAGCCCGCCTAGCAGCAATGCAGCCAAGCGTGGAGGCAATGAACGTAAGGTCCCAGTACGAGGTCTGGAAGGTGAAGCATTCGATGCTGCGGCGGCAAGCAGGACTGCGAAAGGAGCTGCAGACGCAACACCAAGAGTTCTACGAGAGCAGTGAGAGGTACGATATAAATCAGCAGGAACAAGGGCGGGAAGTTACAAGTAAGGCAGACGCTCATAAAACGGCTATCAAACAGCCAAATCCCCTATTCCACGCCCATGCACAGCACGGGAATATGAAGACCGGGGGACACAGACATGAATACACAACCCACCACACACATATTCCCGCACAGCAAGCACAGCAAGAAGCCACCGAGAACCCAGCAGAGCCTCGAAAAAACACTATCAATCAGCCAAATCCCCGACTCCACACCCACACCCAGCACGCAAAAACTGCTACCAAGCAGCCAAACCCCAGATCTCACACGCCCACGCAGGCCATCCCACACGCACCATCACCACCACACCGCCTCCCCCGGCCACACATCCCATTCGCCGAGTGCTGCCCGTACCCAGCTATGTATTCCGCTACCACGCGGGTGTGCAACAGCCCGCCTAGCCCGCCTCTTGTTAGCCATCCTCCACCTCCCCTGCCTCCTCGTGCTTGTTCTGCGGCTACGGCATCAGCGGCTCCTGTAGCTACAGTACCAGATATAGCTGCGGTGCCGGCAGACGCGGTCACGGAGACGGGGTGTTTGGGTAGTGGTGTGGTGCGTAGCGAGGAGGACAGCGGGTGGATGTGTGTGCCTGTGTGGCGGGATGTGGAGGAGGATGTCGAGGAGGAAGGGGATGAGGAGGAGGGGGAGTCGTCGGATTTTTTGTATGAGGTTGGGGGTGAGGAGGTTGGGAGTGAGGGGGGAAGTGAGAGTGAGAGTGGGGAGGAGGAGGGATGGGAGATTCTGTGAGGGGGGGAGGGCTTGAGGTAGATAGTGCAAGCCAGTGTCTGTCTTATCTGACATGGATGTCTCTTAGATCTTTTCTTATGATGCGTGATATATCCTGATTTCCTCTGTTGGATATGCTTTTTATTTTCATGTCTGTATGTAACGCAGATTCCTTCCAAGCTCTTAGGATACCGCATTTTCAGTATCATGTTGACCTCTACGCGAATCTCCCTCGAGGCTACATCATAGATCATAGCAGTCGTGTATGTCGTTCTTTATCAGTCACAGCAAGCCTGGTAGATGCATGAAGAGAAATGTTCACCGAAACCAAACAAGACAAGACATCATCATGGTATGAGAACGTCAAACTTCTCTTATTCCTATCTTTTGCTATACGCGCCGTCTCCCACTTACCAAGAGACAGCGCAACTCGTCTTCACAAAAGTCCTCTGACTTCCTTGCCGTCGATAGTGCTTCTAACAGCACTCGACACTAGGCTTTCACGCTTCAGAAGAGCCCTGGGCGTCCGTCCGCGTATGTAATACAAGATTAAACAAAAGGAAACTAGTATGTCAGCCAGACGGCCAAGCGAAGTTGAAATACTCCAGAAAACGCATGTACCTGCGGCCAATAAACGTGGCACTGTGGTAAGTATGCAAAAGAACCAGCACAAGCCAACTCCAAAGACTCCCCTCTTCCCCTTTATAAAATGCAGCCAAACCCCGTAAGATGTGTTCGTAGCGTCGTGCTAGGTATGCGAAAAGAGCGCAAGGCCACAAGAAGATGACAGAAAGAAAATAAGACCGCATGGTGCTTAATCGACAAATGAGAGTATCCAGCGTGACTACAATCGATGTGGCTCTGATGACGGAGCGGTAGACGCGTCGCTGGTATTTTTGCTGGCGCTGCGCGATTTCTGCTCTTCCTTGCGCTTGACCAAAAGACTCTTGAAAGCTCCAAGCCACCGGAACAGACCATCCTCGTCTGTCGCACAGCAGCGATAGTTTCGCTCTTCAGATATGATCTGCATGCAATGGATCTTAGTCTTCGAGACAGGATCAATCTCGACAACGTCTGTGATGTTGTGAAACGGGACGATCAGGTTTGCGCTGTACTCGCTTTGGTCTTTGTAAAAGGCCAATGTTTTTGCACGTAAGACCACCCAGAGCTTCTTCCATTGCCGTACGCCTCGTTTTGATTTGAGGAGATAAAGCCAGCCCTGGCAGACTACGCGTTCAGAATCCATACGCGGTGCATGTTGATTGCTGGGTTTGCGTTGTGTCGTATTCGAGGTATTGGATACGCCATATACGGCCTGTGCTTTTGTATTTGGTGATTGTGCGTTGTTGGGGTTGGAAAGGGAAAGATTAGATTCAATAACGCCCCCGGGACCTGCAGTGTCTGAAAAGTCTGAATAAGAGCCTTGCTCGTTGCCAGAGTAGTTTGCCGTATACGAAGCGTTCCTAGGATTGGAGTATCCTGTGCGCTGTGGTATAGGTATTGGCTGTCGCGAACTGGACCGCATGTCCTCTGACGAACTCGACACGATCCCTGCAGTCGATCTTTCGAAGCCTTGAAATGCATCCTTCTGGCCGGTTGGACTTGTGAGAATCATGTCCTCTTCGTCTTCGTCAATGCGAGCTTCTGTGCGTACCAGCTCCACCCAGTCTTGTGCCTCCTTCTCAGTCTTGGCAGCAAGGTGGAAGTTCCGTGATGGGGTGAAGAGCGCGAACACGTACTCATTCTTGCCCTTAGGGTCCTTCTGGCGAGCAACGGCAGTCAGCTCACTCAAATTGATCTGATGTCGAAGCTTCGTGGCGTCGGCATCTTTGTAGAGGGAGAGGACGTTCGGGCGGAGGACAATGTATATGGTTTTCCAGCTCTGCCCTGATTAGTCTGCATCGAAGCGCAAATAGCCATCTCGACAGACCTTTGTTCTTCGGGTCCTTTTCAATATCTGACCCTGCTTTAGCACTCGGTCAAAGTCGAAGCTGCCGTTCTGATTGACTGGCGAGAAGACTTGAAGACCATGCATTCCAGGTTGTGCCGGTATCTGGTCTTGAGGAGGCGGTAGTTTCATGTCGAGGTAAGGTACGCGTCTTGCGACGTCTCGGTCGTTTGATTTAGAAGCAGTAGCTGAGGTAGCCATACTCGCGACTGGTAGGGCAGACAGCAGGCCGGTAAAATTATCCAAAAAGTGTGTGAGCGAGTTGAAGAGATGGTGGAATCCAAGAACGTGTAGGCTACCGAATCATAGTCGCATCGAACTCGCAGAGCTCTGTGAAAGGGTATCTGGGAAGAGGATACTGTGATATTACTTTTGTCGCCTGACGAGTTAGCAAGTATAAGAGAGAAAAGGAGAAGAAGCACAGAAAAGGCGTGTTAAGACGATGGGGAAAGCGTGGAACGTGGAGCGAGTATGTTAAGGATAGAGGTGAAACTGTAAAGCGCCCACCACCACGAATGGGAAAGTGGAGCTGGGATGGACACGGCGGACAGTGTGCAGTGGCACTCGAGTTTGGCGGCACGGGCGCAGAATGAGGGGCAGGCAAGGGGCTCCTTGGTCCCCAAATCAAGGGTTTTTGGCGCTCTCTCAGGGCTTAGGCACGCACCGGTCACGGGCCATGGATTCATTAACTTGGGATCCATCAACTTTGCTTCACACTTCGCGTCTTGGCCACACCCACCACTGAACCACTCCTCATCTCACTTCGTGCCCTTCCAGCCTTGATCGCGATCTCTGTTAGGGTCTATCTGGTTCTGCACCCTCGACTTGCTTGCCTTAGCACAATGACCGGCTTGTTGTCTCTTTCGTCGTCCACTGCTTCTTCTACAACGCAGATTCACGATGGCACGAGCACAGCACATCCTCAAACACTCTCTCGACACTACAAGCATGACACGACTCCTGCTTGACATATCTTCTCCGTGGTCGAGTTGTGCAAACGCGTTGCTAGGATGCCGCTGTAGAGGAAAAGCCACACATCATTTGCTGCCAGCCTGCTCAGTGCACCTCTGTTCAGAACGTTCGCGCAATGCGAATACTTCAATTCGTCGTGAACTGTACGTAGTTAGGACAATACCAGCTCCTGGCTGCGTATCAGACTTCACTTCTCTAGACTCCGTCTGTATGCATGCATGCAATCATCCGCCATCGAGACACTGCCTTGTATCTACAGCGTCATAAGGTCATTTGCTTCGCTAGGATTTTTTGCCCCCGACCGCCACGCTCCTCATCATGCTCATTTTACAACATGCCATCATCATACGCCAAAATCATGTGCTGTCAAAACTCAATTCACAATGCCGATGCCGCTGGACGGATTCGCTTCTGGTGCTAGACTCCCTTCGATGCGACGTTTGGCCTCTTGCTTCTCTTCGTTTGTTGGGTTGGCTTTGCGCATATCTGGCGTATGCGGTGCGCGCTCTGGGCTGTGTCCTACTGACATGCCAACACGGATCTACGAATTATCAGTCTTGTCCCCTCAAGACAGGCATCAGAAGCACATACCAAAGTCTCCAGGGCCCCATTCGAGTTCTCGACCATGTCCTCATCCCAGACCATCTGACCTGGCTCAAAGAGCAACAGGATAGTACTCCCACCTAAATCACTCAGCAATGTCCATGTGCCTATCCACTTACTTTTTGTCACTCACCAAATTTAAAGTAGCCAAGCTCCTCAGCACGACTGACTTTCTCGCCCGCTTTACGTGTAATGACAGTGCTTCCGACCATCATAGCCCCAACACAGATCACCATTACTCTGCCATGTGTGACTGAGTCTATCGGCACGCAGACACGTACGTTTTCACCATAGACATCCAATGCAGACCGGATGGCCATTGGGTTGACCGTGTAGTACTCTCCTTCGATAAGCTTCGGCTCGTCCATCACTCCGTCCACTGGTATATGGAATCGGTGATAGTCTTGTGGAGCCAGCCGGAAGATACCCAGCGCGCCACCTTGGAAGCGTTTCACGTCATCGGGGTATGCATTCCCGAGTAAACGTTCAACTGTGAACTCTCGGCCTTTGACCCAGATGTTCTGCGCAATTTCTAGCGTATTGAACACCACCGAGCGACAGTCAGCTGGCGATACGATGACTTGTGGATCATCAGGTGCCGAGCAAGGACGCGCGTTTGGCTTCAGTGCGCGGTAGAAGAATTCGTTGAAGCTCTTGAACTGCTCCGTCGGTAGCAGTACTTCGGACATGTCCAACTGGTGAAAGTTGATGAAACCCTGAATCTGTGCAGTAGACGCTGGGTCGTCGTACTTTTTACCTTGCTTGATACTGAGAGACTTCAAAAGCTTGCGGACTACACCAAATTAGTCTCTCCTCGTTCTGCAAAATGCCCCGACTTACTTCGATTCTTCTCCATAGTACTTGATTTGAAACCCTTGTACAACAGACGTATTCCGAGTCTTACGTACACACCCATGCGTTCCTCATTGATCTGACCTGTAATTCGGTCTTGAACCAAGATGTTGGCCGAGTTAGCGCCAAGTTTGTATCCGCCGTAGGTGATCTTTGAAACGACTTTCGAGTACCATTTACGCTGAGCCTGGCTTGAAGTCACGAAGCCGGCCATGACAATGTTGTTCACTTGCCTCCAGTCTTGACTTGCACAAGTTGCAACATGTGTGATAATGTCAGCGTCGGATTTTTTGTTCAAGCGAGGCTGGTGACAGATCGGACACTCCCGAATCTCAATGACATGCTCTTCACCCTTGTCGTCTGCTAGATCGTCTCTCGACAGATGAGCACCTTCTTCGCCTGGCGTACCAAGTGGTGGTTGTTCAATAGCAGGAATAACAGAAGTCGTTGATCTGTTGTTGAGAGGGGTCTGCGTTCCGGATGGCGTGAGTGTGCCAGGTGTATCGTCAGCATCCGTACTCGAGCTGGCTGTGAGACTCCGCATCATACTGCTTGACAACGAATGTGCCGTTGGCTCCCGCGTCTTGTTAAGTTGGTCTTCCAAGCAGATGACTGCTTGATCAAACGTCATCTGCGGTCCTTCAGGCCCGTCTTGACCAGCAAACCTCGAGAAGAAACCGTCGATAGTGGACTCATGCAAAGTAGAGCCCAGATTGTCCAGCATAGTGGTGAGCTCAATTTTGTCAATCATGCCACTGTCGTCGGCATCGTACTGTTTGAGCATCGCTCTCCAGAACTGTTGTCGTAGTGCAAGGTAGGGTAAGTACTTAGCACGAATGTACAGGACTGGTGAGTGTTTGGACTCCCACTTGTCTTTGTTCTTCATCTCTATCGGAATGGTAAAGCTTCTGAGTTCTGTGTCGTCGGCGGCTTGAGGGCTCACGTTGATCGCAGGAATACCACTGTTGCCGACCGTAGTATCACTCGAAGGTGCTACTTGAGGCACACTTAAAGAGGACGAAGTGCTCGTAGCGGAAGCTGTGGCGACTTGGTCTGAAGGCAAAGCGTTCGACAAGTTTTGTGACTTGAGCGGTGCTTTTCCTAGTTTGTACAAGCTATTGGCGGAGGTCGAGCGAGATATCGGCAGACGGAATCTAGATTTTTTGTTTTCCGCATTCAATGGAGGCGAGTCAGATGGCTGTGGTAGCTTATACAGACCAGTCGACTGGTCGGCCTCAGGCGAGACAGACAGGGCTTTCTCCATAGGAAAGTCAGCTTTGCCTATGAAGTCATTACCGGAAAATTTGTCCTTGTCAATGACGGTAAAGTTGAGTGAGTATGTCTTTTCGTGTTTTAGGACTTGGAATACCAGTTTCTCCTCGAAGACGGGATTCAAGTTATGGCGAATTACGCGTGTGCGATAGGTCTTTCTGCCCAGCGATGTGACAACGAAAGGATCCATATCGAAGGAAGTCCTCGTCACTGCACGGGGGTTAGATTTATGCTATTTCTTGCGATTGGGGAACTTACTATTCTTCTCGGGGGGCAGATCTGTAATCTTCACGACCTCGAGGAACAGAACACCGGCGACCTCAGATTTGTCCGAGAACTCGTATCCTCGAAGAGTGGCCTTTCTCTTCAGATTTCTCATTCTCAGTCTGCGCTTCCTCTTCTCCACATCCTCTTTCTTATCGTCATCAATCTCGGAGCTGCTATCCTCTTTATCCTCATCGCGCTCGCCGAGACTTGACATGCGATCGAGCGAATCTTCCTCCTCATCCCCGGGGCTCATGATGATGAAGCTCCTGAACTTCTCAAGAGTCTGGGCAGCAGACGAAGAAGGATTTTGTGTATCAACTAGGGTGAACTGTATGAGGACTTCGCCGGTCACAACGCTCTTCTTCTTGCCAGTCTTGCGGGACTCTAGTTTGTACCATTTTTGCTGCGAGTAGGTCAGGAAAGGGCCATCTCACACGGTGAATGGACGGGTTCGCTCATGTACCTCTGCAATTGTGGCCTCGCTGCTGAAGATCTCCTCCAATGAGATATCAAACTCTCCCATGTAGTCTTTTCCAAACCGATCCTTATCCCAGCATACTGCCTCGAGCAGCAGGCTTTGGACTCCCACAATGGGAAGGTCAAAGGTCTGGTTCCATTCAGGGTTCAGAGTCTTGCTAATAACGGGAGTGGCTTCTTTGGCATCGCCGAGAGTGAGGACGAGGTACTATATGGAGGGTATTCAGAATCGCTCTTCCATGTCGAGACTGAAGATCACATACTGGGTCACTTGTACCACTCTTGTCCTTCGCTGCAAGGTCGCGAGCCTGTCGACACAGTGTCAGTCTTCAAGCAGACGAGATACAGCAGAGAATCATGAATCACCTTGATGACAGTGGTCCGCAGCACCAATCCAGTATGTTTGATGTCAGCCATGCGGGCTTTTGGACTCTGACTTCGGCTTGAAGGACCGCTGGGAGGGTTAGAAGCAGTGCTGCCGTTGAAGCTCTTGAGTCGATTAGGCAGACTAATGCGCGAGGCAAGCGTAGGTCGAGGCATAGTGAATGGAAAGCTCGGCAGGGTAACGAGCGAGGAGAGGTCAAGCTATCCAATCGCACGCGGCGTAATCGTCGTCATCCACCCCGAGGGGATCGACCGGGCGGGTGTGTGTTGACTGGCGTCAGGGTACAACTTGGGAAGTGAAGGGCACGTCCCTGAAAGTCCGGATTACAGGCACACGTAAACACTGCTTGGTGCCTGATCAACCAATATGGATGCGGTAAACAGGACCAGCGACTTTTGGTGGTGGGGGAGGGGGGCAGACTTGGCTAGAGGTTTGAGTAGGTACCAAAGTTCGAGAAAGGCCAAGAAGTCGACTGAAGGACAATACAGCAACACTCGAGCAGGTACGATAAAGGGAGATATATATATGTGTATGTGTTTGTGTGCGTATGTGAGAGAGAGATACAAGATGTGTTAGGGATGAGAGAGCGACGAGAAGTAAGAGGCACAGGAAAATAGGACTCGTGTAATATGGCGGAGACAAAGCAGCAGCACGCACTGTTGGTATAACTGAATGAAAATGATCCACAGACCTGGGAGGGAACCCCCATCACCAGAAGAAGAAGTTGGCGGCGCGGGGGCTGAATTGCGCTCTTTCGCTAGCTACAGTACAGCTGGCGACCTGGGACCTTCTCCTGCCCACAACCACAACCGCGCCTCCAGTCACCACAAAACTCACTTCGCATCATCCGGGATGACCTGGCCTGGATGATCTGAGACATTTAATTTCTTCTCCTCATATCTTCTCGGTCGTCTATTGATTAATACTACATCCATGTCTCCATTCCGTTGACGCACGGCTGTGGATGTCCGTGGGATGGCGATGCTGCGTCCGACTTGAAGTCTACTATGAGCAGAATTGTATTCTCTATATATGATTCTACTGCCCTTCAAGACTTCTATCCTGCTGAAGCAACGGATACGCAATGCTGATCCATGCCGGTCTCTCGTATTCCGTGTTGCTGTCGTCCGTATAGGGCTGATTCCGACGAAAAATGAATAACGCCAGACACCTGTCATCCCAATGCCGCTAAAAATACATTACAACATACATGTACGATAAAACATCTGAACATGACACCTCAGGCTGCTGGAGCTGCTGCGACCAGCTCTGGCTTTTCCATGGCCGTCTCGCTGAAAATGTTGGGCCAGACAAACATCTTCTCCTTGCCAGGTGACATGGCAGCGAAGACTGGGACCGCCTTGCTGCTGGAAGCCCGTCTCCACATGTTCGCACGTGGGTTGAACTTTGCTGGCATGCCTTCGCCCTTTGTTCTCTCCTCATCAGCCTTGGCGATCGCTGTCAGCTCGCGCTGGATGTCGGCAAACGTGTCGAACGGGATGTAGTCGAGTTTGTTCTCGATGCAGTACTCTTCAAGCCTCAGTCCACGACGAGCGAACAGAACGTCGGCGTTTCGTGCAGCTGGCAGGTCACTGACACCGTCACCGATGAAGACGATCAATGGCACCGTACCGTTCTCGCAAGCCATCGTGACGGCTGCGCGTGCGTCCTTCATGGAGATGGCCTTGTCGTGTCCCTTTTCGTTGTCGTGAAGCCATTCCACTTTCCAGTCGCGTCCGTCTTCCGAGATGTGCGCGTCGTTGGCAACAATGTCAATGTGCTGCGAATCTTCCTCGCCGAGGAAATGGTCTAGCACACGGCGAAGTACAGGCTTCAGACCAGCCGAGATGACGTTGAATGGGATGTCGTTATCAAGGCAGAACTGGTGGAACTCCATGAAGTCGGGGTCAATCTCAAGTGCATCTTTCATGACTTCAAAGCCGTCCTCGAATGGCACGTTCAGAGAACCCCACATCTCTTCCGAGACATCGCGGAAAGTGCGCTCTCCGCTGTTGATCTGCCTATCGAGAATCTCACGACGTTCGCTACCGCAGCCAAAGGCGTTGAAGAGAATGTGACCAGTGTCTTGCATGAAGATGGTCCCGTCAAAGTCGGAGAAGCACACAATCTTTCTTCGAACCCCCATGTAGGAGTTGTTCTGTCTGAGAGCAGGACGAGGCATCTTGAGCTCTTTGACCTCATGTGCAGGGGGTGTGATAGCAGAAGGAGCCATGATGAGGGGGGAGATATCTGATTGTGAGGGGTCGATGGTGGAGGAGTCTGTGACAGTTACTTTACTGTGAGCCAGTGGAATGGTCGTCTGGATATATATTGCCCGCAGGCAGTGACGTTACACGGGTGCTCATCTCACAAGAGGACGCCAGCCGTACCGTACCAGAATTCGATCCCTTATCGTGGACCCTGGACATGGCGTTTGGGCTGGTGTTGAATAACAATGCCATGCAAAGAGTGGTCGAAGCGACTGTACTGATTGGACACGGGGTTTCGATAGTGCATCTCCAGACGCAGTTCGACGTCAACGGGCACGGGCACGAAGACAACGCGACTGTAACTTTGACTAGAGCAAGCGTTCCATGCATCTAGCATGTGAAAGTGGCCCCGCCATCGCAGTCAGACGCGGGGAGTGCTTTCTCACGCTTCTCTGGGTCTAATTAGGAGGAGGATTCGATCAAGAGCTCGTTGACAGGAAACAGATCACATCAGACAGCAAGACGCACCCTTGCACGGCGTAATGCACTCCGATGCTCGACTGGTGGCTCTCCTACGTCACGCCCAAGACGAGACAGAGTCAGTACCAGGATAGTACAGTATGATAGTATCCCGTCCATGTTTACAGTACTTCTGAGGCCAATTGCACTTGGATCAAACGGCAGTTGGCTCGCTCGTTTCCAACGGTAGATGGACCGATCGACCAGTCTAGCCGGCGATCCACGTTCACTCAGGTAGAGCCTCCTCTGAGGGGGCAGTACCAAGATATCAAGCTTCGAGATCCACCCACATTAACCTCCGTGTTACTTGCCACATCGACTTTTTCCAGATCGTGATGTTGGTACTCCATTGTTCCCGGCCGACAGTCACGTCAGCCAGCTCGAGCGTTGGATGCGGTGAGCCCCTCGATGGCACGACATGGCGCTGCAGCAATTTTTGCGTTGGTCCCGAATGCAGTATCCACCGTGAACCGTTGCGTCTGCCAATCAAACAGGGCCATACCGCATGAGGGTATGCCTGCTAACCCTGATAGGAAAGCCACGGTGGTAAGCGAGCGATAATGGATAACGTCGCGTCTAGCCCTCGAATCCTCAACAATAATACACCGCGCCTTGCACCATCCCGAGCGCAACATCGGCGATGCAGAAGCTTAAGTCTCATCTGTACGGGCCAGCAGAGACATATTTGTCGTCTTCATAGAGAGCTGTCGACCAGCTTCTGGGCCGTCATGATGCTTATCGCCCGCAGAGTGGTGACCTCAGCATACCGGCTGACTGGCTCTGTAGGACCTGATATACATGTCTGAGTAATTACTCGACCCAGCGGTAGAGGCCATGTACAATGACGGCACAAGTCAGCTGAACGATAGTTTGACCTTTGCGGGGCCCCCACCAGCCTTGCAGGACCAGAGCCAGAAACCAGAGACCAGAGGCAGAGACCAGAGACTTTCCCGCCTCCTTTTCCCATGATTTCACGGCAGTCGAACGGTCGAACGCAATGCACCGTCGAGACGAGCCCAGTCTCGCAACACATCCTTCCAGTCAACTCAGTGACTCGTATCCGGTAGACAATACGGAGTCTCCGTCACGTAGACAGAGTCTAGTATGTGCAATACTGTACAAACGACCTTGTAGCTTTACGTACACTTTTCCTCCCCTCGTACGCTTGTCGTCATGTCATGTATGCTGCTGCGTCTGCGCATACAGACGGTGTGGCATGGCAGGTATACCTGGGCTGACAATGATATTCTCATCTACAGTTTATCCACTCTTCCTACGACAGACAGACAGACAGACAGACAGACAGATATCTTGTCACAAAGTCCTGTCTGAAATGTTAGTAGTCGTGAGCTCTCGCTTACTTGTGAACTCACGAAGGACGCTATTGCGATATATGAGACATCAACACAGTCTCCCAAATATGCTCCTCTCCACTCCCACTATGACACTAACCATCTCCAACCATCCATCCATTCATTTCTAAAATATCAACAGTCAATCGCTAACTTCTCCCCTATTCCCTAACTCTCCGAACATTTTCTCCCACCCACTTTTCCAGTCCCTAGTCGTTCCCTGGTCCATGCCGCGCGATATCTGTATTACCTTCTCGTGTATCATGGGAGGAGAAGCTTTGTCCGTGACGGGCGCGCGCTTGGAGGATGATGGGGGTGGCGTGGATGGAGACGGAGATGTAGACGTAGACGTAGCCGTAGATGTAGATGTAGATGTAGATGTAGCCATGTATATATATGTATATATATATATAAGAGAATACAAAGACACGGATATTTCGATTTGATAATACTAGCTTCCGTGGATCATGATGGTTGGAAGAGGAGGGATATTAGATGCTGGACTAACGCAGGTGTTCTGTCAGACTATCTGGTGTTTTATACCTTCCCTCCTCGTCGTGCATATCAATTATACATGTATACATATATATATATATATATATACACGTGTATACTAAGATCTAGATAATCTGATGTAACCCCCCCCCCTCCCCCTCTTTCTCTAGCGAGACTAAATTACTACTGATACCTCGTGCTAATATATGCCTTGATGCTTTAGCTTCTATTTGTTCTGCTTTTATAAGTGCGCTGGGCGTGGGTGGTGGTGGTGGTGATGATGATGTGTAGATGTGTAGATGTCTAGTGGGTGTGGCTTCTAGGTTTTCTGGTTTTGTGAGTGTTTTGGTTGCTATGGCTGTGTGGTTGTGTGGTTGTGTAGATGGGTAGGTGGGTAGTTTAGTGAGTAGTTGAGTGAGTGGTTAAGTAGTTGAGTAGTCAAGTAGTCAAGCAGTCAAGCAGTCAAGCAGTCAAGCAGTCAAGTCCTCCAGCCATCTAGTCAACTAGTCACTCAGTCAAGAAAAAACTACCACAGAAGCAATATCCAAGCCATATGTTTCGTCCGTCCGGGATACATACCAAAAATCACTTTGTATAGTACTTGGCTACTTACCTACCCACCAACCTACTCATCTATCCACTCATCCATGTGTCAAGTACAAGTACCCAAAGTAATACCAAACCCCCTCCCTTCCTTCTCCTCTCCCCTCCTCCTTCTCCCCTCCCCTCAAAAATAAATCCATATACACTAAAAAACACACACACACACACATACATACAAGAAAGAAGCAGACGACAGCAACAACAGGGAGAATCGAAGAAAGTAACTTTAGAAAAGGGGGGGGGGGGGACTTTAGTAGAGGGGAGGAGGAGGAGGAGGAGGAGGAGGAGGAACAGGAGGAGGAGGAGGCTGGAGAAGGGCGGGGATGTTGGAAGGGGATTTAAGAGAGGGATTCAAAGGGGGAAGAAGGGGATAAATAATAGCTTATAGAATTAGAGGGGGGCGGGGATAGAGCGTTGGAGAGGGGGGGAGGGGGGGTGAAGAAGGAGATTGGATATATTCGTGGTTGTTGTTTGTTGCTGGATATTGATGTTGTGGATGGGAGATAGGAGAGGATAGAATAGGATAGGATAGGACGGGATAGGATAGGATAGGATAGGATAGGATGGGATAGGATAGGATAGGATAGGACGGGACAGGACAGGACAGGATAGGACAGGACAGGACAGGACAGGACAGGATAAGATAGGATAGGATAGGATACGATACGATACGATACGCTAGATACTACTTACTATATGAATAAGTGAACAATAAAAGTGGATGAGTGACAAGACACAACACGAATGAACAGAACAGCACGATATCAAACACATGGTATTTGACATCCAAAATGGCATGGCATCCAACATCCAAACATTGCACATTTACACTTCCCTCGTCAAACACTCCCCCTTTCCCTCTCGGCGACAAGTCTGGCGTATGGATGTTAAGCCATGTATGTCATATATGCGCCGCACGTATATGTATGTCAGGTATGTCATGTATGACACGGTAGGTAGGCAGTAACCCAT
This sequence comes from Pseudovirgaria hyperparasitica, assembly GCF_010093815.1. Lineage (NCBI taxonomy): Eukaryota > Fungi > Ascomycota > Dothideomycetes > Acrospermales > Acrospermaceae > Pseudovirgaria > Pseudovirgaria hyperparasitica. Next base: position 1,168,768 of record NW_022985549.1, read on the forward strand.
CCATAGATTCATATCTTTCCATCTACTTGAAACCGGTGCAGTGCATTTCAGTGCATTTCTCAGTTCAGACCAGTGCAGTGCATTTCAGTGCAATGTATTTCAGTCCATACATCATCACACACACATGCATCCCTCATCTCCCTCATTTCCTATTCCTTCCCCCCAATTCCCATCCCCGTGCCCATCCCACGCCCGGTCAACACCATCCACCCGCCCACGACATAACAACATAAAACCACATAACAAAAACCACTGCTCAATTCCCCAAATTGTCCTACTTCCCCTTACTCGCCGGCCGCGCGCCTACATTCGCGCCCCACCGCAGCCTGCCCGTGGTGGCGGTGCCAGTCATGCTCCCCGTACCGCTCCTGCGCTCTCCCGCGCCGCTCGTCGCACTGCCCATGCTTCTCCTATCTCCTCCTCCGCCACCACCTCCACTACCACTTCCAGGCTCCGCGGGCGTATTACTATTATTACTACTACTACCATTACCATTACCGCCGACAGCGGCGTCGGTCCTGGGAACGTCCGCGAACCGGATGCCGGGCGTGCGCACTGCCTTTTCGACGTCCTTGCCGCGCGCTTCTGATTCTTCATCTTCTTCTTCTTCTTCTACATCAGCATCCTCCTCCTCCTTGTCTTCTTCGGCAATCACATTCTCCGGCGACATGCTGGGTCGTCGGCGCAGACTGCCCTTGCCCTTGCCCAGACCCGAGGAGCCGGACAGGCCGCCTGTGGTGCTGCCGCCTTCGGGTGGGAGTTCGCGCATGCCGGTGCCTGTGACGTCGTCGTCGGACGCGCTGTCCGAGTCCGAGTCTTCGTGTGTCATGCCGAGCGCGCCCTCGCGGCGGCGGCGCTCCGCGGCCGTCTCGCCTTCGTCCATGTGTGATTTCTGGCTCGTCAGGAGGGGCACGTCGGATTTGGGGGCCGTGGGCACCGGGTTGATGGGCATGTCAGCGGATGAGATCCCCTGAGTGCCGGCGAGGCGGCGACGGCGCTGGGCGGCGGTTTCTTTGTTGTCTGCGCGCGACGCAATGTCTGCGCGGATGTTGTATGCGGGTACCGGACGGGACGACTCGACCGAGGACTGGTCGCCGCCGCCGCCAGGAGAGATCTGTCGAGAGAGGGCATGGTCCTGCTCCGACTCGACTTGGACGCCGTGCTCGCGCTCAATCTCCGTGGTCCGGCTCTTTGCCGTGGCAACGGATCTCTTGCGCTGGGCATGCTCTCTGGCGTCGGCGCGGGCCTCGCGCTTGACGGCCTCCGGGGCATTCGAGTCTTCGACAACTTGAGCGCGCGACTTGGGATCGAGTTGCTGGATCTGCTGGATGAACTCCGTCTTGGACATGCGGCGGCCGCCGGCGTGTATCCGGAACCGGATGTGGTCGTCGTCCTCTTCGTCCTTGGTGCGTTTCTTCGACGACGTGCCCGACGAGGGTCCGGCTTCGGCATTCTCGTCGATGGCGCGAGGTACGCCAAGGTAACGGCCCATGTTTGCGAGACGGGACTTGCTACTATCGACAAAGCTGCCCTGTCGGCCCGGTTGCTCTGGTCGTTTCTGCGCCGGGATGTCGTACTTCTTGAGCACCTCTCCATCTTCGTCTTCGACAATGATAGTGTTGCCGAATTGGTAGGCGCGGGCGGCACCGCGTTTCGGGGGCTGCTTCGTTTGCTCTGAACCCTCGTCCGCGCCGTGCGTTTCGCGGCGGCGCAAGCCCCCCAGGCGGCCGCGCCAGCCCGTATGTTGCTGTTGTTGTTGTTCTTTCTTTGGCTCCTCCTTACGAGCGGTGGCGTGTGGTGATACATTGTCGTCATCATCGCCATCATCACCATCGTCATCTCCATGTCTGTGCTGGTGCTCAGTCTGTGCGACCCCATGTTGCACATCGTCCTCTTTCATCAGACGTCGAGCATCGCGCTCATCTCTTCGCTTCGACTGCTCTGCTGATTCTCCGCGGGTATCTCGTATTTCCAACACATTGCCCTCTTCGTCTTCGATGATGTCGTTGTGGCCTTCGCGATATATCTCCTCTTGGGGCTCGTCGCCGCCGCCCTTCTTCTTCTCCAGAGAGTCATCCCTGGAAGAACTACCGGTTGCAACATTTGTGGTGTCAGAGTCCTGATTGGCCAACGTGATACCGTCTGATTCCTGGCGATCTACCTCCTGCCGTGGTCGCTGGGGCGTAATGGCAGACTGGCTGATGGGTCCGCCAGGCCCAAGGCCCGTGTCCCATTTCTTTCTCCTGTTCGTTGGACGAACACTGTTCGACCTGCTTGGGTTGTCTTCTTCCTTCTGCCGCCGCAGGAAGTTTCCAGGGAACCCAACAGGGCCGAGGGAGCCTGGTGCTGCCTTTTCGTCAAAGGAAGAGGACCTTGACATCATACTCTTGGAGCGTGACTGAATTCGAGGAAGTCTGTCCATCCAGGTTGGTCCGTCTTCAGCAGCTTGCGTGTATGACATGGTCAAGGTCAAGGTGTTGATGTGTTTTCCCAGAGTGAAGACAGCGATTGAAGAGCCATGGACGAGAATTGATACGATGACAAGGAAGACCGTGATTGGCCAGATCATTTCGATGATGTTCCGGTGCGGAAATCCTTCTTCAGGCAATTGAGCCAAAGGCGTCGTCTCTTCCGTCTCGAGCTCTGCACGAGCCAGGATGGCGACAAACAGACCACCAACACCAATCGGACCAAAGTGGCCGGCGAACAGAGACTCGCGCCAGGTCTTGATATCGGGAATGGCAGGCTTGAGCATCAGCATGATTGGGATCCGACGGAAGAAGAGTACCAAAAGGCCAAGCACGACCAGCCGCCACGGCGAGAGACCGATGATGCTCGAATTGAACTGCTCCCACGGAATGATGGTACCAAAGTAGACGAAGAAGGCCAAATTGATGAGTAGATCGATCACGTTGGATACGTGCGCTTCTTCGGTCTTTTCAGTGAACCATCCGTCGTTACTGAAGCCCACCCCGCAAGCAAAGCCGACCAGCAAGTCGTCCATGCCAAGCAAGCTCCCAGCACCGGCGCAGAAGAGCGCGAGAACAAAGTAGAAGACGAGAAAGCTCTCACGATCAATGAGATCGCGTTCGTGCGCATATCGAATAGCACGTCTGGCCGCGTAACCTACCGTCACGCCAAAGATGGCTCCAAATACACATTCATACAAGACAGTGTAGCAGAACCAATGGAAGGCGACCGCGTTCGTGTCCGGTCGGTAGCGGATCAGATATATTGCCAGATAGACAAAAGGAAAGGCCATGCCGTCGTTGCAGCCAGACTCGGCGGAGAGCAGATCACGAAGATGCTTTGGCACTCGTTTTGCAAACTTGCCTTTACCGACAACGGAGGAGGCCAAGACGGGATCGGTGGCAGTCACACAGGCAGCGATGCAAAGACTATCCAGCCAGTTCACGTGCGACTTGAAGAGGCCCCAGATGAACAGACTCGTAATGAGCCAGCCGAAAGTCATGACAGGCACCAGCAGAAGAACCACGGACCTCCAATGGCGTTCCATGTACGATTTGGGCAATTCGACACCGACGGCGAAACATTGTACGACCAGAACGATCCTGGAGAACTCGAGCGTGATTAGGTCTGTGTTGCCCCATTCCAGCGGGTTGATGAGGTTTGCGGCGTGCGGACCGAAGATGATGCCACAGAGAGTGGCGACTGTGGCCTCGCCAATGTACAAGCGCTCCTTGATTACAGAGGAGCATAACATGAACAGGCTGGTGAAGCCTCCCAGGATTATGTACACCAGGTGCGGGCGGGTGATTGAGAGATGTTCCCACGCCATTGTAGATGGGTTCCTATCGTAGAAGGACAGGATCTGCCCAGATTGTCCGCGATGACTGTGCTTTTGTCTTTCGATCGGCTACGTGGACTGAGGTGGTGTTATGGAGGGTATAGGACGAGTGGCCGGTGAGCTGAGGCGTCCGGCGGTCCGTTGTGAGAAGCGAATGGACTAGGTGGGTGCATAGAAGGTCTGGCCGCGCGCAATCGCCGCTCCCGCAAGCCCGACGAAGGCTGTCACAAGGTCTGAGATCGTCGTGAAAGACGTACAGGTGTTGTGATGGTTCAGAGACTGTGCGTAGTGGTGGTTAGCACCGCAGACAAGCAATGGGTGGAGTCTTGGTATTACCTGTGGTGTGACATGGAGATAGGTATGTATCTCTAGGCACAAATCAAGATAAAAAAAAAAAGAACACACACCCCAAGAGGCTTTGCGCAAACGGGCAAAGACACGAGGCGCAGGCTTTGGTATTTATTGGGGCGCGGCGGCGAGGCCGAGTCAGGTGGAAGTTGGGGGAGGAGTTGGGAGGAGGGGGGGGCGTGTTAATAGTGGAGTGAAAAGGAAGAGGAATGGCGATTGGAGATGGAGACTAGCAAAAGAACGTCTTGGCTTCGTGGAGGTTGGACTTGGCAGCGTGGATAATAGTGGATCCATAGCTGTTGTTGGAAGGGCAGAAAAGAAAGAAAAGACGATGAAGTCGCGAACATGGGGCGTGGTGAATTGGGGGAAAGAAGAGAGAGAGAGAGAGAGAGAGAGAGAGAGGCATGGATATGATGTTCTCCAGCTTCCATCATGGATGCACGGCTGCTGTCCCCTCTCCTGCATATAAGAATAATTTAACGGCATGCGGAGATATATGCAATTGGCATCTGCAAGCAATTCTTCTACTGTGACTGTCAATTATTCTCCCACTGCCGTTCCCATCCTTGTTTTTTTAAATCCCCGGCCGACAACCTCCGCCACCGTTAATTAGGGCGGACTCTGCTATGTATGTATTATTAACTACATAATATGTACGGCTGCACAGCGGCAGCCTCGGGCCAATTGCACAGCGCTGCCAAGAGCTGATCTCACGCGTGGTGGGCTGGCGGCTGACCTGGGTACATTTGTACAATGCAGAAACAGACGATTGACTGGGCGGCTGGATTGGACTGGATGTGAACGGACATGGTGTTTGTTGTTCCTTTGAGATCTTATGTGGGCGAGTCTTGAGAGCTATGACCGGAGAGCGGAGCGGGTACCGGGACTGCAATTAACACGATTGATAACAGAGCAGGCCTATTATTAGAAGGGAGAGGGAGAGGTCCGTGACGCGTCTGATGTGGTTTCGAATAATTAACCTTTTTGGTCTCTATCCAAGATGTATAATTATGCTAATCTCCTCCAAGCTAGGTTGTAGTAGTAGGCCTTGATGCCTGCGCGTGGCCCATACAGTGTGCCGTGAAATATGCAACGCCGTTGGTTCTCGAGCCTCGACGATATGTACAGAATCTTCCCATGCAAAAATCTTAAATCCTCATACCCATACGATGATGAGAGACACACACTGTAGCTTGCTTGGTACAGTCCAAGTAAATACAGACAGCTTCATATGTCCAATGCAAGCCTCAACGCCCCCCGCCTGGCCCCCCCCAAAAAACAGTGCTGACAATAACCGCCGCTACAACAACAACATGTCACAAATAGATCCATTACTCATTGATCGCCTCTAGACGCATTTTCTCTGCGTCGATATTCAGGACAGCCTCGGTCACCGGTGCTTCCAGGGCATATCACCACTCATTGCGCAGCCCGGCCGTCCAGTTGAAAGTTTTGGAATTGCTGTTGAAAGTAGGTGCGTGGCACGTCCATACTCCGTGCAATTCTGCCGCCAGGCGTGAGCGGCACATCGATGCGGCTGCGACGCGTCCGCTCGTCTTCACTGTCATCCTCGTCGTCGTACGCGTCCGATAGCCGGGCAAAGTAGTCTGCAAGCCCGGACGTGGGACTTGCGATGCTGTTGTACGCTGGTGGAGGAGTTTCCAGCGGCGGTGGAGGTTGTTCCTCTTCAAATGCGGGTGGGTTGTACGAGGGGATGCGAAGCAAGTGCATGGGTCTTGCGAGCTCTTGGTGGATAGGGCCACCGAGGTGTGCTTGCTGTGGCCGGGCAAGTCCTGGAGATGAGATGTCCGTTGGCTCGTTGGTGCCGCGGGTGCCGTTGTGGAGCTCGAGTGTCGGGGCAAAAGAAGTCGGCGAGCCTCGTCGGGTGGCCGCGCCAGGACAGCCGCATTCGGAGAGCTGCGTGTCTTCGCCCATGCATTCTGGGCTAGAGTATGCAGGCAGGGATGTATTGCTCTGCGTTGCCCGGCAGGAGAGGATGTTGAAGGGCGAGTCGATGGAGATTTCAAAGTGTCGTCGCTTTTCTGGATTGTTCGTGTCGGGTCTTGACAGTCGCATGACGAGCTGTGTGTAGGAGTTTGATTAGCTGTGCTGCAGACACACACTTGAATGGAGGAGGGGGCGACTTCTTACCTTGATCCAGTGATGAACCACTATGTTTTGGTATGTCGTGTCGAAGTGAAGCCTCTGACTCCTCTCCTTGTCCTTCAATTGACTGCACGTGGGAAGCTGGACGTTGAACTCCATCTCGGTGGGTCCAATGCCATAATCACCAAGATTACCAAGAAGATTCGTCGTGTCCTGCAGCGTGACTTCTTCGCCACGTGCTGCTGCCTCGCGTTCATCGTATCGCACGCCGCCACCAGAGACGATCCTCATGGTACTACCAGGAAACACAGATGTAGCAGGCCCGTCTGCTCTCTTCTCGAACAGCTGAATCTTACGGGTGGGCTCTAGCCGATGCACCTTTTTATTCTGGCAAAAGTACTCGACATTCTCAGTCACATACACCTTGATCCGGTGACATTGCACTTTGGCAAGCGGGGTGAGCTTGAATGCGATTGGGACCTGTGCGCCTATGGGAAAGGATTTGCCAGATATGACGATATCATAGTGCAACTGGTCTTCCCAATTCCGGCTGATGGCAATCGGTTCAATCTGCTCCAGAGAGCCCTCGGAAGGAGCCCGAATAAGCTGTATCTCCTTTGTGCCCATCAGGTTCGCTCTGAAAGCTCCTGCTCGCTCGATGATTGCCTCGAGCTCGTACTTGACCGAGCCCAGCTCGACGTCGATTGTTTCAGGAAGATGGCTGTCAATTGGGAGTTCAAAGTTGTAGACATAGTCGCCCGGCTGAAAGGTTCGATAGCCCTTCTGAGCCACAGACGGACCGTTTGTGGAAGAATCACCCTTGCCAAAACTGCGGGACTGGTTGACCTGGAGAGAGAGTTTCCTGTGATCGCGTGAGGTGAGATTCAAGGCCGAGCCGTTGCCGGTGGTGGTGTTATTGTTGTTGTTGCGAAGAGAGTCTAGCGGGGAGAGTGCTGGCGATGCACCCGAGCTCTTGAGTAGCTCTACATGGTCTGCCCCGGTGCTTGCCTCGGCAGTGGGAAACTGGGCGTTGAAGAAGGGCCAGACATGCTTCATGACAATATTCTTCTCCTCAAATTCAGTCTTCCTGGGCGGTATGCCTGGATACACGTTAGCATGGATAGATAGATCGCGCAGTCTTGGCTCCTCTCACCTTCTGGCCATTTTGTCAGAGCTCGACCGGCAAAGTTCAGGGTGACAGTCTTGATCTTTGTCGGTTTCGTGACGTGCAGATGCAGGCTTCCTCTCAACATGGCAGTCGAGCGCTCCGAGTGCTCATTCTGGTCGAAGCCCTGTAGGAAGAGGACAGGCTCGGTGAGATGGATGGCGATGCTGACACCGTTTCCCGAAGCCAAGGGCTTCTCGTCGGTGGCCAGCCTTGTGACAGAAGCAGACATTGACTTGCTCATGCGGTTCCGCACGTGTGAAGCAGCTCTTGAGGAAGTAGTGACCAGGAGGGGTGGACGCGGAGTTAAGGCGGGGGCAACCCCCCCCCCGCCGCCGCCGCCGCCGACCACAGAACTGCGATTCGAGCGCATGCCGCTGGATTGGGTGGCGCTCGAATGGGAGCTTCTCCGGCTTTCGGACCGCGACGAGGCCGAACTCTGAGGCGTAATCTGCAAGGATGCTCTACGTGATTCAAGATTCTCTTGGTCTTGCTGTGAGTTGTTGTTGCTATTGTTGCTGTTGGAGACAAAGGACCTGAGGAAGCGCTTTGCGGATTGGCGAGAGCTAGCCAGCTTTTCGACGAGGATGGCGCTGGTGGAGGTGTATTTGTTGGGGGTGGGTGGGTCTGGGACGACAGAGGCAATACAAATGCGGTGTGGACGGCGTGCACGAGTTCGATATAGACCTCTCGGTGGGTTGGAGGGCAGGAGGTGGTCGGGTATGTATGAGAGACGACCGTGGTTGGAGTAGACGTAGGTTCGGTGATCTGGCATTGTGTGTGAGAGGGGGGAAGGTGATTGTGAAGAGCAGGCGGAGGGACAGTGAGAGAGTGGGTGAGTGGGATTGTGGGTGGACAGCAGGAGTGGAAGTATAATAATTGTTTAAAACAAGAGAGAGGAGGCTTGACGATGAAATTGAAGGGACGGATGGGGACAAAGCATGGATGGTAAAAGCAAGAGCAAAGACCGAAAGCGTCTATGGCAACCAAACAAAGCAAAGAGAAGAAGAGGCCATAGCGCGTGCGAGAGGGCAAAACAGCACGAGGAAAATGTCCGTAAGAATCAAGGACTAGAGAGTCGAGAGAGAGAGGGTGTGTGTGTGTGTGTGTGTCTGTGTGACAAGGACCGGGGATATTGCATGGCCGGAGAGCAGACTACCGACCGACTACAGTGACAATGAGCAGGGAGGAGGAGAAGGAGGGTACTCACAGAGCAGAGGGTGGAGGAGGTGGTGGGATGGTTCATGCAGAAGAGGTACAGGCTGGTGGTGGTGGTGGTGGTGGTAGGAGTAGTAGTAGCAGCAGCAGCAGTAGTAGTAGTGGTGATATGGGGCCGGCTGGAGAAAAGGATAAAGGGTGCACGGTGAGGAGTGAGGTGTGAGCTGGGCTTGTTGTTGAAGCACATACACACACGCACATACGCACACCGTGGACATACACAGGCGCGTACACACACACACACACACACACCACACACGATGATGATGACGGAGTGAGGAGATGCACGGACGGATGGTGTCGGGGAAGGCCCTTGCAAGCAAAAAAAGGACGATGATGTGTCAGGGTGGTCGGGTATGGAGTGGAGTGGAGATGGTAATCAGTAGTAGTGGTAGGTAGGAATTAGTTAGGAATGGGATGAGATGGTGCAATAATGGCAGTAAAGTGGAGGAGAATAGACAAGCAGCAGCAGTAGTAGTAGTTTATTAGTCTTAGTGGCAGTGATTAGTGGTATGGAGCAATAAGCATAAGAATAGAAAAGCAAGTGTAGGAGCGGGCAGGCAGGGCTAGAAAAGCTTCTTCTGGGGACGAGATGGGGACGAGATGGGAGATGGGCAAAGCAGATTCGGGCAGATTTGGGGGGCAGTCGATTGGCCCTAAGCCCGTCAAAGAAATCGAGGCTGGCTGGCTGGCTGGCTGGCTGGCTGGCTGGCTGGCTGGCTGGCTGGCTGGCCCGGAGTGGAGCGAACTCTGGTTTCGGTCTTGGGCTGGCAGCATAGCATACAATAATAGGTGAATAGTATAGGATAATTAATGGTACAATATAGTCAGTCACTGCCAATTCATGCATGCAATAATCATGTCCCGTCAATTAATCCTCTTCACTCATCAGCCATCTCTTTCTTCTCCCTCCCTCACTCACTGATCACCGTCCAGGAGCGCCGTGACGACGACGACGACGCCGACAACGAGGCGAGCCAGCGGGTCTTGACTTGACGCGCGCCGGCCATGCCTCTACTACTGTGCCTAGTGATTAGTTACTACTTACTACTGCTGTACTACTACCACTACTACCACTACTACCACTACTACCACTACTACTACACATCTCCGGCTGCTGACAACGAGACGAGGACTGCAGCCAGCCAGCATGTCCTTGCTTGCAGCTTCACCTCCACCTCTGTTGCTGCTCCCTTCAAGCCAACTTGCCCTGACGAGCTAACAGTAACGAGGAAGACCCATGCACCAATTCTTGCCCTATGACATCAGCCACCCGATCATCTACTACCAATGTCAGTGTATCCAACGCCAACTCTGAAAACAAGGCTGTTCCTACGTGCTGCTTCCGCCCAAGTAATAGTGCTGACTTGACGGAATCATGATGGATGGAATAGACTCGCTTGATTCCGGGCGAGTAGCAGTGGGACTATCCCGCAGCGTATAGGATGTCGTCGGATCCCTCTGGGGCGGCCTGCCTACGTACGTTAATTACACCATCCACCTAATCACTCTACCTAACCTACTTATTATCCATCCATCCATCCATCCATCCATAATACCTAGCATGTGCCAACTCCATCTTGACCTCCATTCCCACCATGTCGCAAGCTCGCTTTTGTCTCGGACTTGACACTTGACGTACTGTCATGCTGACTGATGTCCTGCCGCCGATCGTCAACTGGGGAACCGGGGGCATCCCTCCTCACCGCCGAATCCATCCATCCATGTACTAGACCTAATTATGCCTGTATCCACACTCCGCCCTATGACGTCGCATTTCAAGTGTCAGGAACAACAACAACAACAACAACAACAACAACAACAACATGGATGCTTGCCAACGTCTCGAGCCTCTTTCACTTCAGGCCGTCCGTATCGGGTAAATCCGCATGCGCCAAAGTCATCCTCTACCGCCACTCCTACACTAATAATCACTACCCATCTCGATCCAACCCTCATAACAAGGAAATTGTCATCTTGGGCTTTGGCGCAAGCTCCCTAGCCCATCTACTGCCCACTTAGCCTGTTGCGCTGTGCTGTGCTGGTGCCGCGTTTCAGCCGCCCTAGTACCATCTCCAAGAGCTTGTCCCATCGGGCATCACCACCATCACCGTCTAAAATGTTGCAAGTTCCTGGAGAGAGCCGTGCAAAGTGCACATGGCACATAGTCCATCGACCTGCAACACTCTATCCATCTCCCTAAACTTCGGCTGCCTGTCTCAAGGTTTAATGACGGGGACCGAGCGTGCTTCTGGAAGCTTTTTCCCCTTCAGTTTCACCAACTTCTATAGATGCCCAAAGATCTAAGAAGCCCGGTTCATATTGCAGCATGTACTTTGTGCCTAGATCTTATATATGCTATTTTGAGATATCCGTCAACACCGTGCGACGCGATGCTGAACGTGCTGAATCTTCTTGCGCCACCCAGACTCCGGCCCAGGGCCCAGCCTCAGCTTGGTCTCGGCTTGCTTATGTCATGATCGCGGGGACGCGACTTTGCCAAACACGCGACGCCACAAACACCACACTGCACACTGCCAAGGATCCTGCTTTCAATCATCTTTTGAAAGCTTTGCGCAGAATGTCGGGCCTGTACCGGAATCATGGATGAAGCTGCAGACTATGGCATGCTGTTCACTCTCACTTCCCAACTATTTTGCTAACTTCTCCTGCAGTCAACGCTCAGCGGCCTCTCGCCGGTGTCGTGCTGTGCTGTACCTCGATTGCGCCAGAGCTTCGTGTATGTGTCCGCCCTTCCCCATAGACCGTCACTCGATCTGACGAGCCCTTGCTACAGACCGAATTGGCTTCTGTTGCCCAGCAGATGGGCGCTATTCACAAGTTTGACCTCACTTCCGACGTTACACACCTGCTCGTTGGCGACGTCGAGACGAACAAGTACAGATACGTGGCAAAGGAAAGACCAGATGTCAAAGTAGTCCTCCCGCAATGGCTGGAGGCTGTACGCCTGTCATGGATGGAGGGGGGCGAGACAGATGTTGCCGCACTCGAGACAGAACACAAAGCCCCGCCATTGTACAAACTGCGCCTGAGCATTACCGGGTTTGATGACCGTGAGTAGCCATGCCTTCATTCTTCCATCGTCAGCCAGCTCTGATCACCCGTAGTGCTCTTTCGACAGAGCCTGTCGGAAACGATCATCTCAAACGGTGCTCATTATTCTGGCGATCTCACAAAGCAGACCACCCACCTGCTCGCGGCACGCCCAGAGGGCAAGAAATACGGCTATGCGCGCCAGTGGGGCATCAAGGTCGTTTCCCTGAAATGGCTACAAGATACCATCACGAGAGGCATGGCCCTCGACGAAGCCGCCTATGATCCGCTAAAACCAGAAGAAGAGCAAGGCAAAGGCGCATTCACCACCCTCACAACAACAACAACAGTCGTCACTGGCAAGCGCTTACGACCCGAGCAGCAACACGAGGCCTCGGGCGAACCCCAGGTCCGGAAATTGAGACGGACTGCGAGTACAAAGCTGGGCAGCCAGAACGAAAGCATCTGGGCAGACATCACATCGCACTCTGCCACTGATAGGCGTAGAAGTGACGGTCAGTGGCTTGACTTGGACAAGACGTCTAGTGAAAGCGCAATCCTATCACTTGTCCCTCCTGCTGCAGCCAGCGCACACGCGCCTGATGTCACAGCCGAGGCGGTTCCGGAACCTCGCGCCCCGGTGCTGGAGCTTGTACAGCCAGAGGATGGCATTTTCCAGAGAAGAGTAGTGCATATCCATGGGTTCGATGAGAAAAAGGTATTCATCATGACTTCCCGGCTCCTGCTGTGCTGACTTCAATCAGACCACCATTCTTCTCCAACATCTGTCGGCCAATGGTGCCATGGCCTGTACAAGACCGGCTGAGCTAGCGGCATTACCTTTGGAGAAGTTGGAAGACGGCTTTTTGATAGTCCCGGATGATGCCCCTGTGACGCGACTCCCTCCACTTCCCGAGCTGGCTCAAAGGCTGCTTAAAGTGACTAACTGGTGGGTGGAGAAATGCCTCCACAACAAAACCCTGATCGATCCAACGGAAGACGCCTTGTGCAGGCCATTCGCCAAAATCCACATCAATGGTATGTTGATCCCTCGACGGGTTTGTGCTCGCTTCTGACGAAATGCTCAAGACTTTAAAGGCCTCACGGTCACGTCTACGGGGTTTACTGGGATCGACCTTTTGCATGCATCAAAAGCTGTCAATTTGATGGGTAGGATTTGTTCCAACTTTGAATCCGCAACTGCTAAGTCATGCCTGCAGGCGCGGTGTATGACGAATATCTAAAGCCAACCACCTCGGTCCTGATCTGCGGTCCATTGTCGGCCAACAAGGAAAAGCTGTCACTGGCCGCCAAGAACAGCATTCCTGCTGTCACACAGGACTGGCTCTCACATTCCATTGAATCGGGTGAGAGGAGACCGTACAAGCAATACTTGGTCCAGCCGATTCGCTCGATCAACCATGAGACAGGGGAACAGGCGATTGAAAAGCCAAAGCCCACGAAACAACTGCCCGAAGAAGAGAAGAGCGCGGTATCCAAAGGCAAGTCCGGCGCGAGTTCGGAACGAGCAGCAGCACATGGAAGAGTCCCACAGCGGCCGACAAACGGCAAGACGAAACGGAAGCTTGGTGGTGAGCTGCCACCACAAAATCTAGGTCGCCCTGACGACAGCATCTCCAAGCCGCTTGCTGAGCTTCCTCAAGCTACCACGTCACCTCGCCGTCGCTCCGCAACAACATCGACCAACACGTCTAACAAATCTCACAAGTCGGCGTCAGAGCAAAACTTGGACCAACCGTCACGACCATCCTCACCAGACCCGGAGCCCGTGATGGCCGTGGAGCAGCCCCATCTCGAGAATGCTATAGCTGCGCTGCGTGCACAGAAGCAGGCCGCCCGAGCACCGTCTGCCGCGGCCCCTGAGATGCTCGAGACCAACCGACAGCGACGAAGGCGGGGATTGTTAGGCCGAGCCCACTCATCCGCCACAAGCAACACTTCCACGGGCGACCCAGACTCGCACGTCTTGACCAACCACGCCGAAGCCAGCAGTTCCAACGTCGTCGAAGCGCCCGAGTCATGGCCGCAGCAAAATGCCGACTCCGCCGCCGCCGCTGTGGTGGAGCAGGAAGCCCCGCCGCAGACCCAGTTGGTCTACGACAACCCGGAAGCCAGACGGGCAAGGGAGATACTCCTCGCCAAGATGGGCGGGAAGATGGAAGAGGAAGCGTCGCCGGCCAAGGGGATTGGCGTGGTCAAGGATCTCGGCGGTGGTAGTAGTATCGGCGCCGGCTCCGGCGTGACTGGCGGAACCACCACGCGGCAGGCCCGCCGAAGACGATGAGTCAGTCTGCGGGCTTGGGACGATGACTCAAGCCACGGACTTACGACGATAACTCAAGTCACGGACTTAAGGATCCACACTGACGGGGGAAATGTCAGTGTATAGCATGCACTTTTCTTGAGTACACACTGCCCAAGGCCGGCATACATCTACAGAGCCGCAACGCAATGCCGCCATGGCCCGGGCCCGCGATTCTCGCACCCAAGACTGTCGTGACTTCAACAGGGCCCCCTGCATCGCGCTATTGGAGCATTCCTGGGAACACAAGCATCATGGAAAAACCATCCCCGGTCGACCAGCAGGGGATGATGCCAAGAGCCATGGCAGTGTATGGATTCTCAAGAGAGAGCCAAGACACAGAGGAGCGGAAGAGCCTCTTTGATGAAGGGGAGGGGAGGGGGAAGGGGATGTGTTTGGCTCCGAGTGAGTCATGTGTAGGCAAGGGCCAGCATGATGAGCGAACGAGCAGTTGGGCAAGACGGCAAGGCGTCCTGACACTGATTCGTGTTCTGCCCTGTTACTTGCTTGCTTGCTCACTCACTCACTCGCGTTACTTACGTGCTTGACGCCCGGCAATGCACGATCGATGGACATGTATGCAGGTCTCAGAATGCAGGTCTCAGAATGCAGGTCTCGAATGCAGGTCTCAGAATGCAGGTCTCGAATGCAGGTCTTGGAAGTGCAGGGATCTTGAATGCAGGGTTTTCCATGCAGGGCACGGGGCTGTAGATTAGATTACGGGCCGTAATGGCCATGCATATGCATGTCGATGGATCGATGGATCGATGGTTGGATGGGCATTTTTACGAGAATGGCGCACGAATGGCATGGGGGTTTGGTTGGTGGTGGATCTAGAATTTAGAATCTGGATTCTGGTTTCTGGGTTGTGCTGAGATGGGTGAGATGGGATGGGATGACGCTCGTGCAGTGCACTTCATACATATAGTCATACATACACACATACGCACATACATACACATACATACATACATACATACATACCTAGCATCCACCCCAAGCCTGACATGCCCCTCCCACCCGAAGACTACACACCCGAACATCCCGAACAACCCGAACATCCCGAACAACCCGAACATCCCGAACAACCCGAACATCCCGAACAACCCGAACATCCCACCCGCACCCTCTACCAGACCCGAACCAGACCCCAATCCCCAACCGCGCCGCCGCGTTCTCGTCTACGGGTCATCAATACTGTTGCCTGTTGTTCTTCTTACTGCATCACGGCGCGTGGTCTCGCACGTGTCTCGTGTGTTTTGTATATTCCATAATGAAGCGCGTTTACGGGCCTGGCTTGGCTACGCTGTGCATGGGTATGGGTATGGCATGGTATGGGTACGGGTATGGAATGGAATGGGGATACGAAACTACGCCATCGTATGCATTCGTGATCTTAGAATAGAATGAGTTTGTAGATGGCTTGAGGATGGATAATTACCGTTACCGAGGCCGTTTCGGGGAAACGTGCTGGGATCTGATGAGGTATGAGTGTACACACGGGGCAGTAGCACATGGGCAAATCCGAGATATGGCGGATTCGTTCTTCTGCTCTTTAGCTATCTATCCATCGGACGCAGTGCAAGCAGACGCAGACGATGCAACGGATGGTAAGGTAAGGTCAGCAAGACAACGTAAGCAAAGCCTCGTCTAGCAATGCATACATATACCCCTGTCGCCTCTCCTCCTCCCCCTCTCCATGCTGACACGGCCAGGCTACCAGCCTCCTGCGTGCGCCACAGACAGGCAGGGGGTTCGTTCGTTTGTATTCGCTTGATTGATAGCTTGGCTGTCCTTTATGTGCTTGGGGGGTTGGGTGTCTGGGTCTTCTGGGGTTTGGCGGCTTGGGTTTGGCGGGTTGGATAGAGATGTTAGTATGAGTATTGGTATGAGTATTGGTATGAGTATTGGCATTGCCATTTCGGGCACGGAGGGCGATGAGGACAGCTGCTCGTACTGCGAGACATTTCGGCGCTGTGCTCGTGGAGTAGTGGATCGTGGTGCTTTGTATTGATTCTTCTCTGCAGGAGGAGATGGGTGTGATTGTATGACTGTATGACTGTGTGATGGCCCCCTCCCCTTGTCGTTCGTATGGAGCGTGGCTTTATAGGCTGGGAGGAGTATTGGCAGGAGAACGGGGATATTGGGGGGATTCTGCCGTGTGTGTGAGGCGTGGTCTGGTCTGGATGCTTTCGTGTTGCTGGGATGAGCTTGGTTTTGGTTTGTTTTGTTTGTGTGTCTGGCTGTCTGGCTGTCTGTCTGGCTGTCTGGCTCTCTGTCTTGAGCCGAGGAGCTGGATGGAGGAGTAGGAGGCCTACGTCCGATGGGATTCGGGATATCGTATTCATGGAAGAGTATGGTGTGTTCGTGGACTGTGGTTTCACATATAAAGGAGAGCGCTGCGCGTCTTCTGGTTCTTTTCTCAGGACATTTCCGTCGGGCTCATACCATCCACGACTTCCAACATGAGGTTTCACGTCTTTCTGGTCGTTCTGACGGCCTGCCTGAGAAACGCCTTGGCTCAGGTTGCATTCTCGTTCACCCAGGACGGCATACTCGACGCTGCCTCCTCGACAGGGACGGAGTACAATGCGGGTGGCTCGCTGACGCTCAACGGATACGTCGTCACCGTGCCGAAGAACTTCTTCGTCGAGTTCCCGGCCAGATGGGTCCCGTGGAAGGAGTTTGCCGCCGGCTCCTTTACCGGATTCGAGGTACGTTGTCTACCACCACACCACTCACTCCTCCAAGCCAAACTGACATGTCCGTCATGCACAGGTGAATGTGTTTGGCAACATCGTCGACGGCAAGCCCATCGCGGCCATGATGCAGATCGCCCAGAACCTCCTCCACTTCGGCACCGGCGTCGTCGAATCCGTCGACATCCCCGACGGCTCCCTCAAACTCATCGGCGGCGCCCGTCTGCGCATCAACGACCCCAACGCCGTCTTCTCCAAGGGCTCCACCGCCAGCCCCCTCTTCCAGGCCGACGACGAAAGCCCCAGCATCCAAGCCTTCTCCGGCTTCCCCATGTGCATCCCCCGCAGCACCTCCGACGCCCTCTGCCCCAGCTCCAACCGGCCCGCCGGCCAACGCACCTTCCAGGCCCCCGACCCCCTCGTCATGGCCCCCTTCCTCGCCGGCGACCAGCTCGAGTTCAGCGGGATCCGCGCCGCCGGCACCTCCGAGATCCTCGCCTACGAAATCGCCGCCGTAAACGTCCAAATCACCACCTCCGGCACCCCGGCCTACCTCCGCGTCGAAGACGCCATCATCGGCATCGTCGACACCTCCGCCAACACCGAATTCGCAGACTCCCGCTTCATCGGCTACACCTCCGACCCCGCCGTCACCGTCCTCGTCGAGGCCATCGACATCGACCCCTGCACCGGCGACCGCTCCCTCCGCACCATCGGCTCCATCGCCCCACGCGCCGGCGACGTCCGCAACAAATTCGAGCTCCGCTCCGAAGGCTCAAACCCTACCCTCAAATACACCCGCGAGTACCGCCTCTCCGCCAACACCGGCACCAAGCAAACCAAAAACGGCCTCTCGGCAGGCGAATACATCCAGCCCGTCACCGAATGGATCTTCCCCGAACTCGACGTCCCGGGCGCCGAACCCCCCGCCCTCACTTTCGCAAACATGCCCTTCCTCACAGACGGCTGGTTCCTCGACGGCAAGCCCTACGGCCCGCTCAGCCCCTTTCCCGCCGCAAATCCGCCCCCGCCCGCGAAATCTTGCCCTGCCCCCGCGCCCTCGAGTCCTTCCTCCCCCACCCCGACCGCGAACGCAGGCCCCGACATCACCGCCCGCGCAGGCACGCTCGTCGTCCTCACCGGCTCCAACGGCGCAAACGCAGCCCCAGACCCCGCATTCAGCACATCCTGGCGCCAACTCCCCGGCGGCGGACCAAGCATATCCCTCACATCCCCGACCGCCGCAAAAGCGACCTTCATCGCGCCCTCCGCGTCCCCGTCCGCGGCCCTAACCTTCCAGCTCACGCTTACATCCACGACAAACACGTCTCTGACATCCACGGACACGGTGTCCGTAGTTGCGAACCCCGCGCTTGCCGATGCAGTGGTGATAGATAGCTATACGTGGACGAGCAGCCAGAGCGGGACGATCAGCGTGACGGCGCATAGCAATGTGGTCGATGGGAGTCAGCGGGCGATGACGCTGACGATTGACGGGGCGAGTGCGCGGAGTGTGCTGATGACGGGGTTGGGAGGGGGCAGGTGGAGTTATAGTAGTCGGAGTGTGAAGCTGCCGGGGACGGTGAGCGTGGCGAGTGATTTGGGGGGCAGTGCGTCGAGGACGACGACGACGGCGCGGAGGAGGAGGAGGGGGGTGGGGATTGGGATGGGGAAGAGGGGGAGGATTGGTGGTTGGGGGTTTTGAGATGGGAGAGGGGGCGTTTCTGTGTGTATATATTTCATTTTTCAGGGGGATTGAGGGGGGTCCATGTCGTGCTGGTGGTGGGGTTGATATAGTATATACTTCCTTTCTTCATTATTTCCATCTTAGCACTCTCCGTACACTACCTTACCCCTTTCATCCGTGTAGTCCTAGATGCAAGGAGCAAGATGCTCGAAAAAAAGGGGCAGCCGAGGCACGAGTCCCGGAGATAATAGTATCTGTATGTATTGTGTATGCCAGGGAGAAAGATGGACAGGAACAACGACTTTTATGATTGACCTATACTGTGCTTGCTGCCTGGTCTTGTGTAGCTGGCGGTGTACATGCCACCTCGCTTCCGACCAGTTCGTTTCCTTCCCCACTCACGGCTTCCTTCTCCTTCACATCCGTGTCCCCGTCCGCGTCCGCGACCCATTTCTTCACCCCTGCATCCCCCGCGTGCGCCGGGTCTTCCAAGCCCAATTTCCCCAAGTCCACGGCCAGCGGATCGCTCTCCGCCGTGACATCCGTTGGCCCGTCCGCGCCACTCGGCGGCAGCGCCCACTGCGGCAAGGGCGTCTCATAGCTCCACGCGCCCGTCATACAGGCGTATTTCTTCGCATGCAGATAGATGCCCAGCTCGTGCACGCCCGGATCGCTGTACAGCGGCGTGTTGCAGCGCTCACAGATCTCGCCCGTCATCTTCTCGGCCTTGCGCTCGTTGTACGCGTCGACCATCTCGTCGTGGTACGCGACGGCGTCGGCAACCTCGTCCTTGCCCATCCGGCTCAGCCGCGTGATGATGTCGTCCTCGTCCTCGCTCGAGGTGTGGCCGCGGCCCAGATCGGACCCGAACACGCGCTGGTTGCAGTAGATGGGGTCGTTGGAGATCGGGTGGCCGAGGAACTGCAGGTGCACGCGGATCTGGTGCGTGCGGCCCGTGAGCGGCATGCAGCGCACAATCGAGTAGCCGCGGAAGCGCTTCCAGGCCATGCCCATGGCGCGCGCCTCCTCCTCGCTCTTGACGTCCTGCTCGGCGGCCATGCCGGTGCGGTGAGGGTAGTAGGCCAGGCGCTTGAAGACGGTGCGGGCGTCCTTGCCGTTTGCTCGCACGCGGTTCAGCCCGAGCTTGGGGTTGATCTGCAGGATGGGCTGCTCGCACACAATCTCGCCCTCGGGGAACTCGCCAACCACGCGGGCGACGTATTCCTTCTTCACGGTGCGGTCGCGGATCTGCTTGCCGAGGTCTTCGGCGGCGCGGCTGTGCTTGCCGTAGAACATGATGCCGGATGTCAGCCGGTCGAGGCGGTTGACGGGCATCGGGTAGGGGACGCGTTTCTCGGAGCGCAGGATCTCGTTGATCGAGTTGTGCAGGTAGCGGCCGGCGGGATGCACGGGGATGCCGGCAGGCTTGTTGATAACCATGATATCGTCATTTTCGTAGACGATGCCGACGGGCTGGGCAGACACGGCGGGCTCGTGGCGGTGTTGGGTATGGCTGATCACGTCGCCATTTCTCACAATGTGGTCGGTGGGGACTTTCTTGCCGTTGACTACGACGAAGCCAGTCTCAATGGACTTTTTCTAACCTGGTATTACTAGCCGTTCGACTGACTTCTCTCCTGAGCTCTTGATACGCACGTAATACTCCATCGACCGGTCTCTGAACTCGCTGGCGAAGATGTCGAGGATCTCTCGTCCGCGCCATCGCTCTTTACAGTTTGTGTTGTATGTGTGGTTGTAGGGCTTGACTCTCCGCAGGCCGCCTTCAAAGAAATAAGGCTCCGGGTCATTTTCGATGGGACCTGCCTGGTATGGTGTGATTATAACCTCTGGGGGCGGCTCGAATGTTTTTGGCTTGCCCTGTTTCTTTGACGGACGAGACGGACGCTCAACAGTAGTGAGAGCCATGGTTGTAGGACGTGGCAGCCGCCCGCGGCGCAGAAGATATTCGAGAACGCGGGGAGACGGAGCCACGGTTTTTCCTTGTGCGTGATCAAACTCTCTACATGCGCTGAGGTCTTGGTTGGAGTCAGTTCAAAAATTACTTAATACCTCCCTCGTTAGTCCCGCCAGGGTCTCGTGAATATTGATGCCTCAGGCACCACTATACAGACCTTCAACCCGTCCCGTGTAGTCGTGGCTGGCCATTCGTAGATTGGACGCCCAGACCTATATATATTTTGGGCATGTGTTGTGAAACTCAAATAATTGTCAATATCTAAGGGTCTAAACATAGGTAATTCCTATATAACAGCAATATGTCGCTTGGTATATAACACATGTACTAAACACAGCTGGCTGCGTGCATTCAGTTCAAGGTGCATGTTCATCCCGCAAATGGGGCGTGAACCTGGCATCATTTGAATCTCATCACACCGCTGCTGCTGCTCCCCGTCTTTAATCTTCCTTACATTCCAGCCAGTCATTACGCCCGTAGACTTTGGTAGGCGGCCATATATCGATTCTCACGCACTTCCACGCTCCGCGTTCCACGTTGATTCAAAACCTGCTCGTGGCCGCTCTTGGTGGCGGTGCATACACCATCCTCTCCGGCGCCGTATACGCCTGTCCACTCGCTGGACCGGCGCGCATCCGCGTGCTCTCCTCTCTACTCCGTATCTCCCGCTCGTTTTGGACGACTGTACAACAGCAGCAACAGCAGGCTCGGATAATATCAGACGAGAGCGATCCTTTGAGCTTGTATAAGTGGCGGAGGCGTGTGCGTTGAAACATGGGAAAGAGGCCTGCGGACATTAGCGATTGCTTTGTTTTGAAGGAATTGATGGGAAGAGTGAAACGAAGAAAGGGGTAAATGAAAAGGCGACATACACCATAGCCCACAGCTCGCCGCCATACAGCAACACTGCCCATTCACAGCACTCCAGCCCAGCATATCCGTGGGGTCCTTCTTTTCGCTCTTTAGGCTCATTCGATACGCCGTCTTGCCATAGACAATACACGGACAAAAGAACCCCGTCATGCATGTTCCAACATCGCTTCCGCACCCACACAGACCATTCATCCACGTCGAGTCCTCGCCAGGCAGGTTGTGATTCATGTTCGGATGCACAATTTGACCCGGCTTGTGTATATCGAGCTGGGCACCATTCGGGCCGACGAGGGCGTCAGGGGCGAAGATTGCCTGTGGAGGTAACGTAGGCGTCTGGGCTTGGTGAGGAGTCCATGTTCGAGCGGGTGAAAGAGGCGTGTCGTGTCGGTTCTTGATGTCGTCGTCGCGGTCCGATTTCATAGGTCGGGGCGAGAGCGGAGGCGATAATGGCGGAGGCGGCGATTTTGGTGTCTCCGGAGGGTATTGGGCTTGTTGGTGGGGAGTAGTAGTCCGTGACGGATATTGATGCATAGGCAAAGCCGGCTGTTGGGTATGTTGATATGGAGTAGTCGTCCGGGAAGGGTGTTGTGGAGTCTGCGTTCGCGATGGGTATTGCTGCTGAGGCATCTGATGCTGCGGTAACTGTTGCTGCACAGGATGCTGTGCTTGTGGCAGAGCATAAAAGGCAGGATGTGTCTCTGTCGGAGGAGCAAAATTGTACGGAGAGACACGTCCTCCGCCTCCCATCTCTTTCTGTCGCGCTTCCTCCTGCTGTCGTTGCTCCAGTGTCATCGATCGAGGTAACTGATATCCATGTCGGTCGATTGGAGAGATAGGGGAGGCGTCAATCGGAGTTATTGGTGAGCCCAGAATGTTCGTCGGCGAGGCAGGTATAACAGACTCCGACGGCTGGAAGGCCTGCATTTGATGGAAGGTCGCATTCTGAGCTTCAATCGGTGTCTGGACGTAGGAGAAACGATTCTCGTTGGACGGCCGTCGTGTACCATATGACGGCCTCCTCTGCTGTCGTGGTGGAGTCGCAGTCGCAGTTGCAGTCCTCTCTTGCTGGTCCACCTGTTGGAGTGGCTGTAGATCGACTGGCATTTGCCATGAGAAGCGTGCATGCGATCTCGACTCATCCTGCACTTGCTGCACCCGACTGTTTTGGTAGCCTCCTCGTTGTGCCATATTTCTGCGCGATCACTATTTAGACCTGTTCAAGCTTCGGAAATATAGGTGGCAAATGGCTCTGGCAGGCTGTTTGTGTATGTGTGTCAAGTCAACAGTATCTGATCACACATCACTCGTGCGACCAAGCCGCAAACCCCAGTCTCCTGATCTCTTTCCTGTCGCGACAACGTAACGGTAAGCGCGTACGGGGTACCTCGGTAGAAAGATGCGAATCGTAATTAGGACGAGCACTCGAGAGCCAAGCGCGCAAGTGTGTTGATGTAGATGACGATGACGGCTTCACGTCGTGCTCGGGAAGAAGGCAAAGGACATGACGGGACTTTTGGCAGTGCCGTGCGACGACGACGACCCGGACATGTAGGCAAAGCGGCGCAGCATCATTGGCGTCGATGCATATGCATCAATCAGATCACAGGGAAGTGTCGGCACCATTAGACGCGTGAGGAGATGGTAAGTGGAGAGGCGCTGGAGAGCTTGCGCAGTGATTTGAGTGTGATAGCGCAACGATCCCACGCCGAGACAAAGGCCCGAGCTGTGATTGGTGGAGCGGGTGTCTCTATTGTGGCTTCTAGCAACAGTAGTACATACTCGACCATCCCTGGTAGTCTGGTACGGCGCTTAAGACTCTCGTCAACTGGCCAACAACCGCTCACTTGCATATATATACACTTCGGCCACTTACACAGCCTTTTACCCTGAAACCCACTCCCATGGGTGTCTCGAGCCGTCATCACCTGCAACACAGACGGCATGCTGCATACACAGCCTGCGTAGACAATGCATCCTACATACTGAACCCTCTTCCTACGCCACCACACCGTCCATTTATATCACTCCATCTCTGCAGCTTCCGCCCTTTCTGTCCATCTCTCTCATCTATCGGGCCGAGTCGACTAGAGCTCGTCTGGATTCATACCAGGGGGAATATGCAGGCCGGCCGTTGCCATCTCTTGCAGAAACGTCGACGTAGGATCCGACGATGAGAAGCTGGGGGCTACCAACTTCGCTGCATGTATCATCCCTGTGATGGCTTTGATGTTACCTTTCAGAATATGTCTCTGAAGCCATGTACGATGCGCCTTGGCCAGAGTCTCCGCGTCTTTGTATTTGCCCATAAGCTCGAGTTTGGCCTGTGGTAAGTTGCTGACCATGTCTCGCAACGTCTTTTCAATACTATCGGCTGTTGCTTTCATCTTGGTCCTTTGCGAGTCGTCTGCCATGTACTCCTGGACGCGACCGAGGTTGGCAATGGCGCCCAGCTTCCATTCAGGTGGGTATTTGACTGTGTCTCTACTTGTCAACTTCCTATCTGCAATGATGCCTTTAGACAGGTCGTCGTTGAATACCTGCAGATCATAGTTAGTGACTGCCGATAGATCAGTATATGGTGATCGTTACCAAGGCCTTTGCTCCATTAAGTGTGTTCGTTAGCATCACCATGAAGTCTGCATTCGTCTCGGTGCCAATACTAGACATCAACGCCTGCGCCCAATTGGCAGATTGAAACGGTGCGGTCGGCGTAACGTCAAAGAACACGTCCTGTATGTCTGTACATGTCATTACGTCTTGGAGACTGGTGATAAACTCTCTCAGCCAGTTTCCCTCATAGATATGCTCCGTGTTGAACATTTCGGCAGCTCCAGGGTCCTTAGGAGGAGCCACCATAGCATGTGCGACCTTATAATCGGTGCAGTCATCCGTGGCTTTGGCAGAAAACCACTCAGTAATGCTTGGATTGGCTTGTGCACGAATCACCGAAGGCGCGTAATACTTGTCCAAGGTCATCGTTCTAGTAGCAGCAACGTCAGCAGAGCATTTTATCTCGTATTCTCGACCGCCAGCCCGCTTCCAGTACAGCTCTCGTTTCTCAGGTATGTTGGAACTCAAGTCTCCAGTGGCGTCCATAGGATCCACTTCGATACACGTTGCACATCCCGTAACAGGACATGCATCTGGTGAAGAGGTAGTCGTAACTGTCTGTAACGTCGATGTTCTGCTCGGAAGACTTGCAGATGGCGTAATTATGCTTGTGAGAAATTCCGAAGACCTGTCAGACGTTGGAATAGTCATCGAGGGTTCACTCGAGGAAGATGTAAGAGGGATGTTGCTCTGAGAGCCAACACTGCTCATTGGAAAGCTCGACATGATTGACGAGGTGTCGTGGAGTGTAACAGATCTAGACCCTGTTTCTATTGTCGAGGAAGCTAATGATGAGTCTGTCTTTGGAGTTATTCGAGGGTCGGTCGAAGAGGTAAGCCTACGACTGATCGGAGACTCTTCTATATTTGAAGCAGTGTCTGACATCAAAGTCATATCTGATTTCGTGATAACATCCCTATCAGACGATACTCTCGTCTGACTAGGACTCAGACCACTCGAGCTTCTAGATAGAGAAGAGCTTTCCGGTATGGTCTTGGTAGGCCTCGATGTCTTCGAAGTCTGATGTCGCGAACTCGGTTCAAGCACCGTCAAGACTTTCGGTGGCAACGTAGTCGTATGATGCCTCGTTGGTCTTGCGGTTGGACTGGGAGTCTTCGCCTTTGATTTTGTCTTCGTCTTCTTCGGTCGCGACGCACCTCCGCCTCCGTCTCCGCCTTCCACAGCATTGTGGGGACCAAAGGCGATACAGTTGGAGGGCAGAGGCCAACTTTGCTGGAAGAGACTTTGCTCCCAGAACGGATCAGCTTCATTTCCTGATGTTGCAGCCTGTATCGAAAGATCTACGCCAACTTGTGCGTCTACATCGACGCCCAGCGTTTGGTCTCCTCCACATACACCGGCGGTGGAGATCATAGCGGCAAAATCGGCTTCGATGTAGGGCATCTTCATTTCAAGGGAGACCTCAAAGCCTTTACCGAGTGCTGATGCGCTGAGCTCGACTCCGACTTGTGCATAAACTTCGCTGGACCCTTCAACTTTTGCATCGGTCGTGAGTGGGATCGGTTTTAGAACAGGGTTCCAGCCGGAGAACTGGTTCTTGTTTGAGTTCACGAGATCTACTTTCACGACGGCAGCATTTGAAAGGTCTAGGCGTGCTCCGAGTGACGCCTGTGCGGAGCCAGTCCATTCCCCAAGCTCAAATCCGACGTCCTGGGATGTATGTTAGGCCTCTTACTCCGAATAGAGAATGAAAGAATGAACTAACCACGTCTAAGAAGGCACCAACTTTCAAGATCTTTGCGATCGAGAACCCTTGGATTGGAATGGAGACTAGGTTCTTCTGCCAGCTGTAAGGTTGGCCCAGGGTCCCTTGCGCGGAGAGCCCGAGTTCAAGGAACGCTGCGACGTCCCTTGGCTGGAGAGTCATCGATGCAGATTGAAGTTTGAACCAACTAACATCCACATCGAAGTCTACATCTAGACTTCCTGTTGTACCACAATTCGAACAATCGACTGCAAGATCTATTCCTGATATGGTTGTACTGAACAATTGACGGCTAAAATCCGACCTCAGTCCAATCTCCAGGTCTGGTTCATCTCTGATGTCAAGGCGATGATCTTCCAGGGGTTTGTGTCCAACACTGAGAGAATAGGTACTGGCTATCTCCTCCCAGCCCCTTTGCTCCGCCGTCATGAAAATCTTGAAGTTCTTGTAGTCGAAATGGACTTCGGACACCACCCAAGGTTGCCTCTGCTCTTCTGGCGCGCATCTTTTGTCATCAGCAATGATCACAAATTGACGCTCTTTGAAGTCATTAACCCATTCCCAAGCTTTCGTAGCGTAGGCGAATGTCGAATTATCGTAGAATGTAAGAGACATGCTCTTGTCGCAGTCCACCGACTTGAGCAAACTCCGAAAACGTTCCATCGATAAAACAAACTCGAATTCCTCTGGGAAGTATAGCGTTAGGTTCGCGAAGACAAAGCTCTGGGCACCTGGAGAAGGTCAGAATATATCATGTCTATCCACAATTCGACTGGCCATTAGCGCCCCAGAAGAAGTTCTCCTGATTGCGTAGATCAAGATCCGTAGTCTCGCCATCATACTTCCTCTTCCTATTGATAGGCAGAGGTGGTCGCCCCGTAATATCATGAACAGTGATGGGTTGAAGTTGAACTGGCTCGGTCGCCGAGAGATCAGTAACGAGCGACAAGACGGAAAGCACTAGACTCAGTATGAGCGAACGAGATAGCATCATGGCAGTATATGATTACACCATTAAATGTCGGCAAGGCGAAGAGGCGATGGGCCTACCTGTATGTATATTGAGCAGAATATCATCGAGTGTATAATGATATGAGAAGGCATACGGAAATTCGCATGGCATCAACATGGCTGTTGTACGGATACGCTGGTACCTTGCAGCAAGCATATTTTAAGCCTGCTGCTTATGTTGGCGCTCGTATTCTTCTACCGGGCCTGCTACTTCTATTAGCACCCGTATTCATGTTGTTCCTCGTAAGAAGATGCATTTCCCTTCGGAGATTCTTGCTTGATGCAAGTTATCCAGCTTGAAAGCATATCTCAACCCTACAGGGTATTGCAGGAAAATGATAAGTCAGGTTCACAATCACGAACGACTGTAACCTCCTTCTCATACGTCGATACGAAGCTCCTTCAAATGGCTGTAGCAGCTGTGGCCTTAGTCTGACAGGGCCATGGTGTGCAATAATGCAAGGCTATCATGCTCAGCTGAAAATCTGAAACTGCCTATTCGCTAAGGACAAGCAACTACGACGCTGCAGTCAACCCCGCCACCACCATGTATAAATATATCAGAAATGAATTCCTTGTATTGTGACGGAAAGTCCCGCATGTCAGCGCGGAAAATGTCCCCCTAACTTCAATAGTCTCCATGTCAGGTACGCGAGTGATACTTCTCAGAGCAAAGTCGAAATGAACTTTGCGTGTAACGGTGATTCGAAGTTGCCCCGTACCTTCGTGATGAAGCCAACGGAGCACTTGGAGCATGTTAGATGTTCCTCAAACAGTCAAGGTGCACATTCGAGACTAAAGACAGGTGATGCGATGAATCTGTACATCGACGAAATGCAGCGCTTGCGATGGAATTGGCTCGCACAGGGGTATGCGTTCGGTTTCATAGTATACAGTTGTAATTTGTGAACATGCCTACAGATGCTGCATATTGTAATTGACGCAGGAAATTCTACACTGTCTAAGGGAATTTAACGTTGATTTATTCCTGTTTGAAGTTAGCTTGTGCTGCCTCATGAAGACAAGCTACTGACCTGCCCCCGCTCTGGGTCGACTGGACCTGTAATATGACCGTCAGCAAGCTTTAGGTATGTTCCCTGAGTTCCCTTTTTACCTGACTTTTCTATCTTGCTGGTCTTGCGGGATCAACAGTACCTTGTGTTTTCGCAGTCTCAGGGGAGCCTTCGGACTTCGTGCTTGATTTCCCACCTTCCGTTGGGTCGGTGCTGTGCTTGGTGTCCGTGTTGGATAGACCTTGCTGTTTGCCCGACATAGATTTGGACTCTGCAGAATCGTTCTTCGCATCAAGCTTCTTGACAGGTTTCGCACTGGTATCGCCCCTTTCGGTGCCTTTGAGCCTACCAGAGTCTGATTCACCCTTCGAGTCCTCGTCTTTGTTGTCACCTTCATCATCCCCGCCATCTTGCTTCTTGTCGTCGCCATCTTGTTTTTCTTCATCTTCCTTTTCCTCGCCATCATTCTCGTCCTTGGACTCCTCATCACTTGATTCGTCTTCCCCTTCATCCTCTTTGTCATTGTGATCGGCATGAGAGCCGTGGTCAGCGTGGTGGTCTTCCTCTTGGCTAAGGATCCAAAATATAGCGGGTACAGTTATACCAATCGATCCGATAGCCCTGTGACGTATATGGTGAGTTTATTCGTCCTATACAGATCAAACACCGCGCAAAACTGGCGCGGTACAATAAGATTGAAAGGGTCGCCGATGCTATATTGAGCGATGCATGTTGTGGCCGATGGGATTTAACATACCAGGGAATATCACCACGATATTTACCGAGACCGCCAGATGTGGAAGCATAGCCTCGTCGTGACTGCTGCTGACCGAATCGTTGCCATGACTGCGAATAGGAGCAGCGAAAAGACTTGGTTGTGCTGGCGAGACCAGATCGCAGAGGCGATCGGAAGGCCATGGATCTAGGGACAGGCATGATTGGGCTTTGGCAAATTCAATTGGCGAATTGACGGGCTACCGAAAAGCTTTGCAAGATAGCAATGCGATGGCAAGGCTGTGAATGAGGATGCTGTAGAGGACGTCGGACAAGGTGAAGCTCCCACTAATTAGCAGCTTGCTAGGCAAAGCTCGGTTGGTGAGATGATGCACGCGCCACACACGCCACATACGCCACATCTAAACTACACCTAGGTAGGTAATTCCAATGAGCTTTTGGGGCAGAATCACGTGCTTCTTCTGATGTCAGGAAGCAGTTCAGGCTTCAAATGGAAATTCCAAGTGTCTTCTGCACAGCTTCCAATTGTCTGCTGCATGAGGACCAGGAGAACCTGGCACGATCTATAATAATACTATATCACTTATTCTAGTCCCCCCCTTGTTCTCCCTTCCAGCGTGGTAGCCTTGGTAGCACCAAATAACTCATTACACTGCCTGGTCCACTCTCCGTACTTTGTCTGTACCCCGCCGCATTCTTAGGCAACGCGTCTACGACCACCACAGGATTGTGTTTCGTGTTTGGCACCTAATGTATTTCCACACTAACATCCGTGAAGGGCAAACACTCGTCTTTTCTCTCTGAACCTCAGACTGCTATCATCTCCGAACTGCCTATTCCATTATCTCTTTCCATACTCAAACATGGCGTCCGCTGCCATTCCACTGAACCCTCAAGCAAGCAATGTGGGCCACCTCCTGCCAAAGCTTTACGATGCAGACTCCGACCTAAGATATATGGCCTTGAACGACCTGTTGCAGATGTTCAACCTCGCTCACCCGAATTTTCTCTCCTCCGACTATAGTATCTGTGCGAAGACGGTTGATGGCTTGCTCCACACCCTGAACGATACGAATGGCGAAGTCCAGAACATGGCTATAAAATGCTTAGGGCCTTTTGTAAACAAATGTCCAGAATCTATACTATGTCCGTTACTAGACAAAGTCTCGCAGATCGAAACAGGAAACATTGTGGACAGCTCTATACCAGCACTGGCACTACGCGAGATTGTTGTCTCTTTTCCACGGCCCTCGCCCGGTGTACCACGGAAGAAACAGGTTCAAGATGCATACGCTGCCATCAGTAAAGCTCTAATTCCTCGACTTGTCGGCCACAATGTCATGCCTTCTCAAAAGACACCAGCTACATCACCTCCGTCCATGTTACAAGCCGACGTTGACGCAGGCACCGATACCAACGCCATAGACGCCCTTACTGAGGTTGCACGTTGTTTTGGTAGCATGCTACATGAAAGAGAAATAGAAGCCCTTCTAAAGACAACTTTCGATATACTACAAGCGGAGAAAGCGAATTCTGTGTTGAAGAAGAAGAGCGTGGTTGCAATTTCAGCCCTGGCGCCGCACTTCTCCGATCTACTGTTAAGCTCGTTCATTTCGCAGCTAATCGAAAATCTGGGAGATCCGCATCTCACGCATGGAAAGAAGAGATTGTACATCACAATCCTCGGATCCATGTCACGGTCAATCCCAAAGAAGTTCGGCCCATATCTCAAGACGTTAGCACCTTTTGTTCTCAGCGCTTTAAGCCAAGAAGATCTTGATGAGGATATGGGTTCCGATGAGGATGAATCCCGCGATCCTGAGGTAGATGAGGTGCGCGAGGCTGCTCTGACAGCTATAGACGGCTTCCTTGCGTCATGCTCTCAGGACATGTACATGTACACACCCGAAGTCGTCTCTGCGGCGATTCGGTTCCTCAAATACGATCCTAATGTTCGAGACGATGAAGACGATGATGATGACGAAGACGAGATGGACCCGAACGACGATTTTGAAGACGATGATTTTGAGGAAGATGCTGGTCAAGATGACGAAGATGACAGCAGTTGGAAAGTGCGCAGATGTGCTGCGAAAGCCCTTCATACGCTTATAGCGACCAGGAGTGGTGATCTGATACCTGATGGTACTCTATATCAGTCTGTTGCTCCTTCACTCATAGGCCGATTCAAAGAGAAGGAAGAGAGCGTTCGTCTTGAGGTATTGAGCAGTCTGTCAACGTTAGTCCGTAATACCGGCGACGGCTCTGCATCTGCATATCACCTGCAAGCAAATGGAGCTCATACAGCTATGGGTCCTCCACCAACCCGTAAGCGAAGGAGAGGTGGCAGCGATGCAAGTATGGTGGATTCTCAAACCTTGAAATCAGTGTCTGCTGGTTATGACTCTCCCGCTCCAGCTTCGCCACCGACTGGGCCTCGGGCAAACCTAGCCTCAATTAGTCCAGACATCGTGCGTGGCTTAGATCCGCTTCTGAAGACTGGTCCCGTTCCTACTAAGCAGGCATCGATCATTCTCCTGAGGGACATCGTTCTTACACAGCATGGAGGTCTGAGTGGTTTCCTAGACCAGATTATGGGACCCATTATCGATGCGATCAGAACATCTGGAACTCATGCCACCGCAACGTCTGGATTTTCTTCGTCCGTAACAGCTAATAGTCTGAGGATGGAATCTTTACGACTGCTGGGATCCATCGCAGATCTACATTCGTCCAAAGGCCTACAGCCCTTCCTTGCCAAAGTTGTACCAGTACTTATTGTAGCCGCACAGGACAAATACAGCAAAGTCGCAGTCGAAGCACTCATTAGTGTCGAACAGGTGATTAAGGCGCTCACCCCTCCCAGAGCAGCCTCTCAGGAGCAACAAAATCGGGTCTATTTGGAACAACTATATGATCTCCTAGCACATCGAATCTCTTCGAAAGATGTCGACACAGAGGTTCGCCGAAAGGCTGTTCATGTGCTAGGTCTCTTGATTGGTAGAACCTCGGGTACTCCTGACCTTCTTTCTCCTAGTAAGAGGCAAGAGGGCTTGGACGCACTCCTTGTCCGTCTCAAAAACGAGCTCACACGGCTGGCAACCGTCAGGGCAGTCGACGTGATCGCAGCCCATACCCAAAGCACTCATGATCTAAGTTCGCCTTGGGTCAGAGAGGTGACGACAGAGCTAGGCGCGCAGTTACGCAAGTCAAGCAGATCCCTCAGAGGGGCAAGCCTGTCTGCTTTGAAGACTTTGACCTTATCATCCCCATGCCGAGAGCTTTTGGATGCTCCCACAATTAAGGCAGTAATCGAGATGCTGCTACCGATCCTATCAGGCGAAGACCTACATATGCTTGGTCCAGCCCTAGTGATTCTGGCAACATTCATCAAGGACAATGGTAAGAAATATGCCACACCTGACTTTAACAGTGCAGTGTGCAATGTTACCACTTTTACGGTGACGGGATTAGCGTTGGAAGCATACCTTGCGCTCGTCCGTGCTATTGGTGAACAGGGCGCTGGCAAAGATTTGATGCAAAAGTTCCTCAGCATAGGGGTTAGCGGAGCGCCAGACATTACTGGTAGATCTATTGGCACATTGCTGGTATATGGTAGTCAAGTGGACTTGGGTGTCAAGCTGGAGCAGTTTCCCCAAGAGCTCAAATTTCCAGAAGATCGCCGTCAATGCCTCGCCGTAACTGTGCTCGGAGAAGTCGGGTTCCAAATGGGCACAAACTCGCCTCTACCACCAAGCCAATTCATTGAATGTTTTCAAGCGCGTTCTGATAAGCTACCCTTAGCTGCGGCTATCGCAATGGGACGAGCTGGCTCGAGCAATATCAAGGTATTCTTGCCTAAGATTCTATCAGCTATGGGACAGCAATCGAGCCCCCAATACCTTCTCATGCATTCTATCAAGGAGATACTGCAGCACAAGGAAGCCGAGGCTGAGGTCCTCCCATACGCGCAAACCCTCTGGCAGAATCTTGTTGCAGCTTCACAGGCCGAGGACAATCGCGCTATTGGTGCCGAGTGTATCGGCAGACTAGCTATCATCGATCCCAAGACATACCTCCCACAACTTCAGGTAGCTTCGACTCCAGCGTTTTCGGACTTGGTACTGACATGAGTAGAATATGCTGAGCGACAGAAACGTTATTGTTCGCGGAATGGTGACGGCAGCCCTGCGTTACACGCTGGCAGATACAGATGAAAGCTATGACCAATACCTCAGGCCAATCGTCATCGGTATGCTTTCGAAGATGCTGAATGAGAGTGATCTGGAAAATCGCCGTTTGGGACTTACAACTTTCAACTCTGCCATGCATAACAAGCCCGAACTCATTCTGCCACATTTGAACGAGCTACTTCCATTTGCAATGCGAGAGACAATAATCAAGCCTGAGCTCATTCGCGAGGTGAAAATGGGTCCGTTCACACACAAAGTGGATGACGGTCTCGAGATCCGCAAGGCTAGCATCACCTGTTCTATTCCTCTCCCGTTTTCCACTAATGTGATTCACAGAGCGCATACGAAACGCTGTACGCCTTGCTTGAATCTGCGTTCAATCGCTTGAACGTGTCTGAATTCTTCGACCGTGTCATTGCCGGCATCGGTGATGAACACGACATACGAATACTTTGCAATTTGATGGTGACAAAACTGATGGTCGTCACGCCAGACGAGACCTCTTCCCGCCTACAACCAATCTCGGAGAAGTTTCGCGCTGTGTTGTCTGTTAAGCCTAAAGATAATGCAGTGAAACAGGAGCTCGAGAAGATGCAAGAGTCGTCTAAAGGTGTCCTCAAAGTCTCGGTTCAGCTCAACAAGACTTTTGCTGCTGACCTTGGATCCGAAAACCCGAACTCCAGGGCATGGCAGGAGTATTTTGGTTGGGCATCGAAGGAACACGGCACCCTGCTGAAGATAGCTGAAGATGAAATGAAGGAGAAGGAAAGATGAGGATTCTTGTGTTGTGGAAAATGAAGATATTGGGTTGTGTGTTTATGCGAAGATACCAGCATACAGCGAAAAGTTATACCCATAAGCATGCATGTAGGTAGGATACCTTGTCCTAGTAATTGAATACATGCGTCCGGTCCATCGAAAGGGACTACCTACGTCAAGTAGAACCCGATAAGACTCCATCTCTTATCTTCTACTATCATCCAAGTCTGTCGGTCCTCGTGGACTATATAGCGGATACGATGACATCTACTTGTCTTTTCTGAACTTCTGAATATCTATGAATAGAGGAGTACTAGGGACGTTCATCATTGCCCTAGTAGTTCAAGTGTGCATGGTTTACGTCAGAAATCAATCAGACTGAGACGGAAGCCTTGTAATGACTACAATGGTAAATTGTCGTTACCAACCAAAAGACGTGCACTACCGAAAGATACATGAGGTCTTAGTGTGTGTCGGAAGGGTATGCCATGATAGGAATAACAAATACTTAGCACTAGATGAGGCTGGAATACTGGAACTATCCTAAAGACGGCCGATGATCTTAGTCGACGTCCAAAGACCTTCTACAGGAGGATCGCAACTCACGAAGATACCTTCTACATGAGGATTGACACTCACTTCGGTAGTTATGAACGGCTCAAGCAGAATATCTGGAAATGACTACAACACAGCTTCAGAGCATCGATAGGAAATTCAACTCTAACCGGGTTAAAGACTCGGCAGTTCTAAGCATACTCTAGGATTTGTATAAACAATCTGATACACTCCTACAACGGATCAATTACGGAGAACTTGATCAAAGAGGCAGCTGTACGAGTATAGTTTTTCGCGATCGCGCTATCGTGATTTGCCAAGAGACATCGCTCAAAGTGGAGAGCTAAACCTGCTTGGGTCTAGTTAACTATCTTTTTGGTTTGACGTGCTGCTTAGTGCTTTAGGTACGGTCAGTTTCGTGCATCGAAGGATCGAGTATAGATTAGATAGATTAGGTACATTCAGCTTAGGAGATGATCTTGCAGAGCGCTATGGTACTATGTTGAGCTGATAACGTAAGGCTGTATTGTATAGACGTCTCATACTTTTGGTGCTTCCTTAGGGGGTAAGGGCGCTTAGATCCAGTAATTATACCGTCCGAGCGGTTTCCGAAAGAGGCAGGAGATCAGTACTCCGGTAGCGCGCCTTGGAAGTCCGATGCCAGACCGGGATCTTGCATGTTGCCGGAGTCAGGTGCCTCTAGATAATAGGTCAACACCAAGCAATAACGCATACAGAATCTTAAATGTCCCACGCGGCCAAGGGGTACGTACCTGCCTCCTATGGCTCTCGCGCACTTCCTTCATAATCACAACATTGTAGATCTTGTAGACGTCTTCGACTGACAGCCAATGATGGATGGGTATATACTTGTTACGCTTATCGTGGGTGGATATCCGCGAACCTGGTCGTCATCATGCCGCAGACATATAAAGATGGTAACACAACGACTTCATCGAGCATCCTTACAGCACAACTTCTTGTCCTCTCTCTACATCCACCTCCATCTTGACATCATTGCGCCACGATGCCTAACCTTGCACGTCTACTCGTTCTCCTGGGCGCCGTTCTCCCAGCTATCGCAGCCCCTGTTGTCAGTTCTGCTAGGCGCGACGCTTCACCCACCAAATATATCGTGACTCTGAAACCAAACGCCAACGTCGATCTAGAGACGCATCTGTCTTGGGTCGACGGCATAGAGCGACGCAGCCTGAATGCCCGTCAGACTACCGGCATTGAGAATCGGTACAGTATCAACTCGTTCCAGGCGTATGCAGGCGAGTTTGACGATGCAACACTTGCGGAGATCCGGAAAAACCCCGATGTGAGACATTATGACTTGTATGTTATTTGGTACTCAAAGAGCTAATCAGCTTGAAAGGTCGCGGCCATCGAGAAGGATTCGATCATGCACCTCTACGAGGGCAACGCTCCCAAGGCCAAGCGAGAGTTGACGACGCAGTCTGGCGCGACATGGGGCCTGGGAACGATCTCGCATCGCAAGAACGGTACGACTGAGTATGCCTACGACACATCTGCAGGAGCCGGTACGTACGCGTACGTGGTTGATACCGGAGTGGTGCTCTCACACGAAGAGTTCGAGGGGAGGGCGACATTTGGATTCACTGCTTTCCCGGGAGAGGAAACTGACACACTCGGACATGGAACGCATGGTATGGTCGACTTGGAGCTGTTCCGTGATGGTACTGACTTTTTTGATAGTTTCTGGGACTATCGGTGGCAAGACTTATGGCGTCTCAAAGAAGGTGAGCTCTATTTTCCCCACAAATACTCCTTGTGACCTGAGCTGACTAGAAGACAGACCAATATCATCAGCGTCAAAATCTTCCAAGGCGCGGAAGGAAACACAACGACCGTGCTGTCCGGCTTCGAGTGGGCTGTTAACGACATTGTCAGCAAAAACAGGACAGCAGTCTCTGTGATCAACATGTCCCTAGGTATGCTCCGCGTAGTCCACAGTCGAGCGTAGACTAACATGAGATGCAGGTGGAGAGTCTTCTGAGGCATGGAAGAAGGCCATCCAAGCTGCAACTGACCAAGGCGTTCTCTCAGTCGTCGCAGCCGGAAACGGTGATCCCGAAACTGGCCTTCCTCAGCCCGTAGAGGACTTCTCGCCTGCGAATGCCCCATCTGCCATTACTGTCGGCGCCGTCGACACTACCTGGGCTACTGCGGAATTCACCAACTATGGTATGCGACTTTCTGCATCCCATGTCCAATCGAAAGAAGGAACTGACAAATTGCAATAGGCCCGCTCGTCGATGTCATGGCGCCTGGTGTAGACGTCACGTCCGCGTGGATCGGCTCCAACAACGCGACTAGAACCATCAGCGGAACCTCAATGGCTTGCCCACACGTTGTTGGGCTTGCTCTGTACCTGATGGCTCATGAAGGACTGACAACGCCGAAGGCAGTGACTGAGCGGATTGTCAGCCTAGGTACCTCAGGTGGTGTCACAAATAAGGAGACACTGAAGGGCAGCCCGAACTTGATTTCGTTCAACGGAAACACTGCATGATCGGGATGATTGGACATCTTCTAGACATATAGATTAGATCTGAATGAACTATCAATGAATGGAGCCGGAAATAACGAATACAATCTTTCTGCAAAGGTCAGAGCGCCTATATGTGCCTTTCCTCATTTGGCTAGACTAAAATATCTAACCCTGAGGCAGCAATAATTCCCATTTTTGGCGGCCTGCCCCTGTCTCTTGTCTGTGATCTGTGATTTATTGTACAACATGACTGAACCCGACGCGATTGCACTCCAATTTCCTCGATACCGCTTTCATGACAACAATACGGCGCAAAACTTCATAGCTCCAGGATAGTTGCAGCGGAGGTGTTCGGAAAAGAGTCTGTCCGACCTAGGTCCAACACCGCAACACGATCGTGACATGCCTCCAACCGTATTGCATGCATGAAGCTATGGCCATGATCTGTCCTCGCTCGTACAAACAAGGCTGTGTACAGCGACGGAGCTGGAATATCAACGCCACTGCTTCCTGTAATTGGTGCGCAGGGAGGTGTTTAGCGAGCGCCTCCTCGTATTCCGGTGCTTTTGCTACCCACGGCCGTATTAAGGACCAACGAAAAGCTTGTCCCAAAGCCATGCAGAAAAGCTGGGTCTATGGAATAGGTCAGATGAGGCAGAGAAAAGGGACACGAGCTGAAAGGTGTAATTATAATAAGAACAATGCGCCCGTGTGTGTATGTAAAGGACATACGTTCCCCGGTTTGTGGTTTCTCAGCGTCTCTTTGCCTCGTCGTCTCTTGAACGCTGTCCAAGATTTCCTCAACACGTCCGAATATCAATCACTGGTTTTCTTACCTAATTTCCCTAAAGGCTTATATTATGGCGCGTGGCCGAGGTGGTAGTGGACGTGGAGGGCGCGGTGGTGGTAGTGATGATGATGGTGGTAGCAGTAGCAGCAATTGCGACATCAGCGGTGCCTACAACAGTGCTGTCATTGCGCTCAACGTGATATTCATGGTCATCCTCCTGGCGATCGGCGCCTTCTCATGGTGGAAGAAGAGACGGATGAGCACTGAGGCGAGGGCTAAGAGCCCTATCCAATGGCACAACTTCCTACTCTCTCTCCTGTTCACGGCATTGTACGAGCTTGAGTCCCAAAGATATCTCCTTTATCCAGTCCGTTGTGCTGACAGATCTCCAGTGGCTATTTGCTGAACTGGGCACTCACAGCAGCTGCGCTGTGCGGCAGTCTGGACAATCCAGGCGATACCGTTGCGGCGACATGGTTCCTCAATATCGGATTTCTTCTCCTGGTCTGGACCATCGTGATACCGACCGTACAAGCATTCTGGATACACAGCGGCGGCGACTTCGCCAAGTTTATCAAATTCGGCTACTTTGCCATCTTCGGTCTGCTCGTCCTCCTGACGATTGTCAATTTGGGGATTGCGACGCATTTGGCCACGACCGATTTCTTCGACTACGACGATCTCAGCTTGTCCATCTCCAACACCAAACTAGCCACAGCGATTTCGTTTATCTGGTTCTTTACAGCCATCAGCGTGAGCGGTCTACTCTTTCTCGCACTCATGGGTATAAAGAAGAACAGTATGCCTCTAGGGGTAAGTCTACCTCGTACAATCCCTCATGAAGACAAGCTTAATACTGACCGTGGTGCCCTCTCCTCGCAGAAACTCTTCATCTGGACCCCAGGCTTCGTCGTATCCATGATCGTCGCCGCACTAATCCCATGCATCATCTTTCCAACCTACTACCTCGAAGACGCTAGCGACGACCTCACCGAGGGCAAAGCCATTGCCCAGCTCTTCTTCTCCCTCCTCTTCACCGCCCTCACCTACTTCTTCCTCCTTATGCTCGGCACCTCGTCCGCGCTCGGCAGTGATTCCGCAGCCTACAATCCGATGATCAATCTAGGCAAGGGCGGTGTCGGCCCGAATGCAGACGCAGAATACAAGCCTGAAACTGCAGGCGCTGGACTGCCGCCTCAACAATATGCACAGCAATATGCACCACCGCAGCAGCAGCAGACTCCGCCGCCAGGACAAGGCTACTATCCGCCAAACTCGCAGTCTCCGCCGCCTCAACAACAACAACAGTATGCACCCAATACGCAATACCAGTCTCCACAGCAGTGATATACTTGTACATTTGCATATATCTAAAGTCGATCATAGAGCTACAGTAGTATGGGAAACCTTGTGTCATTGATCCCCTGCCCCCAGGCTATACATGCTGAAGATGTTTAGCGCAAACGGAACCCAGTCATCAAGAAGGACCTAGTTTATATATACCCCTCTAAGACGTTATATACTCATTCTCTCTTCCATATCATCGAACTACTACATGATACATACCTTAATAATAGCGGTGTTCCTAGCTTCTAATAGCGAAAAAGCTCTCAAAATAGAACCACTACATACTGTGAAAATCCTAAAGTTGACTAGAATAATATCATATCTACTATGATTAAGGTTCAATTGTCTAGAAAATCTATAGACCTAATTAATAGACAAGCAAAACACTTCATGGCTCTAGAACCTTAAAAAGAGTCACAAAAAAAGGCCCTGATTCGACGTTAGACTATAGCTGCTTAGATAGATTCTGACCGAGTATTAGTGTTAGTTAATGAAGTTATTGAAGGGTCTAGTATCTATCTCCGTATCATATTATATTATATCATATCATATGCATTCATTTGCCCTCCTCTTTTACCCCCCTCCCCCGCCCCCCCTCTCACTCTATATATATCTATGAAGAGTTATACACAAACCCCTCCCGGCTCATTCTAGCGTCTATCTACTACGACCCTACTACTACTCGCCCGTACTATATAACGTTCTAAGACGTGTACTTCTTACTTGTTATGTATAGTGTCACCAGTCTCTGATCTACTCCTGCTCCATACGTATTCGACTGTGGGAGGAACAAGTTGTGTGAGAAGAATGTTTTTATAGTCTGTATGGTATGGGAAGAGTTTATACTACTCTGACAGGGGTCATGGTAAGCCATTAGATCTTCTGGGAAAATATCGATGAATTGGCACAATTACTGTATAGGTGATGCCGGGATCTGCATGTGGAAGACTACATCATTGCTCTGAGATGCACCAAAACTATACTGTCTGATTATCAGAGCTGCTGGTAAAGCATATTTTGAAATTAAGACCTGGAAGGTAAAAGAAGGAGTCTGTGAATTTATTCCATTTCATAGGCTCAGTTCTTGGAATACTAAAATGCCACCACCACCACGCTCGACCCTAGTCTATCCCCTTCAACGGCCCTGGTAGCTCTGCTGTCCCGGATAGCCTGACTGTCCCTGCTGACCTGGATAGCCTGGCGGTCCCTGCTGACCTGGATAGCCCTGAGGCGGGCGTTGTTGTCCGTAGCCCTGCTGCTGTGGCGGATAACCCTGTGGTGGGTAGCCTTGCGGAGGGTACTGGCCAGGCGGAGGAGCCCCATACTGCTGCTGCTGAGGAGGATAACCTGGGGGAGGTGCTCCATATTGTCCGGGCGGCGGTGCACCGTAACCTTGCTGCTGGCCATAGCCTTGTGTAGGAGGTCCCGATCGTGCGCGCTCGTCCTTGCGATCGTACGAATGATCAATGGCTCCAAGAAGAAGCTTCATTAGCTGAGTTGCGTTAGCACACAGAATTGGTGGGAGATTGGTGGTTTTGACTTACCCACATCTCAGGGGTAAGTTCAATGGGAGGTGACAAATTAGACATTTCCTGTGACTCGTTTTCGTAGTCTGTAAACGGGTCAACTCTAGAGTTCCGCCGTATATAGAGGTCTGGGACTTACTGGAAGTGCAATCGACAAGGTTCCCTACTTCTGGGTCGTTATCGAGCTTAGACAAGAATTCACGTGCCTTCTGATCGTTTCCGACCTGGGCGAAAGCAAAATTGACAGTGCCTTTCGGGAATCTCTTCGCGGCTTCTTTGATAGTTTTGAAGACCTCGTTGGTAGGCTCCCCAGCAGGTTGGCCATCAGTGATAGTGATAACCAAAAATGGCTTTCTTCCGCCTCGTGCAATGATACCGTCAATCACCTTTGCCTTCAGTTCGCGACCCATGGGTGTGAGACCAGAGAAACTCTTCTGAGACAGGAGCTGCTCGACCTGATGATCTGTCTTGATATGATCGACTAAATTTGATGGAAGCACGCCAGAGGTGGTTCCTTCGCCTGGTGGGTCCGAAGCGCACCTTTGATTCATGAAGCGCATGCTCAGACCATCTTCATCAAATAGCGTTGCGGCATATGCCACTCTCTGAAGAATAAGACGAAGGTCCTTGATGCGCTCCCCTTCTCCATCTGGGCCTCTTTCTTCGAAAGACATGGATCCACTGTCATCTGGCGGTGTATAAGTCAGTATATGGGTCGCCAGAAAGATTCGCTGACTAACCAATGTATAAAACGATGTCGAACAGAGCGAGCTTTACAATGTCGTTTCCAATCTCTCGGGGCAAGCGCCATCTGGAACAGAGCTGATCGACTTGAGGCCCGGCTCGGGCGGCAACCTGCTTGATCACAGGCGAGTTGGGGGGATAGAAAGACTGAAGTCCATTCTCTTGGATACACTGCTGTAGAAGCTGCTCGTATGCCGCAATTTGTCCCTGGGTTGGAGGCGCGCTGCCATACTGTTGCTGCTGAGGTGGATATTGGCCCTAAAAGACGTAAAGGTTAGCCCCGCGATATGAGATATTCAAACAATGATAACATGGCTCCGCGGGTTGGGCACGAACGTATGTTTGCTGCGGAGGACCATAGGGACCGTAGTTCTGGTTCTGCTGTGGTATTGATGCATAGTAGTTGGCCTGGGCTGGCGCTTGTCCGTATTGCGATTGTTGAGTGTATGAAGCTTGCTGACCATACGGCGGGGGTTGGCCCATACCATAGTTGTTGGGTGGAGGAGCGCTGGGAGGAGGTGGCGGAGGGCGGTTGTACTGATTCTGCTGTGCGTGCGGGGGTTGTGGTGAGGGCGCGACATAGGATGGGTATGGTTGTGGTTGCTGCTGGCCTCCAGGTTGAAGTGATGAAGGTGGACCTGGCAGGGGAGTGCCGCCCGAATATGCCTGATATTGCTGGAACTTTTTGTGCATTTTGAAGCTATTGGATAGCTCGAGGGAAGTATTGGTTGTAGCGAGGACAGATAGGTAGGAAGTGGTGAGGTGTAAGAGCCAAAGATACGGCGGGCGCAAACTTCTGATGAAGATGATGACCAGGCGGCGGCAATAGGTGGCGCAATCGAAGTACCTGACAGGGAATAGTCTCGCGCGCGGTTGCTCCAGCCTGTTGTTGTGCAGAAATGGTAGGCCGCACCGGTAACGATGAGTGTTCCAAAGAGCCAAGTGGAAGTCGAGAGGCAGTGAAGGTGGCAAGAATGAAGTGAATCAACTTACGTGTTGCTGAGGAGGTTGGCCCTGGGCGCCAGGATAGGCTTGATATTGCTGTTGCGGCTGTCCGGGCTAGAATGAAAAAGCTTGTCAGCCGACACGCTCAGCAAACGGCCTTTATAAGAAGTGGGACTCACATAACCTCCACCAGGAGGACC
Source organism: Pseudovirgaria hyperparasitica (assembly GCF_010093815.1). Classification (NCBI taxonomy): domain Eukaryota; kingdom Fungi; phylum Ascomycota; class Dothideomycetes; order Acrospermales; family Acrospermaceae; genus Pseudovirgaria; species Pseudovirgaria hyperparasitica. The sequence goes on from NW_022985549.1 coordinate 1,210,693, forward strand.
GGCTGGAGGATAACCGGCTGGTGGTGCTCCAGAGGCAGCGAGTTTGGAAGCCAGCTGTTGTTAGGTACAAGTCAGTAACCGAATGACGTAGACAGCGGAAGGAGACGTCGGGAGGTAGCACTACTCACTCCCATGTTCGTCGTAGATGTTTTGGGTTCTTCGGGTTGCGGAGGAGTGTAGGCAAGTGGAGGACAGGCAGGTAGAAAAGAGAAAGAAGAATTCGGTTGGTTGTTGGAGGAATTATGAAGCTGAAAGGTGTAAAGTGTTGGCGGCGGCGTAACTTATGATTGATTCAGGTTAATTACCCAGATGGATGGTTTCAATCGTTTGCGGCTGACGCATGCCACATTCCTCAGGCTGCAACATGTACCCTTGCGTGTAAACTGAGAAAGTGGCATGGCAAGCTCCAGCTAGGGCTGGCGATTACCCCGCACTAGTCTTGTTTGGTACCAGTCAGTCCCTTAAGCGGGCAGGCGCGAGGAGCATTACGTAAGGTGTCTGTTCTGGCAGGTGGGGTAAACGAGGCTGTGCGAAGAGAGCGCCACGGCTCAGCCACAAACGCCACAATCCGACAGCCCGACTATCCGCTCTCCACCATTCACCCTTCACCACCACATATCCCATAGCACTCGATATCTCTACATTGAACACGTCCGCAGCCAAGGAACAAACAGTTTACAATGACCATCAGGTCATTTGACAGCATGTCGTACGCTCTCAGCCAAGAGTCCACTCTGGCTTCCATCATCATCCTACATCTTCACCATCTCGGGCCTGGCTCTATTACCCTCATGTTGAATGCCCGCTGCCACATTATCAGACGACGTGTATGTTGACAATGGATACGAGAAGTGCACTCAAGGCCCTTCGAATGTCATAGTGTGCATTTGAGGCGTGTCGCACACGCTGAATTCGCCATGAAGTTCTGAACAGCAGCTACCATCGATAATGAGTGTAATGAGCCAAGTTGAGAGTGAGCTGCAATAGTTGTTAAGAGCCTCTAGAATCATCGTGCTGCCACAATCTCGTCTAGCTGCTCTTCCTGCCGGAATACCGAGATCTTTGAGATACCTTGTCTGACTCCCGAAGCTGCATTACCCCGAGAGCAATGCGTGCACCCCTGTGCTGTGCGGGGAGGCCAAGCGACTTCGATAGCTCTCCTGATAGACATCTCTCATGGTTAACATTTCCCTGCCAGACAAATATTGTCGAACACGATGCTCTGCTTCGTTTGTATCACGCTTTACGCTCTGGCCGTCCAGGCACATCCCTCGTTGAGACACCCAGAACATCTTGAGAACGCCTCTCAACTCTCCTCAGTGTACGACTTCATAGTCATTGGCGGCGGCACGAGTGGTCTGACGGTCGCTGATCGATTATCTGGTGGATCTAATGGTAGGCGGAAACTACTGCTTGATCAATACAAACCTAACCAGTATCGTCGCGCATAGCTTCTGTGTTGGTCATCGAATACGGTCAATTTGATCAGCAGGAGCCCTCAGTCCTTGTTCCCGGCCTTCTCAACCTGACGTCGTCTCCGTACTTTTTTGATATCACCAGTACTGCGCAAAGAGGCCTCAACAACCGAACCTTTCAAGTCAATGCTGCTGGAGTGGTAGGCGGTGGCACTGTCGTCAATGGTATGTTCTTTGATAGAGGCTCGAGGGAGGACTATGATGCATGGGAAGCACTGGGTAACCCTGACTGGGGCTGGGACAGTTTGCTATCGTACTTTCGAAAGGTTAGTGAGGTCATCTCATGTACGATGTGCTTCTGAGTCGAACAGAGCGAAAACTTCACTCCCAGCACAGACGAGTTTGCTGAAGAATGGGACATCCTGTGGGACAGCTCAGTCCACGGGTCGGCAGGCCCGGTGAAATCAAGCTATCCAGTCTTCCAATACGAAGCAGTCAGTATGTCGACTCCAGTCACTCTGTCTCTGCATGCTCACAAAGGTCTAACCTAAGCTCACAGAGAACTTTTTTCGCGGCTGGCATAGCTTAGGAATTGATACGCCGAATGACCCAGCTGCCGGAAACAAAACAGGGGTGTTCTGGGCACCCAGCAGTCTCGATCCTGACACTGAGACACGCTCATATGCCCGTGCTGCCCATTACGATGGCATACCGAGCTCGAGGCCCAACTTCCACATCGTCACGCAAAGCGCGGTTCAAAAGATACTGATCGAAGACGGCAACGCATCTGGTGTGGAAGTGAGGAACCTCACAAACGCTGGCACGTTCAATATCATCGCTACCAAAGAAGTCATTCTCGCCGCAGGCGTACACTCGCCTCAGATCCTCCACCTCTCCGGCATTGGACCCCCGGACGTCCTCGATGATCTCGGGATCGACACACAAGTCGAGCTGCCCGGAGTCGGGAGTAACTTCCAGGACCATCCAACGATATACCACATCATGAACTGCAAGCCCTGCCCATTCCACCCATCGTCCCTCTCCAGAGGTCACCGCTAACACTCACATCAGTCTCCACCCCGCTGCTCCCAACAGCAGACACACTAGACTCGAACACAACATACGCCGCTGAGCAACTCGTCCAATACTACACCTCCCGAACAGGCGCATACACAACCGTCGCTCAAGGCGGTAACACAGTTGCCTTCCTCTCTTTCCCCGCCCTCGTATCCTCTAATTCTTCTATAACCTCCCTCACCACCACCACAGACGCAGACACCCACACTCTCGAATCCTTATACCCAAATACTCACCCCTCCATCCTCACCGGCTACGCCCGCCAACACACCCTTCTCCTCGCCCAGTACGCATCACGCAGCACCCCAGTCCAAGAAACCGGCTTCTCCTCCAGCGCCGTCATGCCCATCACCCTCCTCAAGCCCCTCTCCCGCGGCTCCGTAGTAACCACATCCACCGACATCACTGTCCCCCCATCCTTCGACTTCAACACCTTCGCCGACCCCACAGACCTCACCACCCTCATCGCCGCGCTACGCACGAACCGCAGATTACTCGCCAGCCCCGCGATGCAGGAGCTCGGCGCCGCTGAACTCAGCCCCGGCGCAGGGTTCGTCTCGGACGAGCAGCTGCGCACGGCGTTGCGAGCGGTTGTGACGCCGAGCTATTCGCATCCGTGCTGTACGTGTGCGATGATGACGCGTCAGCTGGGCGGAGTTGTAGATCCGCAGTTGCGGGTGTATGGCGTTGATCGGCTCAGTGTGGTGGATGCGAGTGTGATGCCGCTGATTCCGGGGACGCATACAAGTGCTACCGTGTACGCGATTGCGGAGAAGGTCTGTGTTGATGTTTTCTGATTTCGCATCGGTTACCTCGTGTGTGCTATTTGAATCCTTGCTGATGTGCATGCATGTTACCTAGGCTGCGGACCTAATCTTGGAGCGCCATCAGCTGCGCTTGTGGACGGGGGTGTGAAAGCTGCTGTGTGTCCCTTTCGGAAGAAGCGATAGTAAGGTCATAATGAATAGTCTGAGTGAGCAATGGAGATATGGATCTCGGGAACAGCCTTCTATTCTATCTATGGGTAAGAATTAAATTACAAATTATGGTAGTCTTCAATGTCAAAGCACACCCCACCCTTCATTCCTACTTTTTCGCATCAAGTCCTTCACTAGTGCCACTTCACTACCCAATCACAGCAGGCGTAGCCGCGGCCACGACTACGGGGACACATACCGTCTGGCCGAGCACGACATTGCACCGTGACACGGCAATAGGAACATCGTTGACGATAGAGCTGACGATAGGCACAGGGGTGATTACGACCGGAATGTCGTTGATAATAGAAGTGATTGGAGTGACGACGGGATCGAGAACAGACTCAATGACGCTGACCACGCTGGGGATTTGCTGGGTTGGGAGGTCGGTGACAATGTCCGACAGCAGACTCGAGATGATTGCCGGCACGGTTGGGACGCCTGGAAGATCATTCAGGACACTGGTGACATCGCCCAGAATGCTGGTCACATCGCCTACGATACTGGTGGCGTCACCCTCGATGTCGGACAGCAAGCTTGAGATAATTGGTGGAAGGTTCGTCGGCAGTGCAGTTGGGATCTGGGTTTCGATAACCGACAACAAGCTCGAGACATCACCAGGAATCTCCGAGGGAAGTTGGTTGATATCTGATAGCAAGCTTGATAAGACGGGCGGCAGATCTGTCGGTAGGTTGGTCGGCAACACGGAGTCGATCTCCGACAACAAGCTCGAGAGAACTGGTGGGAGAGGTGAGTCGGATGAGGTGGTACTGGCTGACGTTGTTGCGTCAGAGGAACTGGAAGCACCAGTGGTACCAGCTGAGGTCGTTGCACCAGAAGAAGCCGATGTACCAGTGGGAGCACCCGTCGAAGATGAAGCTGTAGCTAGTGTCAAAATCGAAACACTTTCGAATGAATGCCATTCAAGAGATACGTACCAGTACCTGACGCACGCCTAACTCGTCTGGCGAGCCACTCAAAATCCTCTTGGAACTCCTCGGTATCGAAAAGCGAGCACTCACCGCCTTCAGGCTGGTCGCCAAAGGGAGTATAGAGCGCCTCGATGCACGTTTCGGACTTGCTGCAACGATCGATGCAATCTTCGAAGTTGTCTGCAGGTTCTCCGGCCAATGTCACAGAATGGATAGTGTTTTCACCCTGGTTCGCATTTGCAAAGTTTTTGCAAACAATCTCAAAGAGATCGCCGTTATTGGTAGCGTAAGTAATGCCATTGCATTTCGGACAAGATAGTCGTTCGGCGAGGGTTCGCTCAACACTGTATCCACCGTGAGGAGTTGCAACAGTTTGCCAGACCGCCAAAAGGATGGAAAGAAGGGATCTTGACGACATGGTTGTAGGTCTAAGCGAGTGACTGTGGTTTGAATGTTCAGGACGAGGGACGAGAAAGAAAGAAAGAAAGAAAGACTGAAAAGACTGGGATCATGAGACATCTTATACACGCAGGTATGCACACTCCGGTGCATTCCGATTCGACTCAGAGTCGCGCTCTACTAGAGTGTGGTAACCTTGAAGAATTGATTAAGTGATAGACTAAGGAACAGACTTGAGTGTGGGCAGAAATTTGAGAGTGATGATAGAAGAGTGATGTAAATGGCTCAAAGTCAGTCAGATTTACCCTGATCAGGACAGTAAACAAAATCGTAAACAGACGTTTCCTACGTGATGCCGGTTGACATTGAAGTATGTATGCTTCATGGTGATCATAGAATACCTGGACATAAAGTTGTCCATATCAATAATAACTCCTGAAGTTGGATCGGCATGAACATGGAATACTCTATAAGTCGAGATGTGACCTTCGGCGTCCCCTACTCTAACACTAGGACTAGACCCCGGCAAGTGGTGGAAATTATTCTGGATGATCGAAAGAGTCGTATGAGTCAAACGGCCATCCATTATTTCAACTTCGCTATGCGCTGTTCATGGCTAGAGTCGGACTGCAGAGCTCCTGTTCCCAGGGAGACAGGGGCCTAGGGTCTTGCGGGAATAGATGAGTGAAGTCTGGAAGCAAGCCGAGTCAACGCGACGGGAGCGTGCGGTCGTCTTGCTCTTTTTAGTATCATTGTCTCTACATTTCGCTCGTAGTAGTATGGGAGACCACCTAGGCGGTATATGTGGAGGTACGGCAAAGAGCGGAAGTGCTCGTATACACAATCATCCAGAGGAGGAATAGCGCAGGAGGCTCTAAAAAGTGTTGGGACGCGATAGTGTAACCTCGAGTCCCAGAAATGCAGTATCTCAGTATGGTGTAAACATGACGTCGCAGATGAGTCCCGCGAGAGTAAACACCGCGTTGTCCGCAGACTAAAGTTCAGGACGAAGCGGAAGATGAGGGAACGACTCCGAAGGAAGTGAGGTCGCCCGTCCATGTACCTGGAGCTAGTTACTTTCTGGCTCTAGCGTCCACTACAATCCGCTCCGCTCCGCTCTGATTCCTTGGCTCAAGGTTTCCACAGGCAGATCATTGAACTTTTTAGCCTCACTCGCTGTCTGCGGTCGAGGTGAATCCTGACGTCTGGCCGTCGTGTATCGCAGTCGTACATGTTCCAACGACTGGCATTATATGTTCGATCGTTCATGGCTTCGCCCGGACCTATATACGAAGGCGTTTTCGGTATGCGCATCAGAGCTTCCCAATCGCATATGAGAGAGAACGGCTGACAGTAATCCGTATTATAGCCATCCACAAGCCCCCCGGTATCTCCTCCGCCGGCCTTCTCGAAGTAATAAAAAAACAATTCAACTCCTCCAAGCTTTTTGCGGCATGGCTCGAGCGTGAGCGTGACCGAATCAATAAATCCGGTGATGAACGCCAACGAAAGAGATGGAACAAATCCAAATTCCGGAGTCAAGTGAAGATGGGTCATGGTGGGACACTTGATCCGCAAGCGACTGGAGTTCTTGTGGTGGGCGTTGGTCGCGGCACGAAAGCGTTAAAACAGTTCATCGATTGCACAAAAGACTACGAAGCCCAGGTATTATTCGGCGCAGCCACAGACACATACGATCGAGAAGGGAAGATCTTGGAGATAGGCGACACTGCGCATCTGAAAAGAGAGTTGGTTGAAGACAAATTGGCCGATTTTCGCGGGGAGATTATGCAGAGGCCCCCAATCTATTCGGCGCTGCAAAACAAAGGCAAAAGAATGTATGAATACGCGAGAGAGGGTGGTGAAGTGCCAGAATTGCCAAAGCGAGAGACGCGCGTGGATCGCTTGGAGATGACTGAATGGCTCGAGCCTGAATCACACCCTTACCGATTCCCAGCAGAGAAGTTGAATACAGAGGATGCCAAAGGTGCGAAAGTAATCTTGGATAAGGCTGTTGGCATGGGAGCTTCGAAGAAACTCAAAACCAATCACGGACCTGAAGATTCAACTGTACAAAGCGAAGAATCGACCACATCCAACACCAGAGCGAAGGCACTTCCAGAGGACTCTGAGGCAGTTACCAGTCCTACAGCGTCACAGAATGGAGCAAAGACGGATGATGCCATAATGTCCAGCGCGTTACAGGATCAACCTGAGCCCGTAATCGCTTCGACTGATAACACTGACGTACCAGCACCTGAGCACTCGGCCCCAACTCCTGCACCGCCCACGGCACCTGACGGCTCCTCTTGTCCCGCAGCGCATCTAAGTATGACAGTCCGTTCCGGCTTCTACGTACGATCTCTCTGCTTCGACCTCGGCCAAGCTTGCGGTAGCCAAGCCTTCATGGCCGGACTGATACGTACACGCCAAGGACGCTTCACGTTGGGCGAAAATGTGTTGGAGTATACCGATCTCGAGGCTGGTGAAGACGTTTGGGGTCCAAAAGTGAAGCGCATGCTGCGCACATGGATGCTGGATGAAGGATACATTGGTGACGTCGAGGGAGAAGAAGACGCAGAGGACCAGGTGTGGATGGCGGCGTATGACGAAAGCGTGACTTCGGTTGGACGCAGAGCGAGAAGGGACAGGCAGGAGGAGGACGAGCTCAAGAAGGGGACAGAGGTCTAAGAACCAGCGAGCATGGCATCCGCGATATATCTCAATTGAGGTATATCTGTGGATTACCCAACATTGCCGTCTGATTATAGACGAGATATCGCGACGCTGCTGAATGCTTTCGCCCTCAAATGACCATACACTGCAAGCGCCTGCATTCATTTCAGACAACAAACCGACAGAGATGGACGGCCTGATCATGCCTCGTCTATTATGATGGTTTGGCCTGAAACACCTTCTTCACGATTCTCCTCGCGATTTATGAAGATGAAACTAAAAAAGACAATACATGCTCCGACCCAATACAGTGGTGCAGCGTACTGCGAGTCAAGCCACATCTGTCCGACGAGTGAGAGCGGGATGGTCATCGACAGGCCAACTGTGACAACAAGTGGAGAAGTCAAGAGCATGGCAAAAGCCCACGTGATATCAGCGACCAAGGACGACGCAGAATTGATCTACGTGTGGAAATTTTAGTCTTGAATATGATCTCTAGAACTGGCAGGAAACCAGCGTAGTCAAACGTACCATTACTATTGTTAGCACCCATTGTGTAGGTGGAAGCTCAAATGTCTCCACCCCAGTAATGTGCAACAAGACAAAGCCAGGCCAAAGGGCAATGACGTTGAAAATGCCTATAAATCCAAAGAATAGCATCATGTTGACTCGACTTTCGTCTCCAATCCGTTTCTTCATCATGATGGTGTAGCCAGCGTAGAGTAGGGCGCTTATGAAGGCCATGCTGTCGCCCGTGATGATCTCTCTATGCGACTTGTGAGGGAAGTCACCTCGATTCTCATCATTGTCGCCAGTCATGTCGACCAAGGATATCAGAGCAACTCCTGCGAGGGATGCTAGGACCCCCAGCATTTTACGCACTGTGAATCGTTCCACGCCCAGTGCAGACCCAATCAGGAGTGTCCATATAGATGATGTAGATGCTACAATGGTGGACGAAGCGACAGTGGTGTACTCGAGACATGCTGCGGTAAAATAATTCGCTAAAAACTGAGTGGCCGAGGTCAGTATTTACTTGCGTTCTGGGGGCATATATATACGTACCCAAGGAATACAAAACTCAATGCTCAGCCTCAGTGTATCAAACACAGTGAATACGTCATCTCCACTATGTGCACCTTCACTCTTGTTGCTCGCACTACTAAGTTCTTGGCTGTTAGCAATGTCTTCAGACATCAGCATCTGCGTGGTCGCAGAGCTTCCGCTTGTACTTTCTCGGCGCTCTCCGCGCTTCAGAAATGCTTCTTCCTCCTCTTCTTGCGTTAGCAGAGAATATTTTCCCACTCTCCGTTTGAGAAGATCCCTCCACGAACTGTTCTGTCCCCTTTCTTTCCACCAATGTTTGATAATCATGGGTACTATAGGAAATATGAAGAAAGATGTGTTGATGTAGGTCACAAAGTAGGGCTTTGAATAGGTGTCGTCGGCGAAGATTGTCTATTGAAAACATGTCAGTACTCTTTGTCTACTCATCTGAAACTATCCTAGACTTGATAAGGGCTGAGCGGGCTCTTGTTACGGCTATTCCTTCTCGAGTCTAATGTGTTCCCCAATTAAAGCGGTTGTCCACTCACACTTGCTAGGAAATTGCTTGTCGTCCATAATACGACTGTAGTCATCAGGCATGCAATGCCCAATGTATGTCTCCATTTTGCGCTTTTCCATGGCGATATTTTGCGTTCTTCCCAGTTGCTCACTACACTCACAGGGCTGTGCACTTGGTCGTTTGATATTCGCGAGAATGGATCTTCAAATTCATGTGGAGGGACTAGAGATTGCGAGGGAGAGCGCGCTGTTCCGACCATGGTGATTTCTGATAACGCGATTCGAGTCGAGAGTGCTGTCACAGCCACTCTTGAACGATAAGACTACGATGTTCGTAGGGATGTAGGACTTTTAAGGGGAGCATTCAATCATGAGTATCACACCTGCTCGAGCGAAGGAATAGCGAAGAAAGTCATAGGCGGAACCATAGGTATCAGAGATGAGAGGCGAGGATGTATGTCGTGCTGGAGGGAACCAGGTTGTTGTCTGTCTCGAAACCGTCTCCGATAGCATTCGGATTTACCACTCGACGTTAAGCGCACAGACCATGATGCGAGTTGCTAGGCAGATTGGTACTAGCTACGAAATATTCTGGTTACAAGTCGTTGAACGTCAACGTAGATCTCTTCCACAGCTCATGATCTGCTCCTTCGTCACACAATGTCTGCTCCTCTCGTGCTTCCTGGACAGCCTCTCAAAGCTGTTGCGTCGAGCTCACCCGGCTCAGGCACCCATTCTTTTTCTGGCGCGCTCATCTCATCAGTCGCCGGAACTCTCAAATCCGCCCCCGCTAAATCGCAGACGCGGGCCACCGTGAGTGTCGCACGCGCGCCACCAGCACCAGGTCAAGGCAGCGCGATTCTCCCTGAAGTCGAATCCATCGTGCTCGCACGTGTAACACGCCTCTCAACGCGGCAAGCCCAGGTAGAGATACTGGTCATCGGAGACAAAGTTTGCCGCGAGGCGTTCCAAGGAATTGTCCGCAGGGAAGATGTACGAGCAACGGAGAAGGATCGCGTGGTCATTGCAGATTCATTTCGGGTTGGAGATGTAGTGAAGGGAATTGTAATCAGTCTCGGCGACCAGAGTTCATACTACATTTCGACGGCATCGAATGAGCTTGGCGTAATTATGGCGACAAGCGAGGCGGGTCATCAGATGTATCCGATCAGTTGGAGAGAGTTCAAGGATCCGACAACAGGAGCTGTGGAGACGAGGAAGGTTGCTAAGCCGTTTTGAAGACTGTCAACTGCAGTAGAAGCTTCACGGAACCACTGTAGACGCCCGCATATACACGGACTCGGCGCACGACCTCCACAGCAGCGGCAGACTTCAAAATGATCAAGCTTTGGGACTTCGAGAGCATGATCAAGATCAAGCATCTATTCACGACATCGTAATAATCACCCAACGCAAGCCCATGATCTCGACCGAGACATGAACATAAAACCGCTTGTTTGGAGCTGATTATAACTTCCATATATTAGAGCGGAAAAGGCTTCGCAGAATTGCATCAAGTGGCACGAGTTGGCCTTTGCTAATTTTATATGGGAACGAGCCAAGTCGCTACTCGGGGGGTACCCGGGCCGTATTGAATTCCTGATGCTAGTCCGAGAAGTCCGGTTCATGGCCTCCATATCGTATTGCGCCAGACGATGACTTCTTGCACGTATTTGATGCTCTCGAAAAATTCCGTGTGGGAGATGCTCGGTCAAGACTTGTTACGTTTCGAAACTAAGATCGAACAGTGGACCTTGTTGTAATCATCGAACGGCGGATATTCGCATGCAGCATAGAAGTTCAAAGGAGATTATGCAATCGCTATTTGATAAGAGTCATTGTGTACGTCTGTCTTGTGCGCAACGCTTGCACATACATCTATACACTTTCTGGACAAGCTTGAGTCAAGAAGCATCCTGGACAGGTGTCAAACCAAATATTGAGCAATAGACTCACTAATGATGTCACATTTGACTGGGTAGTGCTTTCACTGCTTCGTTTTACTTTTATGACCTTGTCGGCCAGAATTATAGAGATGTAGTCAATCACAGACGTGAGGCGATAGAGCTGTGACCATTACGAGCCGCAAATTCTTGCGTCCGTTGGAGGTCTGTGGTTAAGCGAATTGTCATACCTTGCTTCGGGGACCACGGATTCTCCAAGGCTTAGTTCGCAAAAGCATGATTCGGAGCATTCCATCCAATGAATACCCCCCCTGGTCTTGAGTGATTTCCAGACCAGTCTATTTATTTGCTTTTTGCGACACATACTTTTACACACCATTACGCCAGCTCTTCGTCAGCAGTTCGTACAAGATATCTGCATCACGCTGGATCATAAACTGATGTTCAGTAATTCTGTATAATACATCCGACTGGCCGCCCACGCATCTTTTAGATCACCCATCTTTTGTACCACGACACTCCTTCACTTTTCAATCGGGACCACACATACTTGACTTTACACATCAATCTGAGTCAAACACGTTCCTCTCTACGCCTCATTCGAAGTTAAATATCAGACATGTTCGTCTCTACACCACCACCCGAATCAAACGCTCTCCCTTTCCCACCGCCTCTCGAGTCAAATACTCTTCCTTTCACTCCTCTGTCCGAACATCCCATCCTCGACTCACCAGCTCCCTCCGACCAGGCTATGCTTACCCCTCAATCCCCCGTCTCCCGCCACACCCTCGAAGCCCTCCTAACACGCTTCGTCGCCGGCTGGAACACCTGGACCGTCCCGGCCATCATCTCGCTGCGCACGCCTACATGCACACACACCGTCCTCCCACGTTCCATCGGCACCCGCCCCATGGATAACGCCCAGTACGGCCGCTATCTCACCCGTCTCAAGTCCGTGTTTGCAGACTTCACCCTCGAGCTCGAGAGCTTCGTCATCGATCCCTCGGCGCGCTCGTTTATGCTCTATGGCCGGGGTATCGCACACACGCCGATTGGCACGTATCGGAATGAATATGCGTGTCGGGTGAGAGCGAGTCCGGATGGTTCTGCTGTTGAGGAGGTTGTGGAGTTCGTGGACAGCAAGGTTACGGAGGAGTTCTTTGGACGGTTGGGCAGGTTCCGGAAGGCAGCGAGGTTGTAGATGGGGTATGTGTTTTGAAATAAGGGTTGTGCGGTTCTTTGCTGTGGGTTAGCGTATGCTTGTGTTCGTGTGGCTCTTTTGTTTCTTCGCGGGTATTGCTATCAGGGCATACCATTGGTTTATAGAGGATGGTGGTGACGCAAGTCTCTGTTTTCCCTTTGCAATTGTACCACTACTATAAAAGTTTACCTATGTATCACTACACGACCACCGCTGAAGCGTCATTTCTACACTTGCAAGATGATACATCGTTATCTCACTTTCCTGTCTCATTGCTACCTAGCCCACATCCTCACAACTACAAGCACAGCAGCAACAGCCCGTCATCCATCCAAACGTGCTTCAGTATCCTCCTCTGCCACCATCTCAAACAAAATCTGCAAGATCACTCACTAGTATCTATCACTCTTCTGCATGAACATGACTCACCCCCCCCCTGCCCCGGCCTCTTGGTCCTAAGGAAAAAGGAAAAATCATCCCGACCCAAAGAAACCCTCGCATTCCCCGACCCAGCAAGCACCCAAGAAAATCGCCGAAGAGGAAAAAAAAAAGAACATCTCTGCCCAAAACAGAAGGCAGAAAGCAAAGCACAAGCCCCCCGGATCCCAAGCCGACGAGACAGTGGCTGCAATGTGATGCCATGTCATGTCATGCCATGTAAATGCAAATGCAACTGCGATGCAAATGCAAGGCTTTAAAACTCACTGCGCCCCGCTCCGAGGGATGCGCAAGATGCAGGGGATGGGACCGGGACGTATGGATGGAATGAATGTATGGAATGGGGCTTATTTATTTATATGTTCACATATACATATAGGATGATTTGAGAGATGCGGGCGTGGCAGCGTGGGCGTGGGCGTGGACACGTTTTTTCTCGGACACTTTGAGTTCCGGTATTGGCAAAGGGAGATCTGAAGTGAAGGTCAGAGATACGATGTAATATGGGATAATAGATGATGTGGTAGACTGACAGGACGGGCTTGTGGAAGTATGAAGGACAACAGGGAAAGATTCCTTGTAGAGGCTAGTTATTTGGTTTATTTTGTGTTGTATGAGTGGTCGATTTATGATGATGATTATGATTATGATTAGGATTACTGGACTTGGTTTATTCTGGTTGTGGTGGCTTGTGGCACTGGTATTAATGTGTCCGAGAGGACGCGTGGGCAGGGATAGGAATATAGGTGGGTAGGCGGAGCAAGGGGGTTTGTGCCATCTTTGTGGGCATAGGTGGAGGGACGATGGGTGAGAAAAGGTGGAACGGTCAAGGCGTCATCATTCATGTAGCGTGATGTGGTATTTTTGGACTTTGAGAGAAGGCTTGGGAGCAGAATGGAATGCGATTACTGATCTGATGACTTGTGGGAAAAAAGAATGTTTGTGAAGATGGATTGATGTCGTTCTAGACGTGATACTTTCGCTATGATTACATAATGCTAGGAGGATAACCTCTTGGTTGGATCAGTAAGGCGCGTCAAAGCGCGCATGCTTGTAGTGTGCCATGCTTTTTTGGAATATTCGGCGACCAAAGCCTTGACAACGTGTCGGAGAGCTTCCAGGGGTATATCCACCGCGTCCTCGAGATTTGCTTTTTGCCCGTTGCGTCCGAGCTGATGGAAAAAAAAGTTGAGAGTGCCCCGTCTCGCCAATTGCTGATAAAAATGTGTCAGATGAACGCCGATGCTGGAATAAACGGTCGAAGGATATTGCGCCGTGGCCAAATGCTGATATGATGAATTTGCTGATGATATGCTCATTCTGAAAGACGGAGACTTTCGAAGCTGGTTGTGGCTTCGATATCGCTGATATCTTCAGCGGTCGCGACGCGGTAAGTGGGTGGGCTCGCTGGAACGTCATCGTACACTGGAGGTGCCTCATCGTCCCAAGCAATGCCCATGCCGCTTCGTTCGGTAAGGACTAATCCGAATTGGGTCCTGAGGATTCTAGCAGAACCCGTCGGAGTGGTTTGCTGGGGCTTCTTTTTCGAACTCCACTGCTCGGCAACTACCATTTCGACGATGAGCTGGTGCTTTACACTCATGCCATGAGGTCCGCTCATGTTGCAAACGGGTCTAGTGGCCGAGTTGACGTGGCACGGGATTTCAATCTCGATGTTGTCATCGATGCATGTCTTCCAGCCAGTCTTCAGCTCGCCGTCTCCGATGTCCCGGGTGTGTACGTGTGGCTGACCGTCGCTGGGCGTGCCATCCTCCTGGGTCGCGAGCTTGTGTTGGTGCTTCTGGCAGGCTGGAGAGACAGTCTTTTGTGTTTCTTCGATGCGCCATAGCAGGCGTTGAAGCCTCCAGGAGAGGATGCAGTCAGCCTTGCGATTGGTAGTACCAGCCATGCGCATGGCGATCTTGAATTCGCCTATCGGGTAGACCACAGGTGGAAGAGTCACCTGACAGGTCAAGTTGGTCGGAGGAAAGATTCTTACAGAATGCTTGTCGATACCAGGGATGATGGCACGTTTGACGTCGATCGTTCTAGTATAGGACAGAACATCACCGGTATTGAGAACAGCCTCGGCAATGATATGGTAATCCAAGACCATGTCTATGCCACGAGTCGTAGCTGGTAGCTTGCCATCAAGCAAGTAGCTGAGAGGAACTTTGTGTTCGCCACGGTCCAATGTCAGAGATGAGGTTCCATGAACAGGCTCTGCCAGAAAGTCCCAGGTCTTGAGGTCTTTTGTGTGATTGGCACACTGTGAGCACCTCTCCCCAACGGGTTTCTTGGTTGTGATCTTCTGGACGAATCTAGCGCTAAAAGACTCCACTACGACTCGCTCAGTTCTCACGTCGATCTTCAATAGGCCACTGAATAAGGCACCCGTCGAATCTTGAGGTTGATTAAAGAGCACAAGTGGTGGCGATTCAACGAGCATGTCTAATTTGGCAGGTCCTCCTGGTTCCTGAACCGCAGGTGGAGATTTGTTCGTCATCTTCGCGTCCTGACTGTATCGACGACCAAAAGCAAGAGCCAGAACATCGACCTTTGGATTGGGTTTGCTCTTTTGTTTACGAGCCAGCGAAGTGGATCGCCTCCTTCCGGATGCGGAAATCTGTGAGTGGAATGAATCTCTTTTGGGGGCGGAAGGATCCACGGATGGAGCGGGTGAGGCTCGGCGGAAGCCAAGAAGTCGACCAGGCATAATGATGGCCTTGACGTGAGAGGAAAGAGCTTGCTTATTCGAAGGAAAGTGGATGGATTGGCTGATGCGGCGCGCCGACAATATGCAATGATATGCAAGCGTATTGTGGGGAATTATGAATGATGAGCAGTCGATTGGATGAATGCTCACGAGTTTGTCTTGTGCTGGAACAATTGATATAGCACCAGGAGGTCAGAAAACATGGTCCAACGGGAAGAAAAGCCGTGGGAAGAAGGAAAACGATAAAGGGGTAGAGGGACGATGAGTATTATGTACACAGAACTAGATGGATTGACGTTAACAGATTTTCGCAAGCACATGGCCAGTCTGATGCCATCCTTTCCAGCACCACGGGCACGGGGCTGCAGCGTCGAATCCCAGCCTCGTGGCCCGTTGTGCTGCTCACTCTCCCCCCCCTTCCCTTCTTCCCCCAATATGACATGATGGCAATGACAGTTAGTCAGACCTTGACAGCATTAGCATTCATCCATCTTCGGCACCAGCACCCGTTAATTTCTGAGAGTTTCGACACCAAATGAAATCTCTGCATTGCTCGCCTCATCACCACTGGCTGGCGAGTTGACTGTCGGTCCACTGCTTGTGCGGCGCCACTAATTCATAGAAGCACTAGCCACTCCACTGCCCTTTGCGCTTCGGCCATCCATCCAAGGAAAAACTTTCCTCAATGCACAACAGCACCATCGATCCCATGTTTTACTAAGAAAAATCTCTTCTTTACCGTGGGCTGTTCCGGATGCTGGAATTGTGCTCTCATCGTGAGTCGGCGAGTGCATACGATCGATCCACGCATCGGCTACAGTCATACTAATTATGAATATCTTATCCACTACGCTCACCGAAGCACTCTTGCGTCCATATTGACAATACAATCACGCCTTTCAATTCTTTGACTCGCGGCCCGCCGTTACAAGCTGGATTTCGGCATTCAAGAAGGCCCAAAACAAGCCACATTATTACTACAATGTGCACCTGACGCAAGACATGGCGTCTTTGTGAGCGATCCCCCGCATTCTGCTGGTCGCACATCATTGGACATCTCCGTGGAACGCTGCATTCTACGGCAGAAACAGAGAGAGAAGAAAGAAATGCTTCACTTTGGGTCTTACATAACCTGACGTGCAGCCAATTCATCATTTTCTGGTTCAACACGAACCTTCTCCTCCACCTGCAGCCTTACGTCTCGACACACTCACCATTCCCCATCCAGCATCTTCTTAGGTAATGATCACTCCATCACCCGTCGCCGGCTCAGATCCTCCTGACTTGGCGATGCGATGCGATACGCCTGCCTAGAGTCAGTCCCAGACCATATTAAGCTCGAGCTGTTTCTTGCCGAGCCCTCGCCGCGCCTAATAGCGGCGGTCCATTCCACAACGTGCGCCGTCGGCCACGGTGCCCAGTGTAGACGTGAATTATAGACAGCGCCTTTCGTGGAGTAGAGAGTCATCGCGGGTGAGGAGGAGACCGTGGACGAGCAAACGCGTTTCCCATTCCTCCACCTCTTTTAGCACCTTGCAGGCTCATTGATCCACACTCCGGCCATCCAGACACTCAAGAAAAAAAAAATATGCGCAAGAACAACAAACACATCGAGTAACAAGATCCACTTAAACCGCGTCGTCAAAAAGCCTCAAACTTCGAACGCGCAACTTCTAGCACGTCATGTTTCATTTCTATGACTCTATTTCCACGCCCCTGTTATCCCGGACATTATAATTTGTTCCGTAACTAGGTTCTCTCACAGTCTGGACTTTCTCTGATGATGTGCCTTTGAGCTGCTATTGCTGTTGGGTCGTGGAGAGCCGCGTCGCGTTCGTGCTGCTTTCTCGGGCCTCGCCTAAGCCGCGCCGCCCCAGCATCAGGAGGTAGGGAGGTACCTAATACTACTATACCTACATACCTACCCATGGCTGTGCGCATGGCTGTTATATCGGAAATCCGGGGTAAATAAGCACGAACGGCTGTTAATTTTGCGGCGAACATGTCATATCTGGCTGGCTACGTGAGTCACCACTACTGCGGTTTGAGGCTGGCCGGTCGTCTCGTCTAGACCACCACGGCCTCGTTCGTCGTAATGGATATACCTGTGCCACGTGGATACGTGGCAAAGACATTCGATAGATGTCTTTTCGATACTGCTTCAAGCCTAGTCGGATAGATGCGATTGCTATAGAGGATGAAGAGGGTAAGGCATCCACGCTGTCAGGCTCACACCGTTCTTTCTCATGCTTGCGCTGTGCCTGCGTATGGTGTTTGATGGAATCCTACTCGACCAGACAGATATTGTCTCTTTACGTCGTAGAGCGAATCATTGTTTGTATTAAACTCTTTCACAGCAGCCACACATTCACACACTCCATAACTCCACCAGGTTGGATCTACATCGTAATAAAACCCCACAGCTATGTCCTATATGGTACCACGAGGACACATATGATTTCATATTACAGATTAGACGTCCAGATGTAGACGTATATATCTTAGCACTGAGGCTGGGTTTCATGTCCTGATGATTTCGGTTTCTGGCCGAAGAGAAGAGTAATACATGGCCTTGGTCACGCTTGTACAGAGGGGTCTTGCGCTGGCTGGACACGCTTGCATGACCAGCCAATGTGGGTTTTGATCAGTGGTGGGAAGTTATGTAGATAGGTCTACAGTGGAAGTTCTGGATTTTGGTGGTTTTGTTCGTTGGCTAAGGACTTGATGAAAACTTGCCACTGTCGGGTATCTCATTTTACGAGGTGGATGATATACGCTAAGTTAAGCGAGCTACTAGCGCCCAACCACGCGCTCGTCTTCGAAATCGCTTTTCTCAATAATTTTCTTGCGAATATATTTTAGTTAGTGCTCGACCATTCATCAATTCAGCGGGGATAGTATAGTGGTTAGTACAGTTCGTTGTGGAATTACGCAAGTAATTAGCGACGCCGAACAGACCTGAGTTCGATTCTCGGTCCCCGCAAGAACTTCTTCTTTTGGGTTTATTTTATTTATTATTTCCAATCCATCAAATGACTTCCCCTACGTCATTTCCTAAATAGATAATAATAAGCCCATACTACTAGGCAGTTTATTATTAGTCAGGGCCCTAAACATCCCGCTAACGCTCCTATCTAATTATAAAAATGTATAGAAAATTTTAGACATGCACTATAGTAGAATTGAGTTGGTTAGCGCTACGCTATTATAAATATGATATATAAATAAAGTTATGTATGCTAGAACCTCCCAAAGGTATAAACTATAACGTGGACTCCATCTAGTATAACTCGATGTGGTGGTATAGTAAACCATGGAATCGTCTTCGTGGCGTGAGAGATGCAGGAATCCTTAGGCCCAGTCTAGCAGCGACGACGCTTTCGGTCCATAACCTTGAGTTTCGCTTGATCTATCGGACGCTGTACCGTCCACCGGGGCATTACTGTCTTCATCGTCGGCAGAAAGCATAGTCCGTCCAGCAGGATCTCAATTTCATAGTGCATGCTTCTACCATTCTCGATGATAGTGTCGTTTCGCTCATGCAGCTTTCGATAAACCTTGATAGAGGCACTGTCATCCAAGAGTTTGCGAAACTGGTTTTTCACTTATCGGATACAGATAAATCGTATATCAGGGATTTCAATAGTCTCTTTATGAGCTATATTGTACGGAATTCATGTCAGCCATAGATGACGAGGATCACTTCGCTGTCTGCTGGCTACAAAGAATATTGCACCTCAAGCAAAGCCGGACGACTAATCACACAGAGAAGCACATTCTATACGACGTTTTCAAGATAAGCCATTCTGAATTTGTCCCATTGCTGACGCACTTTATAGCTACCCAGAACGCAAGAAACCCCCAAACCCACACCCCAGTAACGCCATCTCTCATATTCACTAGGTCGCCTCGTATGGCATGCTGTATATCTCTACCGAGCTCGGCACCCACTTCATGCCCCAGATCGTGAGGCCATCCCCCCCTCTCTCCGCCTCCCCGTTGGCATCGCACTTGCCGCGTCCCACGGACATGTGCTCCATAACCTTGAAGCCTACGCGCTCGTACACCCTCTTCGACCCTTCGGTCGTTGCCTCTAGCCAAATCGGCGTGCGAGCGGCCTGGGCAATCTCCGTGCACTTGTACAGCAGCATGGACGAGAGGCCCTGGCCGCGGTGCTCTCCAAGCGTGGCAACCTGGAAGATGTAGAAGTAGGGCTTGTCGCCCATATGGCGCTTCTTCGCGCGCTCAATAGTGCCCGCATAGTCGAAGATGAGGCGCTGTAGTGTGCTTCTGTTAGTTTCAAGGTTCAGGTTTAGGTGTCGGGTGCGGATCCAGGATTGCGCGTTGTTCACTCCCACGATACTGGGTGTGTGATACGGCTCACCTTGCATCCTCCATAGCCCAGGTGCCATATATTCTTCAGCCAGCCGGCGCGCAGGCTGATCCAGACGCTGTCGGTGCGGATCTTGGGTGGGATCATGACGACCGTGCTCTCCCAAGTGTTAGCTTCGAGGAAGTACGCTCCGAGCAAGGCTGCGGGCTTCAACAGGTGGTAGAAGAGCTGTGGGTGGTATGCGATGCGCTCATTGTGAGGCTTATCGTTCAACCAGTAAGCTGCCGCAGGATCCTGCTCGAAACATTGGGAAATGAGAGCTACGGCATGATCGAGGCGCCCTACATGAAGTCAGAGTTTGTTTACACGGGATGTGAGAGGACATGAATTTATGTAATACCGAGACTGTCTCCGCCGCAAGTCGCGGTAACTGGGTATTCGTTGGTCATTATTGCGGATGTAAGACGGTTCACGATCAACTGTCTTCGAAGCATATCGCTCAAGAAATAGTGCACGCGCCTGTTGTACAGGATATAGTCGTTCATCTTCACAGCGTGCGGCGGTGTGACTATACGCGGCTTGTGTTAAGCAGGGGGTAAATGTACGGTAAGGAACTGAACTCGTGTGAATGAGTTATAGTGGTGAAACTTAAAGAAGTCGTGGGTGGGCATTTTCGTTGATGTGATTCTCAATCGAAAGGTCTGTGCTTAGATACAAGGTAGTGAATTGCGCTGTGAGGGAATAGTCACTGCTTTATTTGTTCACTAGGCTAGAACAGGGTAGTGAAAGTCGTTTTTATCGCATGGCGTCCTATCTCACATTGGGCAATATTGTCCAATATTCAGATTCCCAGCTTCATGTGACTCGATTGCGATATCAAGTTCAGCCCTCTCCAACTAGATTGATCTAAGATACGCGCGTATGCTGTCGAAGGTCCTTGAAGACAGACCTTTTGACGATTGAATAGCACTGCAAGAAGAGACTATGAATCAGACTCAACGTTCCTGACTCTAGTCACAGCAAGACAGTCTTGAGTATCCGCTTATATTACAACCCGTGCACTATGAATCTATCCTCTGATAGAGAATCTCAGATCAATCCAGCTCGATGCGAGACTGGTATAAACTTTCATTGTAGCATATCTAACACAGCTCCATGTATGTGGAACTCTGAGGTGCTATTCTAGGACGAAATCTGTCCACGAGCCTGATGGCATACTTAAGCCAAAGCGACAATGCCCAGGGTACTGGAAATGCCTGAAATCAGGTTGAAATGATTCTCAGGTACATCCTTGACAATATTTTGCCTTGACATAGTCCTCCTTCCGAACGCACGTCAGACATATTCCAACAAACTCATTCGCGAAACGGGAAATGCTTTCTTTCAATTGATTGTCAGGAGCACATCTTGGGTGATGTCTGCCACACTCTCCGACAGTTCTGTCACCATTGTCGATAGTAGCAAGCGCTCCTAGCATCTCGGCAATGCTCATAGTTGCTGGTGGGGGAAGGATATCAAGGTTCTGAAGTTTCGAGAGGTAAATTAGAACCTTGCTTTGAGAAGTGGACTCGCATATCCTGCAATAATCAGCGCGCAGAAGCCGGAAGATCATATCAGTAAGTTGAGTTCGCAGGCTGCTGTGTCGCTCCTCCATCAAAGCTACACAATCTTCAGCTAAACTTTTCACGAAGAAGTGCGATATCGGTAGACTTACTCCAAAATTCACGTGGGAATACTTCCCGTTGCTGATCCGCACTGGGTACAGGAGCCTCAGTCCGTGTCGAAATAATGGTGTGCGTGAGGTTGCTGAATGCAGTATTGTTGTCGAAGCAATAAGCCACAGCAGCGAGTCTGACGAGGTCCAATGCGGACATACACTCTGAAGGAATGAGCCACTGCGCGCTTGCGAACTTCAATGCGGTCAGACATTCAAACTTCCTGGCCACTCGTGAAATTCGCAAAGCTCGTTCAGGGTCGACTACGCCAAGAGCATCATTTTTCCAGTGCAAGATGTTGCATAGCGCTTCCATGGCGTCCTCGTCATCTTCAGGTAGAGGGATCACAACTGGTTCAACTCGATTGAAATTCAGTGCTTCGGATGACCCGGACGAGAATACAGCTCGAAAGACTGAGGAAGCGCTCTCCAGTGCAGAAGTTTCAACACGAATTCGTGTCTCGGTTGGCCCGACAACTAGAATGGCGTCTCCATTTGATGCGATGAGAACATATCGCGGTTTAGATGGCTCATTCATGGTAAGCTTGACTTGAGCCTCGTAATCGAAAGTTTGCAGAAGTTGTCGTGAGGTGAACGCGAGACAACCTTTTGAGTGATTTCTACTTTATAGTATTCAAGTGAGTCTGGACACAGCGCTAATCGAAATAGGATTTGGTATTGTACCCATGAATGAAGTGAAGTATAGTATACACAGAACCGTGCGCGATAAGTGATCAATGACATCGATTGACTTTTGCGACGCGAATGTTTAAAGCGAATGAGCCGGAGCATAGATCACCACGTAATACATTGCTGCAAGCATTTGTGTATACTAGTGTGATTAAATGTAGATATCAAGAACACTTGCTTTGGTTACACCTTATGACATTGTGCGACATCCCGCTTAATTGGCTGGTCCAGAGGATTTTATCCAACATCACAATTAGTACATTACCATCGGCATACTCAAAGACTACGGATTATCATCGCCCATATCTATAAGCACGGATCGATTTATGTAACTGATGTCGTCTTGCAGATGTCTAAGTTACCCCTGAGCTGCCTTCCGGTTATAAGAGGGCAAGGAATAGGATGATCTTGACATCCATGTCAGGAATAAGCGAGCGCCGTCTACGACTCACACATGCATGTCGTATCGTATGACACGTACACCAATCTTAACTTTCACGGATGATGGCAAACACTTCCTTGGGTCGGAAATGCACACTTTTGCCCATAAATCTGAGCACTCCGAGTGACTATAACGAGCTACAGAGACAACGAGTCCTCTGCGGCTGGAATTTCGAAGATGCGCAGCTTAAGGTGTGGTGCGAGGAGATGAACCAGGGCTTGAAGTCACTATTCTGTATCATGTCCAAACCATCCGCTCTCCATACAGACCGTACGGGTCAAACGACCTCGCCCGAGGAGCAAACCGACGACTCGCCTATCGTACGCGTCGGGCACATCTCGATTGATTCAGAAGCAGGTCCCAGAGATCCAACACTGGCACGACCTGACCGCAGTGTGCTTACGATCTCGACATTGTTCGTGCTACCGGAGTATCGATCGTGTGGCTTTGGAGGTGCAGCGTGGCAAGCAGCAGAGACTTTGGCGACGCAAGAGCCATATGGGTCACCTGCATGTTGTACCCTTACTCTGACGACCGTAAGCAAGAACCAGCCGGATGGGCACCCTCCGCTGGAACATGGAACTGTTGAAGGATGGTATGAGTGTATGGGATACGTGATTTACAAAGAAGAGCCGCGATGGCTCGGCAAACTTCCTGACGGTAGAGAGTATTGGACTGTGGCTAGTTTTATGAGGAAACAGCTAAAGTAAAGCTTATGATGATTAGTATCGTGCCGCTTAAAGAAAATAAGCAAAGGCACAATATCGATGGGCGGTAGAGCACTCTCTGCAAGCAACATTGTTGAACCACTCAACAATAGCTTGCAACTTCTCCGAGTATCTCTGCCACAGCGCCTGGCTTCGACAACATTACAAAATGACCCGCTCCTGGAATACGTTTCGTCTCTTTCAGTGCCGTCGGACTTGCTATCCTCGCAGTCTCGACCATAGCTTCCATCGCAGCTACAGC
Source organism: Pseudovirgaria hyperparasitica (assembly GCF_010093815.1). NCBI lineage: Eukaryota > Fungi > Ascomycota > Dothideomycetes > Acrospermales > Acrospermaceae > Pseudovirgaria > Pseudovirgaria hyperparasitica. The sequence continues at coordinate 1,234,142 of NW_022985549.1, forward strand.
GAAACCACGATCATCCTCGGGGATGACATACGTCGAGGGAATGTAACGCCAAGCTGCGTAAGATGTCTTGCTCCAAAGAACACCAAGACTGTGTACTCGAGTTCTCGCGGCCCATTGCTCGGCTTGGTCGGGCGGCAGGTCGTGGAACCACAGATTCAACTGTTGCTCCTTTTCGACCCATACAATCCCTTTCTGCCACACAACATGTCAGTGAAATTAATTATTATGAACAGAGCACAACCTACATCTAAATCGACCTGCCAGAAAAGATGAACCCCATCGCCCGTATCTGAATTTCCTATTGTCGCGCCCTCTGGTATCATCATTGCTGAAATGTAGACGATATGCGCAACTCCACCCACGTGGCCTTTCTTCGCACGCTCATGAACACCAAGATCTTGCAGGGCTTCAGAAACCGGTAGTCCACTATACGAATGTGCGACCATGACAATGCTTCGTGTAGTATCTACCAGCTCAGTCACAGTGGCTCTGATGAGCTGCACGTCTTCCTCAAACCCTTTTGTCACAGGATCTCCCCCAAGTGACGGTAGATCAATCTTTCGAGACTCGTAGCCATTCTGAGCTAAGATATCAATGACGGGGTCGAAAGTATCAGGCGAATTCCAGGCGCCCGCTGTGAAAACAAAGATGGGCTTTGACATTATATGAGAATGCACGACTAGGTCGTTTGACAGGAAGCGACCTGATCTACACGCCAACATATCGAGTGGACAGCCAGGCTTTTGTACGCCATATGGCGCAACTCGCAAGCTTCCGATAGTTGCATACTAAGCTTCGGTCTGCTGACCAAAATGGTTAGCAACAATCTGGAAAATCGGGCAAGTTGCGACGGGCTATTGGATCTGATCAAGATCATTCTTATCATCGGATTGAAGAGCATCTCTAAGCGGATAGGGTCGAAGCAGCTGGATACTTGAATCCAGTTTTTGGGTCGTATACATAGTATAGTTGCTCGGAGATGGTTCACGTACTGAGAGTGATATGGCTGGGACTAGATGGTTCACGTACTGAGAGTGATATGGCTGGGACTAGATATCGCTAGTTGGATTCAAAATGACCATGAACAGAACTATTTGGCAAGCGTGTGGCTAGCGATGCATTCATAGGCTAGACTTATTCACACATTAGCCACATCTTTCATCCATTTCATATATACAGAGTAGGTATATATGGTCTATAATAGCATCTTAAATCCAGTAATATATCATCTACGATACGACAGGATCGATTTACATCTGCCCTAGTACATACCACCTTAGGAGAACTTTATAGTTTCACGAAGGACTAGCACGATCTGAATAGTACCAACTATCCTTCTCTCACTATAGTATAGCCGAATAAGACAAGACGATTTCATTCCAATGTTCTTCCAAGAACAAGGGACAATTAGCACGTTCCAGACCATAATTTCTTAACAACTGGTGTTATGATAAGTATGTCGTTTTTGTGTAACAACTCCGTTGGCATTCTGGTATATCCTCAATCTTATTGGATGTCAACCCCGCTATGGATGCCCGGCCGTAAGTTGGGTGCGAATCGACGCGAAGGATTTAGCTTCAGCTTCAATTTGAACACCAACGCGTGTCCTATCCATAGCGCCGGCTACATCGACGCGTGGTGAAATCTAATTTAAGATCTCCACGATGTCCCGTCCTACTATCACTTTCTTACGCGGCTACAAGATAGCAGAGGTGTATAAAGTGAGGGACCAGTACACTCGGTTCATACCATAGAACGTTACAAACATTTTTGGGACTCAAGATCTGTCTTCACGTCAAGAAAGCCATCAAGATTCATCGTCCACAAACTCATAATCATCTTTCGTCCTTATCGTCGGCATGGAGATCTTCTGGGCGTTGGTGCGGTTCTGGACGAATGTTGTTATCCTTGCAATCTTCCTTGGTATGCTTCTTCGGAATGCTCCAAACCATATCATCCCCTTCACCTCGCGACGCGATACTGCCATAATCAGCGCAATCAGCGCTTTCATATATATGACACTCTATAATGTCTACATATACCCCAGATATCTCAGCCCCTTGCGAAAACTGCCTCAGAGCGATCTGGTAATCCTCCTGATCCATTATCCAATTCCGTACTGACCACAATGCAGATTGTTGATAGCAGCGAATTTGTCCCCATAACCATCGCTCCACGGGGCAAGAAGACCCTCGAGCTCGTCAAACGCTACCCCGGTGCTGACCTCATCAACTTACGCATGGTGACCGGCTCACAAATAGCCCTGCCTGTATCCCCAGCCGCCCATCGCGCCATCCTATCTGAGCATGCAGCAGACTATGAGAAACCCTCCTCCGGCCGTTACGCACTCTCGCGTTCACTTGGATACGGACTGATCCTCTCCGAAGGCGAAACTCATAGGGTCCATCGTAAGGCCATCACACCTTCCTTCCGCATCCAGAACATCCGGAGTCTGCAGCCCCTGATCGCCAAGAAGACAAGCCTGATGCTGGAGGGCATCGCAGCCGAGATGCATGAAAAGGGACAGATCGAAATCTCCAGCTGGGGCTCGCGCCTTACCATGGACATCATCGGACCCGCGCTCATGTCCCGAGACTTTGGCAGTCTACACTCGCACAACAGCGATCTTGAAGCTGCATACGCCGAGCTAGTCGCGCCGAGTTGGGGCGCAGGATTCCTGTTCGAGATGAGCATGATGCTTCCCCCGTTCATCGTTCGCCGACTGCCGGTCAAGGAGAACGCCATGGTCGACCGCACCACGACACTGATCAGGCACACGTGCGAGACCATTCTCCGCGACAAGATGCGCGATTTGAAGACTGCAAAGTTCGGCGAGGAGACGGGCACGAGTGATATTCTAGGCAGCGTCATGGCAAACGGGAACCTGAGCCAGAACGAGCTTGTCGATCAGATGATGACGTTTCTAGGCGCCGGCCACGAGACGACGGCGAGCAGTATCGCGTGGGTGACGCATCTCCTAACTCTACCACAGTATGCGCATTACCAGGAGCTGTTGCGGAAGGAAATTCGTGACGCGGTTTCCGCCAGACGCGCAGATGCAGACCCAGACGAGGGCATCCTGTCCTACTCGACTCTGGAGGCGCTCCCGTTGCTGAATGGCATCTGCGAGGAAACACTACGCCTGTTTCCACCGGTGACCAACACAGGGCGCGTTGCCATTCGCGACACAATCATCTGCGACACGCATATCAAGAAGAACACAATCCTGGTGCTCTTCCCCTGGGCCATCAACCGCAATCCCGCATTCTGGGGCGTGAACGCAGACGACATGGTTCCGGAGCGTTGGATCGATGAGATGCCAGACGGCACCCGCAAGGCGAACAGGCACGGCGGCGCGCCGAGTAATATGTGCGAGTTGACCTTCCTCCACGGCAACCGCAGTTGTATTGGGAAGGACTTTGCGAAGGCCGAGTTGAGATATGTGATTGCTGCGCTGTTCAAGGATCATCAGCTAAAGCGCTTGCCGGGGGATGATGGGACGGTAATTCCGGCTGGCAGTCTGACAATCAAGCCCCAAGGTGGACTGTACGTTGCTGTCACGCCTGTGGCGTGAAGTAGACTAGCACGACCTGTGAGGCTTCTGATGGGAATTTAAATGCGTGTTGTATGAATTGAACAGTGCACGACTTAGTTGTAAGTGATGGCTCGAACGATACGTCAACTTCACAGCGATTTGGTAGCACACACGCTCATTGGGTCAATTACAAAGGTACACAACATAACTTCCTCGAAGTCTTCATCATCAACGTATACCGAACAATCACAGTGTTCTAATCATCCTGACCGATCTTAAGAATACTACCTGTCAGGAACAAATAGCTTATTTTTCTGGCACCGTCGGGAGAGGCTACAGCATATGTGTGCCTTCTCTACCTCAGGAAACTCTTTTTTAGATTCTGGTAGCGCATGAGGACTGTTATATAATCCTCTCTACATATACACGGAAATGCGGGATGATTGCGTGCTGAAGCGAATGATGTGCCATGTATCTCCTTGTCTTTTGTCTGATTTAGGTTTGGGCTCACACTACTCTTCGTTGCGGTCATAGAAAGCACGGTGTTGGGTTCTGCATACTTCTTTAGTTACACGGAGCGGGACAGTGCAGAGCTTTAAAGACACGCTGGGAGAATATCAATGAGATGAAAAGGAAAAGAATAAGAATGAGATAGAGGCAGTAAAGTCTGGTCCTAGACACGTACATCTGACCATACATCAAGCTCAAACGTCATCCGTTCACTCCCTCTATTGTTCTCACCCGCAACCTGCGCATCCTCTTACTTTCCTGAATCCTCAAACCCCTAGGTCTAGCCTATTCTTGTCGCTGAAATACTCGAGCCTCGCCTTCTGAAGCCCCTCCAAACCTTCCCCATACATCTCGCGAATCCCGCTGCCCACCTTATTCTCGAGAAAAACTCTCCATTCCTCATTTTCAAAGCCGGGCGCCGCAAGCTCGAGGAAACGCAGCATATGATGCGCCGCGGGCTCATACTCGGCGAACTCGGCGTAGACCCACGCGAGGTAACGATGCGTCCAGCAGTCGCGATCGGCTACGGACTGCACGTCCCAATTGAAGCACTCCGAATCAGGGAGTACGAAGGCAAGAGCGTAGTTGCGCCATTGGGATGCGATGCGGGTTTCCCCCAAGGTGCGCTCGATACGGGCGAGGCGGGCGACCAGGGTGAGAATAGCGTTGAAGCGGTCGTGGCCGTCGCCGGCGTCGCCGGTGCGCCAGACGGCTTTTGGGTTTTTACGGTACATGACGTTGAGCGAGAAGAGGAGGAGCGTGCATGCTCTGTGTGTAAGGAAGTCAGTGGGATCGTTGGTTTGCAGGGGTCGCGAGGAGGTGCGTTGCATAACTCCCCATATGCCTTCTAGGTAGATGCGGTCCCAGGATGGAGATAAATCAAATTTTATGAGGCGGACAAGACTATCTTTGGCGGAAGTCATGGCGGAGATAACGTCACCTACATGGGATGTAGCGAGTTCGAAGCCAGAGTTCGGGCAGAGGTTGCGCAGTGGCATGAAGAACCATGGGCATCTGTCATATGACATGGGAGAGGATAGCACAACTATACGGACATTTGCCTCATTGAATCCGTGGCTCACGGATACGAAGACTGTTGCTGGTCCAAACGATTTCCGGTGTATGGCGAATCTGCATATGGATCGATCAGGGATTCCGTTGAAGATGACACGGAATGTTGCAAAAGGATTTTTAACGCTGTCAGTGTTGCCTAAATACCAAACGTCCAAGCCAGCAGTCAAAAACTGTTGAGCATAATCTCCTCTGTTGGTTTCGAGAATTATCCATCTGTTGTGTAGAACTCGGAACCTGGTTCGGACTTCACTCGAGATCTGGCGGTTGGTGAATGCGAGCCCGGAGGCTTTGAGCAGATAAGGAAAGACCATCGAGAACTGCCCCTCCTCACGATCAAATGACTGTTCTGGGTCGTAAGTGAACGGCTGACAAAACATCCGGCTCGCATAGAAACGTCTGTTTCTGATCAACCATTTTGGTGTCTCGACTACTAGACCACATGGGTCTTCTGCGACCATGTCATAGATTGTATTACGAAGTTCGCCGGGCAGTGATAGAAATCCTTGCTTGGGTTGAGAAACGGGATAGATCATAGGTGCCATTGTGATGAAGATCAACGGTAGTGTAAACTAGGTTCCTGAGCGGGTAGGTCGGCGGTCAAGGTTCTCCTAACATAGTCATATATAAACCATAAAACATGTGCCACTAGAAATGTCTATAGCCAAACATGGCTGACTAAGACATTATTCTTAACTCACAAAGCTGCAATTGTGAAAGGTACCAACGGGGTGGTGCTGTTTCGACTGGATTGTATGGGCTACCTCAATGAGAGTGAATGATGGGAGAATAGGCGTAAATCGATCGATACGAGGCTGCCTTTGTTACTTGTGACCCAACATTGGATCATACACTGATTGTCTTAAAGACTCTGGGTCATGTTAGCATACGCTACGTCTCGCGTTGGAAAGTTGGCATACCCAAAGCCACTACCACCCGTTGCCATCACACAACCTGGAATCTGTGGGTGCCAGTGTCCCTCCTTCACCTGGTCCATGTAATGCACAAAAAGTAGCTGAGGAGGCACGTCTGCAACACCTGCTGTGTCTCTGCTCTCTTCATCGTCAAGCTCTACGGCTAAATCCCAAAGTGTAAGTGTATTGTCCCCAGCTGCGACCATGACTATGCTATCGTCGGTAGGATGCCATTCGACGCATGTGATCTGCTCCTTGTGGAAGTCGAAGGACGCTACGGCGGATTCCTGTGTTATTGTTTTGTTTGGGAACATGCGCAGGTCCCATACAGCCCAGCTGCCATCGTCATGTCCGGACGCAAGCAAGTAGTCCGTTTGATGGGACCAGCTCAGGACATTGATGTCTGTCTTGCTTGCTTGGGCGCTGAACGCTGGTTTGTGTTTTTTATCTCGCATGTCCCAGACTTTGATCGTACCGTCGTTTCCAGCTGATGCAAAGCCTTTGTTTTCTCTCGGCGACCACTGGATCTCCTCGACAGTGCCAGAGTGTCCTGTGAAGGGCATTGAGTCGGTCACAAAGCCTGTCTGTGTACGTTTGGTTGAGAAAATACGTCCTGTAATGTCACCTGTCAGGAGCCCGCCCGCAGCGACCACCGGAGACCAGTCTACTGCGTAGCCCTCTGTACGACCGTGATTCTTTATGGTATGTAGAGGTTTGTTTTGTTGGGAGGTAATAATAGTACCCGGGGTGTCGAATGAGGTGAGATGAGCTGTGATATCATGAATAAGAACCTCACCACTCTCAGTCATGGATGCTGTGAGCGTCGTCGGAGGGTGTGCAGATGAGTGTTGAGGAGCTTGGTGGGCACGGATGCGATTCGTACATGACTTCAAAGGGATTGACTTGGTCTCGAGAATCGGGTCGGCTTCGTCTTCGCTATCTTCGTCATCCGATTCTTCCTCATTTCGATCCATACGGCTAAGGCCGCTCATCTTCATTACCATAAGCTGATTCTCTCCTTCTCTTCCAGACTCGGCTTGTGTGCCTCCTACAGCATACAATGTTGCCGGGAACGATGTCCGGTTGTCTCCAAGACTGTCCTTTATTATATCGCACGACAGACACGGCCACGGAGATTCGAGACTGTGGAACATGTCGTAGGTGGATGGATCTGGGGCAAGTGTCTCGCCAACAGACAATAAACTTCGACCGGGTATAAATGTGCCTTGATCTACTTCCATAGCATCTATACGAGTATAAGCGCGATTCTTGTGTAATACCAAATTGATAGACCACCTTCGCGTTCTTCAGCCTCGCGCTCTTCGTCGGGTCTTCCATCAACACCAGCCTCAAGGATCTCGTCTTCACTTTCGAACTCGTCCTCGTATTCGTCCTCGAAGTCGCCATCCTGCATATTGCCATTTTCTGGCGCGACAGGGCGCTCTCCAGACTTGAGAGCTTCCCTCTCTTCCTGTGCCGTCTCGGCTCTTCTCTTGCTCATTGTGGCGGATTATGCTTGTGAGAAATCTGGTCGCGCAGAGTAAAACGAAACACCTACACTCTATCGTCATCAATAAACTTTTTTTTGGCGGCGGGTGCCCGCGGTGGGGCGTCGTCAAGATCTCAACCAATCAAGTCACTTGAGCTTCGGCGGTCAATACTGGCACTGTGGCACAACAGCGTTTCGAGTACCTCAGGCAGCCACTGGTACAATACATCATCAGTGCACAGCTGAATCTCCTCTTATAACCTAAATCCTCAATCATAGTCCTGACTGGCACAGGATCCTACTTGTCATTTCACATACGCGCACAAAATATCTTACTACAGCCTCGAACGCGTCAGGTTTCGTTCCACGCGCCTTGCATTGCTGGACAAGTTCTCTCCCCCTCCATTGGCTAGTCCTAGAACCTTGCGCGCGGAGTCCCCACGAGCCACCTCTCTACCTCCCTAGTCACTAATATAATAACAGCCTCACCCACCGCGGTCAGAGCTTCCAAACGGTTTTCTTCTGCTCGAAATGGACCCTTCGGTCGATGCAATGGCCGTCGATGGCCAAGAGCCTGACCATGACTCGGGCAAACACACAATCATGGGCGGCCAAGACACTCCCATGGATGGCGACGAGAGCGTAAACACGATAACAGCCTCGTCAGTACAGGCGCTGCCGGACATGGGTTATAGCAATGGAGGCAGGCCATCGACCTCATATTCCGACACGGCATTCTCACGGTCACAATCCTCACGTCCGGGTGTCTTTACGCCAAATTCCGATGCCGATACACCTCCACGATATTCTGGCTATCACTCCGGACAGAACTATCAACCGAATTCAAGACCCAACTCGTCACTCGCAGGACGGACATACCATGAACAGAACCAGAGATCGTCACAGGCCCAGCAAGAGACGGGCAAGAACACCAGTGTTGTCATCAAGGTCGGCATGGTTGGAGACGCTCAGATCGGCAAGACCAGTCTAATGGTCAAATATGTAGAAGGCAGCTGGGATGAAGACTACATTCAGACGCTCGGTACGTGAGGAGGCGGGACAGTGTCACGGTCCGGCCCCAAACTGACCTTGACAGGCGTCAATTTTATGGAAAAGACGATTTCGATCCGCAATACTGAAATTACTTTCTCCATCTGGGATCTGGGTGGGCAGCGCGAATTTGTGAACATGCTGCCGCTTGTCTGCAACGACGCCGTGGCCATTTTGTTCATGTTTGATCTAACGCGAAAATCAACTTTGAATTCTATCAAGGAATGGTACCGTCAAGGAAGAGGGTTCAATAAGACGGCGATTCCTTTCTTGGTTGGTACAAAGTATGATCACTTTGTTAACTTCCCGCGAGAGGAGCAGGAAGAGATTTCTAATCAGGTATGTTGATCACGTATCATCAGCAATACGGAATATCTAACGTAACTGTAGGCGAAGCGATTCGCGAAAGCGATGAAAGCCAGTCTCATTTTCAGCAGTACTTCTCACAGCATCAATGTCCAAAAAGTGTGTTCTTTCCAAAGCGGGGCTCCATACGTAGACTGATCACCCCACAGATATTCAAGATAGTACTCTCGAAAGCTTTCGATCTCCGGTGTACAATACCCGAGATCGAGAACATCGGAGAGCCTCTTCTTCTCTATCAATCCGTATGATGCAACCTTCTTCGGAGCCAGGGCCGCGCCCAAAGATGACGCAACGAGTACGTTCACTGCATTTGGATGCGACGATCCTTTCTTTTCGATGCATAGATGCCTGGCGCTTAGCGGTGCATCTGGTTCATGGGGGCAATTGGAGTTACAAGGGGGCACGAGTGCAAAGCAACATTGATGCTAGGTGTAAGATATTTCGCAGTGCGAGGGGTCAATCTGATGAGTCTATGACTCTCTTGCAGATAGGGATGTGTTGATCTACATGCATTAGTGCTATTGGCTAATCTCATCAATTACTCTCTCGTATAACCAGACTTCGATTGCAATACAGCTCTACTGCATCAAAGTCCCAGGCACGAGCCTGATTAGGGAAGGTCAATCGACGGTTGAATATTCTTATAGTCCACTGGAAGGGAAGGTACTCTATAACCTCGATTGGAGGTTCTTCACCGTATCGCCCATCGCATACTCCGCCTTGAACTTTCGACTCCTCACTTTTTCTCCATCAGCCGGCGTAACCACCTTAGCCTGCGTCGCCGGATTATAGCCCAACCCACTGCTTTCCGCAATCTCCGCATCGCTGATTTCATGATCCGTATTCCTCCTCCCATCCGCCCTCTTGTACACATTCACCACTACCGCCCCTCCCAGGCCAAGATTATGCTGAAGCGCAACCGACGTCTGCTTGACCAAACGCCCATTGTTAGCCCACCCACGCAGCTGCCACACGAGTTCCGCACACTGCGCCAGTCCCGTAGCCCCGAGCGGATGGCCCTTTGAAATCAAGCCGCCAGACGGATTGACGACTGGTCCCTTGCCGCCATACGTGATATCGCCGCGGCGCACAAGCTCGTGCGCCTTGCCAGGCGCCGAGAAGCCCAGGCCGTCAATCAGTAACAGCTCGTTGGTGCTGAAGCAGTCATGCAGCTCGCACACGGTGATGTCAGCGGGCGAAACGCGGGCTTCGGCCATGGCAGCCTTTGCAGCTCGCTTGGTCATATCGAAGCCGACGAGGTCGATGGCGCTGCGGCTGAAGAGTTGTGGCGAGTCGGTCAGCATCGATTGGCCGGCGATGAGGATAGCTTTCTGCTTAAGCTGTGGTCGGCGGTCGAGGAAGGCCTGTGAGATGAGGACTGCAGCCCCGGCGCCGTCGGATGTGGGCGAGCATTGGAGTTTTGTGAGCGGTGGGTGTACCATTGGGCTTTTGAGGATCTCATCGAGTGTGTATGTGTTCTGGAACTGTGCGTACGGGTTGCGTTGCGAGTGTTCATGGGAAATGCGAGCGATTTCAGCGAAATCTTCGGCTGTGGCACCGTATCTGATACGAGCTGTCAGTCGTTGTCGACGTGTAAAGCAAGAACATGGGTACGTACTTATCCATATATTCCTGGCCTGCATTTGCAAAGTATTGGGCATTTCTTGGGGTATCGTGCTTCCCGCCAATTTCTTCCATCATTGTCGTGCTCAAGCCCATGGGGCTTGGTCGATCACTCCATACGCTCTTGATGCTGCCAGGGCTCATCTGTTCCATACCGATGACCAATATACAATCAGCAGCGCCGTTTCTGATGAGCGTCCTCGCCAAATGTAGTCCCGTGCTTCCCGTGGCGCAAGCATTGTTTGTGTTATATATTGGGATCGTGCTCATGCCAAACTGGTAGAAGACACGCTGACCAGAAGTTGTGTCGCCGTAGCAGTAGCAGGCGATCCCAGTCTCTACATCGTCATATGTAATACCTGCGTCAAGCATGGCTTTCACACCTGCCTCGTAACCCAATTCTGGATACTCGCGAGTGCGACGTGGTTTGAGGAACTTCGTCAGGCCAACGCCTGCAACATAGACGTCTGTGGTAGATTTCGGTGCCATGATGCATATACTACACGAGATTTACTAAGGGTTGAAATTGTTATTATGTTTGATTCAGAGCTTGGACTAGACTGTCTTGTACTACATTACTGCGGCAGTCGGGTACTCTAGACGAAGCCTTTTAAGTTGCTCTGGCTTGACCTCGGCTTTCTCCTGCCTGACATGACAGGCCACCATAATTTGGCTCAGGGATTCGAAGTATGCCAGATTTCACCATGATCAGTACACAGCCATCACGCGGCAAATTAAAAAGTTGCGCACTCCGAGACTTGTGTAAATTTGGTTCAGCGACTTGTTCTGTAATTCATTGATCGCAGGAGCCGTTCAGTCTGGCATCAGCGCTTCAAGGTGTGCCCCTTTTCTATCAGCCAAAACATCCGCGTATCAACGGGCTTATGCAAATGGGCCGCTATACAGATAACAGTGGTGCTCAAGCAGTCTCATCAACTGAAGAGTTCCTTCAGGTCCTCAATGCGCTGTGACCTCTGCTCGTCTTTGCTCATCATGCCCAAAGAGCTTGCACTGTAGCACGGGTAAGCAAGGGCACCGAACAACGGACGGAGGACTTACATGAACTTCTTCCTCTCCTGAATCCTGAGCATCTTCTCTTCAATACTGCCCTCGACTATGAACCTCGTCACATTGACTTCACTCTCTTGCCCCATGCGGTGGACACGATCTATGGCTTGCGCTTCTATAGCCCAACTCCACCAAGGATCCATCATGAAGACGTGCTTGGCACATGTAAGATTGAGGCCGACTCCGCCTGCACGCAGACTCAATAAGAGGACTGTGCCCCTCTGAGCACTCTCAAACTGAGCGAGAACAGACGCACGGAGCTTTTGCGCCATTGATCCGTCAAAGCGGAGGAAAGGAATGTGGTCGCGAGTCAAAGCTGGTTCGATGATATCGAGGAAGGAGGTGAATTGCGAGAACACGACCGACTTGGCATTTGGGTCTGCTTTACGTATCTTCTTTAGATGCGAGAGCAGGCCCTGAATCTTAGCAGAACCACTACCGCCAACCCTGCGAAGAGAAATGCGCGGCCCAGGCATGTTTTGGGGCGTAGAACTATACAAACCACCATCCGAATCGTTACCTTGTTCGTCCACAGGGAGGTCATGTCGAATAGGCTCGAATACGTCCCGTGCATTGATAGGTTCGCGGCAATTGAAACATCGAGGTATTTGACCTTTGTCGCGTTGATGCTTGATGTAATCCAGGAGACATGCTTTGCACGCACTATGCCAGCAACCTGTCACAGCTTGCTCTATCATTGGCTCTTCAGAGCAGATAGGACATTCGTCTTCGGCTTCTGACTGAATTTGCTTTAGCACATGGGTGCCAAATCTGGCTGTCTCGTCCGCGGCTTCTTGTGCGGTAAAGCGTTCAATAAGTGCCTGGAGATCCATGTCATCTGCCAGTCCATTAGCGACATCGGTGGCATTTGCGGCCTCCTCCTCTTCTGCTGCAATATCCCTGTTTCTCGTCAGAATCGGATGATCACAAGACTGCCGTAACCTGAGAATCTGTGCAAAGATAGTAGTATAAGACTTCATCACTGTGCCAGCTTCGATACTGGCGCTAAAGGTACGCTTGGCACGCATGAAGATGTAGTCATACACCCCACGTTCTTCTTCCGACAGTTCAACTTTGTCGATGGTGATGGTCTTAGCTGGTAAGCTGACCAAAGCCTCCCCGGACGGTGTTTTCATATCCTTTGTACGGCGCATGACCAGAGGTTCTAAAACTGTTTGAACAACATTCAAAGCCCGAACAAAGTCACCAGACTCGAACGGTACTGTAATGAAGGTCTTCCAGAACGAGAAGTTGCTCCATGGCTCCACTTTCAGGAAATGCACCAAACTGAAGAGGTCCTCCAGGCGGTTGACAATTGGCGTACCTGTCAAGACCCATCGATGTCTCGCACTGAGCTCATAGCACGCTTTTGAAGTCTTGGCCTGTCTGTTCTTGATCTGATGTGCCTCATCTAGAATGACGCGGAAATATTCTACAGAGAAGAGGCCGCCATGGGAACCACGATTACCCCCATTAGAAGCGACTGCGTTGAACTCGGATAAGATTGTACCATAACTAGTAACAATGACATTTGGCGCCGTGGCGGCGTTGGCCTCGCAGCAGAGGCTTTGGAGGTTGGCTGTTTTCTCATTACCATAATATAACATGACCTTCATTGTCCCTTCTTTCGAGGCTTTTTCCGCCTCACTTGCCCATTGGGCAAGTAGTGACATAGGAGCAACGACCAGCGTTGTGTAGGGCGCTTTTTCAATTGCAGAGGAGGCTTTCGGTAGACGTGGTAGATTGTGCACCGATGAAGCGGCACCAGTTGCAACATCTGGCCGGTGGCTATGAATGAGGGACATCATTTCAATCGTCTTGCCAAGTCCCATCTCGTCGGCAAGAATACCACCAAGGCAATTCTGTTCTTGTACAGGGAACTCCAATGATAGTTCGCCCGAATAGGGGTTGACATAAAAATTTGCCTGGTCAGCAACTTCCGGAAGGTCCTTGTCATCGAAGTCTTTCCGAGGCCACTCGTATTCTTCCCAAAGAGGATGCATTGATATCTCCCTGTCGTCCACTTTGGAGTTCTTTTCTTTACTGATCATCCAATGCAAAGCCTGCTTTTGATACTTTCTCAGCTTCATGTTAAAAGTGCTAGGTGGTTCGTATTCAGGAGTATCGAAGTCGAATGTCTGAGCTTTTTTGTACAAGGAGTCAAGTTGGTCTTGCTCCAACTCCTTGCCGTCTTCATCCTCTTCGGCAGGTGGCGATGATCCACCAGTGCTAGCTTGTCTACTTGATGCTGATGGTTCTGTTTTGGAGGTGGAGCTTTGTTCATAGTGCTCAGCCATTTCTGCGGCCTGTAAAATGCCCTGTTTTTTGTGCTCTTTGGCCGTGCTGTTGATCTTAGAAGGTTGGAGATTGATCTCATCGAACATCTTTACTAGCGCGACCTGACGCAGGCGCAATTTTCGCTCATCTGAGCTCTCTTTTGGTTCAAATCGGCCGGCTTCCCGATTGTCCTCAGGCTTCACGAAGCCACCGCCTTCGAATGATACCCTCAGAAGATAGCACTTGAGTTGAAGGTATACGTTGTCGTTTGTTCTGAGGCTGTCTGGCGAGTATATGCAAGAAGCAGAGAATCTGCATATCTTTTGATCTAGTAATGTCGATATCCAGGCTGCGGATTCGTTCTCCAATCTTCCAATCTCTTGGCCCCTAGCATTTGTAAAGCGCACAACTACATCCTGCTTCTTGTTCATTATGGGTCGTGGCTTGCCCCCTCGGCCACTTCTCGACGTGATGGCTTGTGGTTTTTGCCTCTCTATATTCACCGCATCACCCGACTTGACAAGCCCAGATCCGCTTCTTGTAGCCCATCCGGTGACACCAAACGCCCCAATGTATCTACTCTCCGGCATAGAAGAGTGGAAGAGACGTTTAGGGTGTGTTGTAGCTTGTGAAGTGGTAGTAGAGGCTGGGATTGGGGATTTATGTGTCGCTCGCGCCCATGTATCAACCTTGGCCGGCTTTTGCGGCCGACGAGGGTTCGACGTTTTCCAAGACCCATCGAGGTAGATATTGATCGCTATGGAATTTGTTAGCATCTCTGCACCAGTCACATTTTGAGTATGCATGCATGCCTCGTTGCAGGTCATTCCCGCTGAGGTCTTCCAGCTTTCTGAAAGTCGCAGCATTCACTTCTTCTCCGACGACGGCCGCAAACAACTCTTTGTCGAGGCCAGGCGCGTCCACAAGAGACCGAGGAGAGCTCGATTGGTCGACGTCCTCCTGGGTAGAGCCATCGACGTTCTCGTTCGATGCTTCGCGATAGCTTGGGGATTCATCTGGACTCAAAGTGCGGTTGATAAGCGGTGAATCGTCGACGAAAAAACGACGCTTTTTAGCTGGTCGGTCGGCGAAATCCAGCTGGCTCATTGTTGTTACTAATTGGGTCGTGTGAGGTGGAGGGCTTGAACAGCATTCTCATCGGACGTGGCGACGACTAGAACGCGCTCAAGACGCGTCGATCACGTGAGCACTCTAAGCTTTTTGGGGTTTCATATCAACGATTTCAACGTCCTGGGGTCAGAAGATCTTGAGTGGCTATGGTAGCTACTAAATATTCCAGCTTCCTCAATTTGAGGATTTCGCTTTACTCATCCTATGATCTCCTCGATGATTAATAATCGAAGGCCAGAAAAATCACAACCTATATTCGTAGTATCTACTCAATCTTAGGCCTCTCATTGGATTCTCTTGAATATGAACGTCCAACGCTCTCGACAAATGTAGATGTTACAAGTGCATAGATTTTTCCTGAGCATCGTCATATCTTCCAAACCATCATACCTGGTATTCGTAGCAGCTCGGGTATGATAATCATTAAGTAGTGTACTCGAGGGTTAGACTAACAGTATGTTTAGGTGGAGAGAGCCTCCGTAGGTACTATCGGCAATGGCTGTTTTGTCACCTGTTCAGTCTCGTCCTATTCGCATTCAAGCTTTCTTCTTAAGAAGCTTCTGGCAAGATCGTCAACGGTAAATTTTAGGAGAGCAGTTTCGAGACATACCCAATGCTCAGGAAGATCTATGACTTCAGCTAGCGGCTCATGGAGACTCCCAAGAAGACTATGGTTATCAAAGTTGATGGAAACCAACCTGATCTGTGCTCTAGCTGACTCCTAGGAAGATACACCGGCAGTCATTAAAATACACACCAAGCGCTGACGTTCGCTTGTTCTCAACGATCAGGGCACCGATGACAATAGAGATTAGAGGAGACTCGTCGAAGAGTATGGTTTAATAAAAAGAGAAGATCAAAGGGAAACTGGTATTCTTCAAGTATTTCAGATGTCCTTTGGAATTTCAATGCTTCTTAAGGGTCAGGGAGGGGGTTTTCCACGGCTCGTTAAAATGAAGTCATGTTGAAAAATTCTGGGAAGATGGATGAGAGATCGAGCGAGGTTATGTTTGACTTGCGTTGCTAGCGCAGATCTTGAAATTGACACAATATAGGGGTTAGAGGAAAAGGAGCATGTCGTGGGAGTTCAATCGAGTGCATCGCAGCAGTGGTAGTAGGACCTTCAGCATTTCCTGTCGGTGCAAGACAACTAACGTATTGCAAGTTGCTAAAGACAAAAAACAAACCATGGAAGATTTTGTCTATATGGAGAGACAATGACTCTCAGCTTGACCGCTGACGCAATGGGCCAAAGTGAATTGAAAACAACAAATTGCTCAACCGGGAACTTTGTTAAGGTCAGAAAATATTCAACAGGATGTTTGTTACTCAACGGTGAAATGCGTAGGTTACACCAATAACCACAATACAAACACTGTGAGTCAACAAATTCTCTAACACAAACCACTTAGAACATATAAAAAGTAAGAGACCTATTCCGCATTGTTCAGTCTCCGTGAATACATCTATTACTGGACAAGACACCGCCTCGCTCGACGGCCCTGCTTCAGCCTCTGCCTGTTCACTTCTGGTACCTAGATCAGAGCTTGGTCCTCATGACCACCTTTGAGAAAGGTCTCTGTCCTGTCGGTGAACAGTCACTTCACTGCTGATCTCCTTAGACTTTGGAGTACTTCTACCGATCCAAAACCCCAGCTTCACCTGTTACTAACCTCAACTACCATTTACCCTCAACTCCTGAAACACTTTCTGGATATATCGTCCTTACGGTCTCGATACATCAACGACTTCAACCCCAGTCGACTAATCAGCCCGACAGACGAAATCATGGCAAAAGCTGTGAAGAAGTCAGCGCGCTCAACACCACGGTTTATAGTCCAAACACAAGCCTCGCACCCCCGTCCAGACCCAGAGTATACGGAGCCCAACAGTGCCGGCAAGAGAAAGGCCAATGCCGAAGCTGTGAAGGAAACCATCAGGTAAGACTCCTCCCACTCAGAAGCAAGATGATGAGCTCACATACGCGGGGGCAAGACCCAAGTCAGCACGCATAACCACCAAGCCAACCAACGCCAAAAAAGCGGACAAAGATCCCAACAATGATATACAGATGAAACAAATCAACGCAACTGAAGACACGCGCGAGTTCCGCAAAGTCACATACGCCGCAACCAGCGGTGTCCTAAGCCCCTATTTCACCACGCACCTCACAGCACCAAGCTCCACCACCACCCCCCTCGACGCCCTCCCAACTACCCCGGCAACACCACCACCACCACCAACCACCATCATCGCCGACCGTAGCGATCGTGCCATCCGCACCAGCACCAAAATCCTCTACCTCCTCCACCACACCCTCACCCCGACCCAAGTCAAAGTCCTCTACGCCCAATCCACCAGCATCTCCGAGCCCAGCCAAATCGCCGACACAGACCCCTGTCTCGCGCTCTTCGCGGCGCGCAGCACTGCCCTGACCAACCACTGGACGACGCAAATCCTGCACAAGTACAGCCGGGCCAAAGTGCGCTGCGCGCTCGGCGTGTCGAAGAAGCAGGCAGGCCGGGACATCTCCGCGCTGACGGACGAGGAGCGGCGGTACTTCTGGCAGATGCTCTGGGAGGGGACAGGCGAGGAAAAAGAGAAGGAGAAGGAGGCGCGGGGGGAGGAGACGGAGGAAGAGGAAAGCGTGCTGCGTATATTTTTGAAGCCTGTTGCCGAGGTAGTGGATTGGGAATGTGTGTTCCGCGGGGAGACAAACGAGAAACGGATGACGGAGCGGGATAAGGAGGCTGTTGTGCTGAACCGCGAGTATCTGCGAGAGACGTTTCTGTATGCTATGGATATCACGTATATGTGTTATTTTGACGGAGGCAAGAAGGGGAAGGCGTCAAAGGAGGATTGTGCGCGAATGGAGGAGCTTTGGGAGAAGTGGCCCGGGGATGTTGCGAAGAGACGGCCTGGATTGGATACGTTAGTGGTGCTGCCCGGATTGGGTATGCAATTTGAGCTTCTGTGATGAGGAGTCTGTTGGGTGGTGTTTGAAGGGCTGAATCGAATGCCGTGAACCCCTTGGAGCGTTTAGCATCCTTAGTGAGAACACAATGGGATCAAGGCTTAGTTTGCTCAGATGGGACATCAATGTCTCCCGGTCCACTGTCAAGCTTCGCCGACAATACTAGACCTAGAACTACGGCATATCTATCATTAGACGCACCCGGATCCCGAACCACGCTACAAACCGCCGGGACCCACATTTAAGCTCCATCAGAAGCCGTTCCGACCGTCGGATGCACGCCTCGAACGTTTGTATCCGGCTCCACAGCCTACCTAGGTAAGTAATCCATCATTCTAGACAGCACAAAGCCGGAACCAAGCTCTACGCACGCTCGAAGACGAAGGCTTGAAACTGACAATGCCAAGTGCCAAAATGACATGTAGACTCTCTACATAACCGTGCCGTCCTGCTCCGGGTGATAATTCGTCAAGTGGTGTTCGACCTCGTTAGGTCTAGCTAAAGCATAGATGTAGCTAGCTATCCCCTCAATCGGGTTAAACGATATGTGTGTGGCAAATAGCTCCTGCATGCATGCATACATACATAGGAATACTGCCTAAGCAGGAGGTGGGTATGCCCCGCATGAGCGCGGCTAATACCTCGTATAGGTAGTAGATGCATGCATGATGTCGTGGGAGTTCTCGATTCGAGCGCCCCAGTTCAGGCCTTGGCACGTGACATGACGTAAGGAGACCTCGGTAGTTAGGTAAGGGTAAAGTAGAAGCTGAGGAAGCTGAGGTGGGAGGTAAAGTTATGAATGTGGCAAATCGTTGCCAAAGTCACATCGACGTCATGAACAGGGCGTGCTCGCGTCAAATTAAGATTGAGATCAGGCCGTATCGGGATGTGTCATTGGAAAGTATATATCGAACGCCCATATTTCAGACGCCACCCACTATGTCTTAGATCTCTATGGCGCCGAACAGTATTAAACAGTGCGAGACTCGAAGCAGAACGTGTGGTAGGTATTGGAAAAGCAAAATGCGTAAGCCCTCACAAGATGCTAGCAAAGAATGCAGAAGCGATGAACAATGAGATGAATGAAAACAAACATGACCTTCTGATGCAATTGTCGCTAACAAAGAAGACCTATGACCATCCGTTCCTACAACATAGGGGGTAATAATATCGCACCTATCAATAAAGCAAGCATCCACTCTTCCCAATGTTTGGCCGGCTGCAGGTCGGTCCTTCCCCCGATAAACTCCAGCATAGATTCGTGTGTCTTCGTTGTTTCGGCGTGATCAATAGATGACATTTTTGTGTCTTTGACGTGTCACCATTCCTTTGGGGCGTTATGTTAAAACAGTATGAAACCATCGTCCAGCGCCATGCGATATGCGGCATAAATAAAAGTGTTCTTTCTAACCACGCATTTCTACAATGGCTCATTCTGCGGCCCAGCTGCTACACACCAATGTCGGTGGTAGACCCAAGCGCTCTTTTGACACTCTTTGCTGCAGTACTTTGTCCGACGGCATCTTCGGCATTTTGCGAATTGTCGAGTATACTCTTCCCATCGACCGCACTCGTAGAATGCACATTGTCGGATACCACCTCTGGCATCATCCTTACGGCACAGATTGCGCATCACTACACCGGCCCAGTACTGCATGTCCTGCGTGTGGTGGCGTACGGTGAATTTTTCAACGAGAGGGAAGATGTTGAAGTCGTCCGGCAGCAGGTACTCCTCGTCATCATCATCCTCAGCCATATGAGCGTCGCTGCATGGCTCAGCGTCAAGCGCACCAAGCTCCTCCCCACCAATCTTCAGGCGAGGAACAAGATGCGACTGTTGAAAGAACGAGCGAAGATTGCAATACTTGGACACGTATGCGAGGAGTTGAAGAGACATTAGTACGTCCTCATCCCGGGGCATGGCTGCAAGAAGCGCAGAAGTAGTGCTTCGTTCCGCGGGAAACCGTGGGTACCAGTTAACATTGGTGAGAGTCGGTGGGGTCGGATGTGTGACATTCACAGTAGGCTGAGCAGGCGAGAAGCTAATGGCAGCAGTGGTCGGAAGACTGCCATCAATGGCGCGATGGGTAATGTTGAACGTTTCGTCGTCGCCTGTTTCCGCGGGAGGAGCTACCTGGGTAGCGTTGCCATTCAAGTTCCCACTCTCTACAATTTCCTGCATGTTGATTTCATTCTGCAGCCCGACCAAGGGCTCCGGACCAGATTCTACATCGGCAGGAGCCTCGGGAACAATGTCTGTGACCTCCCCTTCGTCGGATTCACCTGATGTCGATATCTGGTGTCGTATTGAAGGACGCCTTCTCCATTCAGTGGTGCCGCTGGGACGAGGAGTCGTCGGACGCACTGTATTGTGAGCATGGGGTGTTGTTGGTGACTCAGGCTGGGACATGATTTCAGCCTGGAGAGCAGGCAGCATTGAGGGTAGACGGTCTGCATCGCGGACAGGACGGAGCCTGAACGCATCGTCGATGGATGCAGAAGCAGTCGCGATAGGTTGAGGTACTGCGCGATGACCCCTGTTGAACGTTGCCGTCTGTGCTTCGTTGAGCCTCTGGAAATGGGGATGATTGTGGTGCCGGAAGGTTGTCCGCTCCGGTGGAGATGAGAGCGAGAAGGCAGGTGTGGGAGTCGCGTCTGCGGACTGAAGTTCTGCATCGTTCTGCTGATATGGCTGGGGAATTTCAATGGGTGGCGGCACTTGACGCCTGGATCGGTCGGAACGAGAATGCGAAGACGCACTATGCTCTCTGCAGTAGTGCCGACTTGATGAACCAAGTTTATGCGAAGACCGCCTAATCTCAGTATCAGCCTTCTCACGACACTTGTCGACGACCTTGACGTAATTATCAAGAATTGTGGCGATGACTGGCACCATGTCTGCTTCTACTACCCTCGTTCTAACGTTCTCGGAACCGCGGACACCAATGTTAAATAGACATTGGAAGGCCAAGTTCCATTTCCACATATCCATCAAATCTTTGCTTCTGCCATCTTTCAATATACAAACAAGCCTTTCGACGCCTCCATCGACTGTAAGTATGTCACGGATTCGAGGAGAGGAGGTTGTGAGATATGCCAGATGGTTGAGAGAGTTGATGAGGGGTAGGGTTGAGGTGCAATCAAGAGCACGACGGTCGTAAAGGGCGGTCGTAATGCCAACAGAGGCCTTGTTGGCATTTGGAATACTGAAATTGACTTCTCGCATGTTGGACGCAGGACTTAAAAATGGATAAAGCGTGTGCTGGAGTCAAGGATAGATTGTCGTTCTCGGGTGTAAGCGTCGAAATTTGTGCCCCTGGCTACGACCTCGGGAAGACGGACTCGGTGGTGTGTTGAGGTGACGAGACGACCAGATCGAGAGCGCCAGATATTACTTTTATGGAGGTCTATATCGTCTGCAGGAGACGGAAGATGGAAGATGGAAAGGCGACGAAGAGAGGTAGCGGTGTCGAGGAGTCGAGGGGTTTTTGAAGAGATTACGCCAAGCCTTTGCGATGAATCGACAACAGAAAATCGCCTGTACGCGATATCGAAGAGCTTGAGCGGAGAAGAAAGTCAAGAAGAGTGTTGTGAGATCGAAGAAGGTCGCTAGCTGAAGGACGTAAAGTCGTTTGAGCGAGCAGTACGGACTTGAAGGTCGGCAGAATGTGCCGGGATGGGAAAGGGCGTGGCGGCTTTCAGGCCCGAGAGAAAGCTGAAAGAAGCACACTCAGCTGGGACGAGCAGCGAGAAGAAGGAGAATGGATTGATGTGTGGAAATTATGTTCTTGGTATACGATGCCCTCGTAAAGCTGGGAGGATTGGAGATGAGGAGGGAGAGATGTGGAGAGTGAAGTGGTGTTGAGAGGAGGGTGACGGAGATGTGGAAGAAGGGTGTGGAGAGTGAAGTGGTGTTGAGAGGAGGGTGACGGAGATGTGGAAGAAGGGTGTGGAGTTTGAGTTGTCAGACCGCTGTTAGTAGTTAGTGGGTAATTAGTGGGTGGCCAGGTGGGTGGCAGCGGTCGCCCGGGTTCTCAGCAATGTACTGTGTATTACTGTATGTTGTTGGTACAGTAGCAGCGAGACGGGTGACGGCTGTGGGCTGTGGGCTGTGGGCTGTGTGCTGCTGTGGGCGACCAGCAACCTACGGGCTTAAATTAGGGGGGAGAGGAGAGGGAGGGTCACGACGTTTAGCTGCGCGAGCCTGGGAACAAAAGGGCGAGGTGGTGCCCCCGGGAGGTGCTGAGAGGCGCCCGGCAAGTGGTGGGAGGTGCCCAAGTAGGTACTGGTTGGTACTG
This sequence comes from Pseudovirgaria hyperparasitica, assembly GCF_010093815.1. NCBI lineage: Eukaryota > Fungi > Ascomycota > Dothideomycetes > Acrospermales > Acrospermaceae > Pseudovirgaria > Pseudovirgaria hyperparasitica. The sequence continues at coordinate 1,256,448 of NW_022985549.1, forward strand.
TACTGCACCTCCTGTTGCTCCAGGGCTCCAGGGCTAATATTAGTGGAGGACTCTTGGCGGAGATGGATCTTCCAAGCTTGGTAAGTAAGCTTCTCGTCTCGACCTACTGATGATGACTCTCGGGGCCAAAATGCCAGTGGTCCTGTTGGCCAGCAAGTCAGAAAGAACTATTAGCGACTTGCCACACGCCATAATTAGGGTCCAAAGTATACCTCCATGCCACGCCACGGTACTGCACTCATCTGCTCTGCTCTGCACGGCATTCACTGTTACTGCATACTTTCATACATACATAGTACGTACATATTACATGCACTGACACTACAATGATGCTAATGGATAAGGCTGACCTGGCCTGCCACCGCACGTGAAGATCAGTGCATGATATTCCATCCCAACTGCCTGTTTCGTCCTGTGGCCCACCCAAGTTCCAATACACTGCTGTGACTGTCTGTTGGCGATGGCTCCTCTGTGACATGCGACGTGATTGTGAGAGTGAGAGATTGCCAGGAGTTCTCGGTCTCAAAATGCGCTGAGACCTGCCATCTGTCAATATGCGGTCATACTTGGTATTCTGGTGATTAATTACGTTGATATTCTAAAGTCTTTTGTGAATTCTAATTAGGTCTAGAAGCGTGCAAGTGCAGTAGCCGTGGTGGGCCAGGCTGATCGGGACTGAGGATACTGGGACCGGGACTAGAGCTACCGGGAAAGGGGACTGGGTACAGAGAATGCCGGAAGTTGCTTGCATTTGCTTGTCCATTCACTCTCAGCCAATCATCTACGCCTATCAAGGCCATTCCCGCATAAGGTCTCAACGCCTCAGGCGCTTGCTTGGCCTGTCTAGCTAGGTAACGGGTGTCGGCCGGCTGTCCCTGTCCCTGTTCGTTCCCGGCGCCTTTGCCTTTTTTTCCCACGCTAATTACCTACAGGTAGCTTTGTCCACGCCTATACAGCATTCCCGTCTACTACATTGACAATACCAGCTCCAGCCTTTTGGTTGCCGTTATCCATTCATTCATCCATGTCACAGAACGTGTGAAGCAACAGCCTGCAAGGCTGTAAAGCCTGTCTGAATCTAACGCTTCTCCTCCCCCTCCCTCTCCACAAGTTCATTGCCATCCAATTCAATGGCAGACACGGACGATGTCAAGGCGAGGGACTTCCAACCGACTCAAGAATTCCCACGCTTCGACCCTGAAGAGGCAAATCGAGCGCGCAGCTATTCGTCTGCTCATCAAAACACAGCGTCCACTCTCTCGCCGCACCCTGCACGAGACATAGCCTCACCCAACGGTGGTCGCCCTTCCGTTGACACGCTACGACGTCGCCCTACACGCTCAAATACCGTTCGCAATTATTCTGCTAAACCACGTCCCCAGTTTGAAGAGCCTGGAGCTGAGCCTGGGGTCGATCCTTCTCGGGAGCTGCCCAGTGACCGCTACGTACATTTGAGGACAGATTGTGAAATCACTGTGGTAGACTTTTCCGATGAACACATACAAGAATATCAACTGGACAATACCTCTCTTGCTGAGTTTCTCACACATGATAAGGAAGCTTGGGTGTCTTGCCGATGGATCAATGTGAATGGACTCAGCTGGGACGTCATCAAAACGCTTGGCAGGGAGAAAAATCTCCATAGGCTTGCGATAGAGGATCTGATGAATACACGAGGCAGGACAAAAGCTGACTGGTATTCGGACCATGCGTTTAGTAAGTCTTCCTTCGATGTGCAACATGCTACGTGACCTGAGCAGACTATTCGTGACGAATAATTTGGATCATGCTTGCGTCCTTTGATATAGCACAAGAATCAATACATTTCATACTCATTCTGACTCTTTGTGTCACTGACGACCAGCGCTCATTGCTGATACTTTGCAGTCCTCCTTACCCTCCAGAAACTTGTGGAGCTACAGCACGACTCTGACAGCGATTCGGAGAGTGACGAAGATGATATATGGCACAAAGGTTCTAGAAGTCATTCAAGATCTCAAGGTCAAAAAAAAAGAAAGAGGAAAAAGAAGAAGTCAAAATCGCTATTTACCAAAATTCGGGAAAAGCTTCCCTTCGGCAACATGAATGACGCGGATACATTCAACGTTGTCGAAAAGAATCAGATTCGGGGTGCCAAAAGTTTCGCTTTGCAAGCAGACGGTTCGGTCATGACAACAATGCGCCAAGGAGGAATGCCATCTGCGAGGGATGGCATCCGCACGCTCCAGCGTTATCGGGGAGGCCCAAATGTCGAACGTACATTGTACATGGAGCGCCATTCGCCACTCTTCAAGAAACATCTAGCCGTAGCCGTGGAGCAAGTCTCTCTGTTCATGACCGCCGACAACACAATCATAAGCTTCTTCGAGCATTCTGCCTCGGAGATTGCCGAACCAATTCTTACCCGCTTGAACACATCGGATACCATTTTGCGACGCAGTTGTGATGCAACAATGCTTGCTCAAGCTATAATAGATGCCATAATTGATCTCGCTATTCCAGTTGTGACCGCATATGAAGATTCCATGGCCCAGCTAGAACTCGAGGTCTTGACCGACCCCGACATTAACCACTCGCGATCTTTGTATATCCTTACTTCCGAACTCATGGTTCTCAAAAATACCATTCAGCCTATTCGCAGTTTGATCTCGACCCTTCGCGACCACAAGTCGGATTCCTCCACCACAGGAGGAACTCCCGGGTTGGCAGCAAGACCGAGCAAAACAATAACCACCATCGCAATCTCGCCCCTGGCCCATACGTACCTAGGCGACGTTGAAGATCACTGTATTCTCATCACACAATCTCTGGATCAAATGCGACTGGCTGCAGATAACATGATTGATCTAATATTCAACATCATGAGCACGTATCAAAACGAATCGATGAAACAGCTCACAGCGGTAACCATTTTCTTCCTACCATTAACATTCTTGACGGGATATTTCGGGCAAAACTTTGAGGGTTTTGGGGCCATTAAGAATAGTGACGCTTTCTTCTGGTATATCGCTGCCCCAGTGATGGTGGTCACAATAATGGTCTTAATGTAAGGACCTCGTACTAGGTGCTATTCAGTGAGGGTTATGCTAATACATTACAGGCGCGGCCGGATTCAACGGGCCGTCATTAGCTACGGCGCAAAATATGATATCAAGAAATCTCGGAAGAGGAGAGGAGTCTCGAATGATGGTCGGGGCAGGAGAAGGTAATGCAAAGATTAAACACGGAGACGCGTCTCCCAACATATCACACAAACACTCGAGTCCCCATGACTTGCTAGAGACTTTCTCACCATGAATGGGCACCCACTGCCCTGAAAGCTCGTATCAGATTGGTAAGCATAGTCCCCTTCCTTCCTACCGCCCTCTCTCCTCTTTGACAATGATGAACAACGATATCGTTACTACCCAGCTCACTCTTACGCGCACGTCGCGGCTGACGAGAACGCGATTCTACTCCTGAGTCACAACATCCTTGAAATCACTGTAACAGTATCTCTTGTCTATCTCAATGCTAATCGTGGCGCATTAGCTCCTCATCTTTCGCCCAGGCTCGTCAATGTATAAACTCCTTCTCTCCACACCTCAACAGAGCAAAAGAATCGGGGAGATAGTTACCAAAAATCAGCATCGAGCCCGAAAAAGTGAAGGACATGGAAACAAGTCTGATAGATGATGTTGTCAAATGGCATACATACATCGACGAAGATCCCACCCCTGTGCACATCACTGAGCACAACGCATAGCAAGCAATGTAGACGGAATAAATACACGACCACCGTAACATGCTCTAGAACTTCCAACTATGTGATCCATGACCCATCCCGTCCGTTCTTGTCTCATGTCCTCAATTCTTAATCTCCCCGCCAATGAAAATACATATACATATACACACCCATACACACACCGCAAGAAACCCACAAGGCACTTTATACTATACTCAACTCTCCGTACTTTCCCATCACATCACGCCTTTAATATATATTGTATACCCCATCACGCAGTACTCTGTAATATATGCATGCATACACACTCCCATCTCACCCACCCCGCGCACCCGGAAACGTGACCTAGTATATACACATATGTATACAACAAATAACACAAACCAACACAGAACGCCTCCCTCTCCAACTTTGTCAAATCCAACCAGTAAGACACGCTTGCTCGCCGCAGTTACACTCAGCACCAAAGAAGACACATGCTATGTATGTATGTATATGCATCTTATATACATATATACGAATCGAAAGTGAAAGATACCTACGGTCTTCAACGGTTTAAGAAAAAAGGGGAAAACTTTTCGCTTCGAACTGCATATATGTTATTGGTACGAGGAATGTGCCCTGCGCCGATAGGTACGGTTGTCTTGGGGTGTCATTTGCGAATGAGACGGTAGTTTCGGGTTTTTGTTTTCCGAGAGTATATATATACGTAGGTACTCCTACTACTGTGTTAATAGAGCGTGTGCCGCCCGAAGTCTGAAGAAACCCTTCAGGTAAAGGGTAATGGGTGGTGCTCAGGAGGAAAATAGTCCAACACCATGTATGATATGTATATATGTATGTACGGCGGAACAAATCGCTGCCAATAATGCGACAACGTTTGTACGGACTACAAATGTACCTCTACAGCCCCGTCCCCATGCACACACTCACACAAAGTGCCTGCCGGTCACTTTACTTTCTTTACAAATTCTCTCCCACTCACGCCAAATAATGCAATTCCCCGTCGTCCGCTCGCTCACAGTACTCCTTCTCAATAAGCCTATCCAGATTCTTCTTGATATCTGCCACACTCATGGCCCCCCTCTTAGCGGTCGCACTTATCGTTTCCGCAATCAGATCCTGATACCCAATAACCTTTTTCGACTTCAGGATACGCACAATCGCTGCCTGGCACTCAAACTGGCGGTCGGCATGTACGCGCTCATGTGTTTCTTTATTCTCGGCGGCAGTCTCTTTGAGTTGCACGGTATTGATCTTGACGCGGGCTTTCGGGTCAGTGAACGAGGCATTGATCGTGAACGTATCCGTTTCATCGATTTCACGACCTTTCGGCTGTTTCGAGAGAGGCCTCAGACGGGCGCAGGCGAGAGACTGGAGGGTACGCTTAAGTTCGGCATCGGCTGCGGACTGCATTAGATGCACATCTCATGAAGAGAAGAAAAGGATTTTCTTACGAAGTCCAGTCTCTACTTTCAGAAAATCATATGAAAGCCTTTCATCAATAGCGCGGTCGTTGAACTGAAGAAGCACAATAGCTTGGAAGGAGCTGACCACTAGCTCTTTCCTACCTTTCGGAAAGTCGGCCCTGAGCTGACAATTGGCTAAAGCATGCTTCCACTCCAGCTTCTTGTTCGAGTGTTTGGTCTTGTAGTGTTTTTCAAACTTGTCGATTGCAGTCTTAATCTCCATTGGTATTCGGACTGGAATCTCGGGATATGTTGGCCATGCTGCCTGTGAGAGGACATTAACCGATAGGTCGATGCGCTCCTTCTTGCCTCCTTCTCGCTCCTGTGAGATTGTCTTATATGAAGCCAATTCTTCACGCGATAGTTCGATATCCTTGAACATTTGTTCGAGGTTGTATGTGAAGCCAGAACCACACTCTGTATGTATATTAGCTTATGCACAAGCAAAGAGCGTTTCGCAATACATACCCGTCTGAAGCCTCGAAAGCATACTCCTCTCGGCGTCCGCACTGGCGCTTCGGCCCATCAGTAATCGCCTGGCAAGATCTTTCTTGTAGAAGGCCTCAAAGACTGCTTTACCGTGAACAAATCTGAACAGGTCCAGCACTTGGTCCAATTGATTATTAACTTCCGAGTCTTCGTCAAATATTTGTTCTTCGTTGTCTTCATCATCTCTTTGGGCCCGAGGTGCTGACTTTGAAAGCATTGCAGGAATTGCTTTGGAACCACCTCTCAGTAGAAGATCTAGGTATTTCGCTATCATCTCCTCAGGCTTTGAGTTGTCTGTACCCCACGCTGCATTTGTCTTCCGGGTCTTGTTGATAAAGCTCTCGAAGGTCTTGCGCATTGCGTGGCCCAGCTCATCATTCCTTTCGAACGAATATTTCCAGATATGGTCAAGCTGTTGCTTCATGCAAAGCAATTTGACTACCATTTGATCTTGCTCTTTCTCATCAAAAACAATAGCAGTTCCAGTCAGGTCGACCCAGGCAACAAACGCAGGCATCAGCTTCTCTCCAAGGCTACGCTTTTGCAAGAATGAAAAGAGCTGCTTTAGATCCTCGATAGCATTTTGGTCTAACAGGTCGGCAACAGCATCATTATCTACCAGTTTAGATTCTTGCTCAGTGACGAGTTGATCTTCCAGCAGTGTCATGAGATTGCGTTTTGTTGAGGAGTCGAGATTGAAACGATCACATCGTCTAGCCTCTCGCTCAATCAATCTGATAGACCTCGACACATACTCGGCAAGCTTCACCTCGGAACTCATCTTGGCTGCCCATTGAATAATGAAAGTCTGCGATAGCTCCAGAAGTCGTGGTTCGAAACAGTCGGTGTAGACGCTGATCTCATGAAACATGCTAATGGCATTTTCAAAGGTATTTGCATCCATTGATCCGCCCTCTGAGTCACGTTCCTCTCTTATAAGGTCACAAGCTCCATCGACAACCTTCTCCTGGAACTTAGGGCTGTGAAAGATCTTGGTTCGGAAAATGCCGTGGCTATCACTCTCGAGAGAGCGTCCCTTCGGAAGGAGGTACGAGCGATCCATGTAACACCATATCATTTCAACTTGTTTCTGGATCATGTGTCAGCAGACATGCTTCAGTCAAGCATAATCAGCGTACCATATTCGCCTTCCATGTTGCCCATGCAGCCAAAACAGCTCTCAGCACGTCTGTGTTTGTTTGATGAGATTGTTCTAGAAGCCTTGCATATACCGTCTCGTTCATATGTAACTCGCATCTCTTGTAGAGCCTGTAGGACAATGCCTCAGCATGGCCTTGTCGACAGACATTTTCCACACTCTTGTACAATTCCTCATATGAGATGGCAATTTTCTGACCTGCAAATATTCGTCCTAGAGCAGCATCTAGAGTATTCCAGACCTGATCGAAATATTGCTTCGGGTCTGCTTTGGACTGTGTCTTAAAGTTCTTGACCACGATCCTCCTCGGACCCGCGTGCGGGTTGTTACTGGCTCTTGCTCCATTCTTAATTCCAATTTTACGTGGTGAACTTGTCGGAGAACCTGTCAAATCTACTATTGTATCTTTAAGGCTGTTCCTGCTGCTGAAGCTATACATATTTGCAGGCGATAGCGCTTCCTGAGAAGTTGTGGGTGGCGAAGAAGGAAGATCGTCCAGGCTTCGGTCGATTGAGCACAGCCTGGCTCGTTTGTTCTTTGGTGTTGTAGGCCCGCCAGTGGCGGCTTTTTGCTTCGAATTTGAGAAGAGCTCAGAAATCGTCTGCTGCTTGGCGTTGGCAATCGAGGCGTTATCGGTGGGAACACATAGAGCTCCGGACGGCCGGTCAGAGGAGAGCTTGCGTTTCCGATCGCTGGTAGGTGTCTTATCAGCCTTTGAGCGTTTGCCAGTGCTCGTAGACTGCATCGATGAGTCAGAATTGCGACTTGATCAGTCCAGTAAAAGGCGTTAGCCCGGCCAGAATTTATTGCGATCGATGGAGGCGACAACTGATGATTATGAAGCTCGGTCTGGAAGGTAGCTTGGCTCGAGCTTCTGATATGAAGATCAGTGGGGCCGGCTGGGGGGGTATCTCAGACGACCAGTATTTACCTGCCACTCCACATTTTTTAGGTGTACTATCGAACATTGCAGACAGGTTTCTCGTCGTGTGAAGGATTCATTTTTTTCATTTCTGGGCGAAGGCGTCCACGAGTGTTGCCCCTTCCGCGACTATTGTGGATGGGAGATTTTGAGGTCAGACGGTGATAGACCGGACTTAAGTCACTACTAACATTTTTCGCATCTTGCAACATATATTTTCAGGATAACTACTTGAGTAGGGTATTGTGACAGCCACGCTCGAATTTATGTAGAGGAAAGCACGAAACATACTGGTATCTCTGAGGCGCCAGCCAAAGACTCATCTAATCGTATCAATTATTAGTGAGGCTGCTTAAAACAAACTCCATCCGCGATTCTTCTTTTCCGTTTGCATTGATCTCGAACTGTATCGCTTCTCCCTAAGCTCAAGCTGTCGTAAAGCCTCCATCTCCTTGAGAACATGCTCAAGGAGATCTTTTCGGCGGACCACATCTAGGTGCCGTTTAATTTTTGGATCCTCTCGGGCAAAGCGATCGATCTCAGTCTGTGATAGATTACGTCCCAGTCGGGCATCAAGTTCGCGCGGGAACTGTATGTATTAGCAGCTCTTCTAACAAAGAAGTGGATCGGACTTACCAGATAGTAAAATTTGGACAACAACTCGGCATCAAGGAAGAGATCGGCCGTGGTCGTGAGTTTATCCGCCACAGCGTCTAGGAAGACTTCTGGGCAGTGGTATTTGTTCTTCTTGTCTGCACATTGCTTAGACTTGACAGCCATCAGTCTAAGCCTGAGGACGTCCAATCTATCTCGTAGGAAGACAGCTTCCCGGCCTTTTGCCATATTAGTCTGGAGTCAAGGGAAAGACAGGCGCGGCAACTCACCCTTTTCGAGCAGAGCAGCGCTGAAGCCGCCAGCACCACCCACTCCGTTACCCTCGAGGGCCACGGATCCACTTCGGACACGGTCAATAAAGGCCATAACGTCCTTCGTCTTTCTCTTCCCGCCTATCTGGTTCTCTAGGGTCTTGTTGGCGGTTTCACACGCCTTCAGCTCCTCCTGCAAGACTGCTTTGATGTTTTCACGACCCTTCTTCCACTCATTATCTTCAAGCTCGATTCGATACTTATACGGCTTGATACAGATCTCAAGCTCGTCGCTGATATCGTATGAGAGGTCTTTGAGTATTGTTGTAGATGCATCAGTGATCGCTTTGCGGGCGAAGGGATGAGCGGAGAATCTCGACCCAGCAATCAAGCCATCGATATGTGCCTGTAGTGATGAAGCGACCACAGTCGTTGCAAGACGGCCGATACCGAGCTTTGTAAGAGCGGCGGTAGAACCATCTAGTTTGTATTGCCATATGGTATCATTTGGGTCAGCTTTCGGAAGGTCTTCTAGTGGATACTCTTCAGGTGGAGGAGGGGCAATATCGTCGAAAGGGCGGTTCCAGTACTTCTGGGCAAGTAGGTTCAGGACTTGTTGATCAAGCTCCCGTTTCAACAGCTCACGAACTTCGGCTCTTCCGAATTCCTCCGCGAAGCCCCTGAAGGAATGCTTGAACGAGTCCAGGCTTTCAGCTAGGTATGACTCTGCACTCAATGGTCGCTCGTTGTACTGGACCTTGAACTCGTACCTCGCTTCCTCAAGTTCACGTGTGATGGCCTCACTTGTGGTCTTCAAGCTAGCAGCCATGGTCGTCTCGAGGACATGCATCAACTTCTTACGCAAGTTCTTGGTTCCCACATCCAGGTTAGACTCTGCGCCAAATTCGGAGGGATGAGAAGAGAAAAAGGCCTGTTCATTACGAGCGATGGCAGTTGTAATATTACCATTACCGCGATGGAATAAGCTCTGGGATGTCTGCGGTATTCTGCAGACAACGCCGACATATCCTAATCGCAGAGCATACTTTTTATCAGTAAGCATGCTCACGCCCCTTTCAGCGTCTACAAGATCCATCTTCGTAATGACTCCTATGGTGCGCTCGCCACGAGGATCCACCTTTCGCGAAGCTCGCAATGCAGTCGAATTTGCGAGATCGACATCGGCGGCAGAAATGGCCAAGATGACATTTGGAGGTTGAATGTATTTTTCGCACAGTTCGGCGATTTTCTCTTTCAACTCTGGGGGCTGATCACGTCCTACCACCTGTATGTAGCCAGGGAGATCGATGAGTGAAAGATCCGGCACGTTTGGTGAGTATATACGGAGCTGAATCGGGTCGTCTGTGACACATTGCTCGGCTGGCACAGCGAGATTCAGGTCTGTCAGTGTTCGCTGGATTACGGTGAAGTCGGTGAGTTTGCCCAGGCCTAGTGCTGGAAATTCGCCATATTCTGCCTTTGCCTCCGGTGTGTTGACGAGTGTCAATTCGATGGGCCTTCGCGTGACCATGTTATGACCTTTCGGCAGGAACTCATGTCCAACTATAGCCTCCAGCACTGAGCTTTTTCCAGAGGACTGGGATCCAATAACAACAATTGATGGTAGCGTGAGAGTCTCTGATTGACCGACAGTCTGAAGTAAACTCCTTATCTCGATCATTTTCTTTGTCAACAGCATCATTTGCTCATCTCTTGCAATCTTCTCTTGGGATCTCTCTGTGCCTTCATCATCATTATCAGCATAGCCGAATGCAGCAACGGTCGTCGCGCCCGCCACTGCACTGCCGGCACTAGCCTGCACAGGTTTGCCTTTGTCTTTGCCGGGACCTCCATCGGAACCCCCATTTCCAGAGGAATCCACGGGATTCACTAAGCTTTGGAGCCACTCTGGCAGCAGCTCTGCTTCTCCTTTTGTTTTCTCCCACCCTTTCTTGATCTGGCCGAATACATCGACAGTACTTGCCGATACCGCCGTCGCCTTCTCCTTTGCTCGATCGAATACCCCTGTCACATATGTCCCAGCTATTGTAGCTTGATTTTGTATGTATGCGAGTGCAGCAACTGTAGCTCCCATGGAGATAGCACCTAGAGTAGAGAGTTTCGTGACCAGCTTAGGTATTACTCGGGTAAAGGATATCGCCCTTACTGCTGGTACATTATGTATTGCATAAGCGCCCAAGGGCCATAGCCTCCGATCAAGTGACTGTGATCTACGTCCAGTCCGTAATAAGCCACCAGATCCAGAGCTTGAATATTGTACGATACCGCGGGGGGTGTATAGATTTGGGACGCGCCGCGCGAGCGGGAAGAGGCGCGCGGAGAGGATCCTTCCGCTCATGCTGAAGGATGCCCTACCCGGGCGATGTTGACATGGAATCAGAGGTTTCGTAGAGACAGAGAGGCGCGGTTGATGTTGTTGTGTGTACAGGAGATAAAGTTGGTCTAATATGATGATGCGCTCCCTGGGCTTGGCCAGGTGGGTTGGTTAGCGCACACTCTCCGTTCACATGGATGGATGGATCCCGTAAGGGTCCAATCAAAGAAATCCGACACGTCTTTTCATGCCCATGCGGCAGTAATGTTTCCTTTGCAGTTAATATTGCAGCACCATGGCTGTTGCTGCACTGAAGAGTGGTGTTGAGATTCTATCTTCCAGCTTCTCATATCTCGTGTTCTCATAGGGAGTGTATCCATGTCAACAAGTTTCACGAAACAAGCCTCCAAATTGCGTCATTTCGCTCCTGTGTAGCTCACCGCACAAAGGAACCCTGGGTTCCATCAACTCGTAGACAATTCACTCACAATCGTGTCGTCCGCTTCCACATACCTCTGGACAGATAGATGCTCAGATATGTGTAGATTTCTGGTTAGTATAGCATACCAACGACGATTCGCGAGCTCTCAAATAATGTCTGGACAAGGTCTATAAAGGCAAAGACGAGATCCTCCTCTCGAAACTGATTTTAGACCCAACCCACTCGATACTCACGCAGTCCTACGACTCACGCCTGCGGCTCGTAAGTCAATCTCCACATCAGAGCCTCGCTGCGGCTACTTGACTTGTTAGCTTCTCCTCAAGCTCCATCCTGACGCACTCTGACAGGACTATCGTCGGCCTCACAACGGCGATGGCTTCGGGGTCGGATACTATACAGACCCCGCTCTAGGCCCGGAACCTTGCATCTTCACTTCGACGATCCCTGCGTGGAACTGTATCAATCTTGAACGACTTGCTGCGAAGACCGCCTCAAATCTGATCTTCGCGCATGTCCGTGCCACAACCGAAGGCAATTTGTCGGACAGCAATTGCCATCCTTTCCGGCATGGATCTCTTATGTGGATGCATAATGGCGGTATAGGAGCATGGAAACATGTCAAGAGAAGACTAGCGATGAGCGTAAAAGACGAGTGGTTCATGGGTGTTCAAGGAAGTACAGACAGCGAGTGGGCATTCGCGCTGTTTCTGGATAGTATGGACAGGATGGGACACAGCCCAAACACAGAGCTAGGAGAGAACGGCTTCGGACATAGTGTACTGCGGAAAGCCATGCTGAAAACCATCGAGCGTATCAACAAGCTTATCGCAGAGATTCCTGAAGATCAGCGCCCGGAGGACACGAGGAGTCTTCTCAACTTTGCAGTCACGGACGGCGCATGCGTGGTATGCACGCGCTATGTGAGCTCCAAGACTGATGAGCCTGCCTCGTTATTCTTCTCCTCTGGCACATCGTGGTCTCCCGTACCAAAGTCAACTGATCAAGAAGCTCAAGTGAAGAACGACGATGCAAACCGTGCACAAATTCATCCTCGAAGCCAGCCGGCCACATATGGCCAGACATCCTATCGCATGTCTCGCCTGGATCGTGGTGCTGATATCGTTCTGGTTGCGTCTGAGCCGCTTACATTCGAGCGCGATAATTGGGTGACCGTCCCTACGAATTCTATCTTGACTATTTCTGGACAGACAGTGATGATCCATCCTATAAGGGATGAATTCTGGAGTGAGAACCCAGCTGTGGAACGAAGCATGGAATTCGCCGAGACCAAAGGGCAAGCGGTCGGCGCGAAGGGGGCTACAGGTATCGAGAAGGGAACAAAAGTACCAGACAGGGCTAGGCTTGAAGTGGGCTGCGGAGCATGAGGTCTTTCTGCCAGAAAGATGGGATTACGTGCTGGAGTATGGGCGTCAGATCTTATTACATCACGAAAGATCACGGAAGTCTGCTTCTCAGCGTCTGGGTATGCAATTGAACTAACATAGGATCTTTCGCAGAGTTAGCATTCACTGCTGTATTATCAGTCTACATACACTCGAGTATACATGGCTATTTCCCCTTCCGCCTGCCTTGAGCGGCATTCTCAGTTCACTTACAAGACCAATCCATATAACGCTTAGAATTAAATCCGACAGAGCAGCATACAAGGCTTGCTCTCAAACGCGTTATCTACCAGACTGACAAGGTCTATTCTGTGAACATCATGCATGAATGTGGCAATGCATAAGTACACCAGGTGATCAATTGGATGCAGAGTAGGATTCAGGCCGAAATAAACTCTCTACCTAACCTACTCATATGGCCAGACTTCTAATGCTGTCATAACAAGAATGACCCACTCGTCAGTGCAAGGGCGTAGTAAAGCTTGCAGTGTTCCTCTTCCGCTCTATCAACCTTCCAGCCGCCGTCGACTACAAGCCTCTGTACTTCAGCCGGGTCTCGTACACTCCCTCATGGTCTTCGATCAAATCTTATAGTTACATTTCGAGTGACACCCGTCCTGCCGACTAGTTCTTTTCTGAGGCACGAACTCACTTACCGGGAGCCAGCAGTACAGCTTTACACGGAAGGCCAATGACAATCGGCTTGGGCCAAACGCAAGCGCAGCAATTACACGCTTTCACGGAAAAGTAGCATAAATTTTAGCGATTCTTCTGTTGTCAAGATCCGGGACTGCGATATCACGGTCAGTTTCGAACCTACTTCGGGAAGGTTATCTTATATACTTCATGTTAGATTTTGTATTTACTGGGGTGTTGACGGCGCATTGGTAGACAGACTGCTGCCGGAGCCACAGACACATGTAAAAATCTGTAGGATAAAGTTCTCGCATCTGATGTTACACTTTGATTATTCATCTTCAAATTTTCGGTCATAAGGCTATGCAGTATACGATTCCAGTATGACCTATTGCTGGTCTATTCTTGGGTTGGAGGATATCAAGCACATTACTAACGTTGGGAACGACATTGATCGATGATGAGTCTGGTATACGCAGTTGCGTAATCGCTCTCAAATCTATCCTTATCCATTGCGCGTGTCTAGATAGTCCTCCTCCTTGATTCATCCGTAAATCAGGTCCCATAGGGCTAATTATAAGTATTAGCCGTTCTATATAAGTCTAGTGCATCCAAATTGCCCATCAAGTCACCTTTCTCGTGCGTTAGGTGGTCAGGTCAAGCAGTGAACAATTAGTATACCCCAGTACACATACTCAGATACACACATCTGACAGTAGGGCTACCGCGTCCCCAAAGCTGGAACACAGTCTACACATACACAACTCCCAAGCATATCTACCCATCATCGCTATAGGACTGCCATACCCAGCCAGCCCTCCACCACATCTCAATTATATCCACCCCAGCTCCTATGGGCCCTTAGCTATCATTCTTCCAACATCCAGGCCCTTACTGCTTCTTGTTTTGATGTGTAGATATGTATGTATGTATGATAGGCGTTTGGGTTTAGCTCTTTGTATTTGGTATATGGTAGGTGCTTGGTAGCTTGGTTGGGTTGGGGATGACGTATATGTAGGCATGAGATGTGGGGAGCTTAGGATAAGGAAGGAAAGAAGGAAGGAAGGAAGGAAGGAAGGAAGGAAGGAAAGAAGGAAGGAAAGAAAGAAAGTGCCATTACGAGGGAGAAGTGGATGGAGAGGCAGGTTATAGACAGGACATGGTGGTGCAATTCGATGTGATGTGATGTGGTATTATGTGGTATTAATCATGGAAGTGGATATATATATAATGTATGTATGTGTATGAAGCACTATACATAAATTCGTCCATCCATACTCATCGGCATCCATCCATAGCCAATAATTCAAAACCCCGTCGAATAACATATATACATACCACACAACCACATAGCAAGCGATGACGACGACGGCAAGGTATGATCACACACATACATCTTCAAGGAAACAACATTAACGGAACTACACACGAGTAGATCAATCACATCAATACCTCCTTATACTAATTAGTACTACTTAATATATTCTTTCCCAACTTCATCGCTCTAACATCTAAGTACTCATATCGTATACTACTGATACTATCTATTCATTCGTTCATTCATTGAAACGTTCAACCATTCATTCATCCAAACATCCATAATCAATCATTCAAATCGCACGCACTCGATATATGTGTCCTCGTCTCCCACTTCCTCCTCGTCCTCGCCTTCGATCAGCGACTGCATATCGAGATGTCGATACTCAGGTACCGTGCTGTCCACATCCCCCCCAATTCCTTTCCTCCCCCCTGTTCCGCGTTGGCTGCAGAGAAAATGGAGCAAGTCCCACCAGTTCGGACTGATCTAATTGTGTTCTACCCTGCTCTATCCATGATGAACCCATACCCACGCACATGCGAACCAAGGATATACCTCAATACAACCTCACCCTTATCCACTCGGCCATCCAAAAGGCTCGGTGAAATGCCTCGTCATCAATCGAACCGAACCTCCCAGTCCAGTTCCATGCGCCGACTAGTACTCTGTTAAATTACTGAAGGAGCGTGGCGAGGGTAAGGCAGAGGAAAGATAGCATGTTTCGAAAATCATGTGTCGCGTGCCTACCTCAAAGGCGCTTCGTTCCCGTAATGCTGGAAGACGCGCAGCACGCGCTGGCCCAACGAGCCGGGCTGTCCATCCAATCGGTCGGGATGAGTATCCAGGATGGGTATGTGTGCTGTCATAACATGGTAGACAAGACGAGCTCGTGGCATAAAGGGCTGACTGGGCTGCCATGGCCCTCGGGGCTAACAAGAGATCCTTCCAGGAATATGGATAGGTTTACGCGCGGGGGCGGGCCCATCCATGAGTGCGCTAGTGTACGCACCAGGTACGCGCGCGAGGACAAACCTAATTGCCACGACTTAGCTTCTCGAATTTTGCTCTTCTTTCTTCAAAGCTTTTAGGCATCGGCATATCAATTTGGTCGAATGGTGCTGTGTATGGCTACAATTGTGGGGAAGAGATGCTTTGGTTTGTGGCGATGTAATAGTTGACGGGCGAGCGTGGCAGGGGATCGTTGGCTGGATCGTTTGAGTGCAGGTCTTGGAGCTCACGTGCAGGGTGTCGTAACATCGGTGCTCGTGACCTTTGTCAGGTGTACTATGCTATCATGTCTTGCGCAAGGATGGATCAACTTCGGAGTTCTATTCATCAAATAACAAGCTCGTCATAAGATCCACGTAATATCGACCAGTAGCCACCACTTGCTTTATCCCCGGCAACACGGCACGGGTGGAGCCGATCAACCTCAGGCATGCCCACAGAAACCCTTCCGAAAGATGGCGAGAATGTTGCAGTGGGACAGGATTTTCAAATAGCTGCAGATCAGCGGCGACACAGGCGGCGCGCTTCCTGGCAATTCGTGTTGTGGCGTTCGGCTGCTCTATTCTTGCTCTGTCAGGTCGGTGGATACCATGTGTCATGAACTTTGTTGCATAAACGGTGATGCATGCTCCACCCTCACACATCATCTATGCCCACTCCAACCCACCTAGATGGTATGGAGAAACCTTTCGTCAGCTGCACCGTTTCCGTAGATTCGGTTTTGCGTGGTGGGAGCCAGATGCGAGCTTTGCCAACAGCTTTGGTATCGAGCTTTCCCTCGCGGCGCATGTTCATCTCTAGTACGATGACACGTAGAAAATCTCCGTTCTCGCGGGGTTCACGTTGGCGGACCGTTGGGTCGGAGGATAGTGCACGGCCTGCATCGGCTCGAGGATCCACTGTACCGCGTCGGCGACCTTTACTGCGGCCTCGACGATCATAGGTCTGCAGCTGTATCATAGGAGCTTCATAGATGGAAGGGTCATTTGTCTCGTGTATTTGCATTGAGAGCTCGGTCGGGGAGAGCGGATTGAGATATCGGCGGAGAGCAGCAGTTGGAACGCCTTCTGATAGCTTCGGGCGCATTTCAGAAGTGAAGCCAGGGTATAGAATTGATCGCGTGAGGAGATCTTCTGGTGGTATTGAAGGTGCGGTGAAGTTAGAGAATGATTTGGCGGCTGATTTGAGAGCCTGTAAGGATGCTGTTAGGTTGGATTTGAAACTGGATCGAGCCTTGACTGGCTTGTGTGATACATTCGCGAGCTCGGACTCGTCGATTTCGATTGTGGCCGAGTATTCGTCTAGGTTGTAGTGTAACAGAGGATGATCAAGTACGCAGTCTTCTTTGGGTGGTGATGATACGCTCTTCTCTCGACGCATAGACTGTGGTGTTGCGGGATTCGCGGTGCCCCAAGATGACAGAGACTGCGTGTCTGCATCCAGAGAAGGTATTGAGTTCAAAGAGTCGCTAGAAATGGATCGTGATGATACCGTCCGCGATTCTTTCTCACTGCCTGAATCGAGGCTAAGAATGTCGTCGTTCTCTCCATCCTCGGTTCTTTCTAGCAGTACATCCATGGGTGAGCCATTCTTGAACGAAGGTGTCTTCTCGTTATCTTTCCTCCATTCTTCTACTAGCTCATCTATGGATATTTTCCGGTCGGAAGGTGTGGTACGTTTGCGAGACGGGCGATGCGGTCGGAGAGGAATGGATGTGACGGCGAGAAGGGCTGCAACAGCAGGAGGGACACCATCTGATCGATGGTTCCGGGGCATGGTAGATGGTCGATCAACGTGGTGACCTTTGATTCTCGTGCTTTGAGTCGTGGCAGGTCCATGAAGTCCTGAACGCTGTGGAACTGCCATGGATGGCATAGAGGGTTTCCGTTGAGGCACGGCAATGGGAGGCGTTCGTGGTCGCTCGTCTTGTTGGGCCATGACATCCTGCTTATCTAGTGGAATTATCTTTTTAGGTGACTGCGTTCTTGAACGGTTTGCTTTCATTGGGCCCTTCTCGTCGCTGAGCACCCGATCTGAAGGTCGACGTTGAACGTGTTTGAAACTCCGGGGTACCAGCATGCTGAGCATCAGATATGGGATAGCGCAAGTCGTGCTAGGAAGCGGTCGTCCTTAGATCGAGTGGATATGGACGTTATGCGAGGGGCCGAATGGGCTGAAAGATAGCAGTATGATGATGGCATACGTGGGGTGGGCACTGTGGATTATGGTCGCAGGGATCTGTGATATGTGCATATGGCAGTCGAGAGCCGGTGTTCTGAGTGATGGTGGATGTAGAATATGAAGGGTTGAGTGAACGAGCGTGAGATGAGGTGAGGTGAGGTGAAGGCGACAGCCAAGGCAAAGTATAGGATGTGGCTTGAGAGCAGCAATGGAGGAAAGGATGTATAATGTCTAGCCTCCGTCGGCCGGGGGCGATATAAACGGCATATAGTGACAGGAAGGGACACGGGGCAGAGTGAGGCAGCAGCTTATCGGAAGCATACTAAGCAGAGCGCGGAATACAACGGGCGTGGAGGTGTCTTTAGGCAAGACAAGAATAAGATGCAGACGCAGATATTAGTTTATCTGTGTGTGTGCGTGTATATGAGTCTGTGCGAATGGAGGATGAGAAAGAAGGATAAGTGAAGAGGATGAGGATTGGGAGGATCCATGCACATACGACCAGGCAGGGATGGCAAGAGTTTTTGGGGGGGGGGGAGATGGGGGACAGCGAATAGGCTGTGACGCAGATAAGCTGAGAGCGTGGCCAGTGGGTGGTGGCAGTAATCGAGGGACCCCCATTGCATCGCCCGTGTCCACCTGCAGTTTAGGGTGGGTGGAGCGGCTGGGCAGCCCTGGGCGACCTCATAGCTAAAGTAAGGTTACGTAGGGTTAATAGGTGGGTGGTGATGGCTAATGCCGGGGCTGTGACTGCAGCTACTCAGCTACCTAAGCGCGACTAAGCCCTGATTGACTGTCGCGTGTGCTGGCGCAAGCTGAGTCCGCCGGCGCTGGTCTCGCTGGTCTCGCTGGTCTGGCCTTGGCTGGAAGGTCGGCTTGAGCGTTCTCTCAACTGCACATATTAGGTTCCATCTGCTAGAATCTAATACCCTATCTAGCACCCAGGCTATTATCATCATTACCCTCGTCCTACGCATTCTAAGCCCATTCCTTTTGCATGTTTTCTTATTTGTCCTTTTCTCCACCCACTCTGCTGTGATTTTACCGCCGGGCCCTTGGGCTGCAACAAGAAGGTAGTCACTATCTCCATCTGCCTGCAACCGTTGCGAGTACCACGGCCACGTTTCACCTGCAGAAAGCAGACGATAAGCCACCAGAAAGGTCCTCCGGTGTCAGCGGCAGGCTGCAGTTGGAAGTTTGGGAGCGTCCACGCTTGACCGGCACTGGCACTGGTGGCCACGCGCGTCCCAGTCCCAGAGACACACACTTGACACTCGCTTCCGGCGCTGTGAGCTGGAGAAGCTACCTATGTAGGCGTGGACGAGCGCGAATACCTAATGTGTTGGTTAGCGAATATGTCTTCAGGTATGATGAGAAAACAGCCATGGCTGTCTCTATGTCAACGGCGTTGGTGAACTATCCCAGGGTCAAACAAGAGATCTAGAGTCAGAGTCAAGAGTCAGAGAGCATCAGGTTCAACAGACCCTGAGCAACATCTAAGGTATCACTAACCAGGTCATCCATGGCAGGAACGTACGGCGGACCGGGTTGCTCTCTCCTTACCCGTCTCCCGCGCGCGGTGACATGTCCGCCGTGCTTCTTCACCGATAATGACATGCATCGCGGTCAAAGAAGTCACCGCTCAACTGTCAACTCTCTCTACATGCTACTAATGTTCATCATGGCTGGCTGACAGTCTGCTTGTCTGCTGCTGTCATGTACGAATACGGACAAGTATCTGCAACGAATTGAACAGAGAATTCGGAAATATTCGTCGTCTTCGGTCAGCAGAGAGCTTGGCGCTGCAAAACACTGAGGTGATCGAACAGAGTACACCTATGTTATCCATCCAACCAATCCTCATTGCTCCGGTCTCACAGGTCACGAGCTTCTCTTCAGCATTATTTTCTTATCTCTGACGAACCCGAACCTCGCTGTCGCTGCACAACACCATCATCTGGCACACTACACCCCACACTTTGCCGTTATCTTCCGTACCCTGTTGCATTCTTGTTGCCCATCCCCATCTGTCCATGGATCCATGGATTCCTGGAGATGCTTGCGTGCCTGATTATGCTGTCTACAGACAACGCCAAACGATGTGGTAGACTTATTGAACTACACCTTCTTACAATGATATGCACCGTCACCTTCACGTCATTGCTGCTCGGTAGCACTCGTCCTAGACTTCTAGTCAAGTCCAGTCACAACTAATCACAACACTATTATCAATGGGAATCGTTCGTTACAGGCCCTAAATTCCATTACTACTCGCAGTCGTTTTTCGGTCAAACATCATCACACAGTACACAATACGTGCACTGCTCAGGGCTCTTGCAGTCAGTTGCAGCTCGGAGAATACCAATCCCCAATCATTGTTTGCGCTACAAGACACGTTACATGGACAACTCATTGCATTTGCGCCATAATCTCTGGTGTTTACAGGGGGCGAGAGAATTTTGCTTTCTTCTTGTGTGCGCTTGATCCGCTGGCAAGGCATACATACTATCATTGCGTCTGTTTGCTGGAGCTCCTTCGGTGTCTTTATGGGTACCAAAAATCTTACCGATGATGCACTTCTGCCCTATGGTGTCTTGGCCACGACACTGAGGAATTTCTCGGTCCACCGACCATGGTGCAAATTTGATCGTCTTTTTTTCTGGTCGCTTTCCATCGATCGCGCTCTGACCTGTGAATTGTAACCAATTATGAATGCGCTAATACGCATCTGCATTATGAGACATGAGCAAAGTGCTCGTACCAACAGAGACTTGCATGCGTCATACTCGTTAGATATGCACTACTAACCATTAGACATAACCGAGCTTGGGCTGTCACGAGGACTGGTCTTGACTCTTGAGTTTTCCATACAGAAGAACAAATTCATGCCGACTAACTAGGTCTCTCAGATCTCTAGGCGCACGGCGCAACTGGCCGACGATAGACAGACTGAGTACAGCTCCGCATTACGCGTCTCGTGACCAAACTGGGCGTCTGGCACGAGCTGCCATCTTCACACGGTCCGGATCTTTTCGTCCCATGGTTCAACTCTGTCTCCGGCCGAGCCTACGCACTCTTTCGTGCACCATCACCTGACGTGCTGATAAGGTGAGAAATCATGCCAACGGCACCACCAACCAATCGCTATGGCATCGGAACCGTATCGCTTAAATAAGGTTTCACATCAGTCCGCTCCTGATTGGTCGGCGATATGCAGATGTATATATATGTGTCCATGAGACACATTGCATTTCGGAATCACGCGAAGTGCCAGATCTCATTTCATGTCCTCCGAAGTCTCAGCTAGACTAACTGATTGATACGATGTAGCTATCAGAGCTATATCAAGGTTTACACTCTGATTGTGACTGGTAGATCTTATAATAGATAACAGGTAATATCCCGGGCCGCACACTACTCATGAAAGTATTGCGGGGTCGAAGCACCCTCTCAAATGTTATTGCCAAGCCCGCTGTCAACATACATGTCAGTCGATAGTGGGATGTACCCACGGATAGTATAACCCACCCTTCTAACAATCAAACAATGTTCAACTATCCACCTGCAGCTTCAAGAACGTCCGTCCCGTTCTCCACTCACTCAACCATAAATCCAGACCAACCCGAACCAAACCACAAAGCTCCTCTCACACCTTCTGCCCAAAGCGTACAACGTACAACATATAAAATATAACATATAACATTTCCAAAGATTTGAAAGCTCCGTTGTACGTACGTAGCCGCCGTCAACTTCCCACGCCTGCGCTCGACGAAAAGTATGTCCCCATTGCCATGTATTTCCCTTTACTGTGCACCTTTGGCATACGTCCTGTCTAGGTGGGCAGTCCTGGATATTCCCTATTTACAGGCCTCATTCACTGAAGTCTTGGCGCGCTGAAACACGATTCTATGCAAGACAATACTATCGAAGCATCGGTTCTATCCTAGGAAGAGAACACTTCCTATCAAGAGAGGAAATATACTTCATCGTACGATAATTGCTGCTGCTTGAATGCATTCCTTCTATGTATCCTTCGGTACAACCCTACGTGGTACTGAAATCTATGCAATCATATGATTGATGACAATCATTCCGTGTTAGTTGTTCTCGACTTTTGTAGCTCCATATATCCCTAGCATGTTGTATATAAAATGGCATGTAAGCACTAGACCTTTATGTATGCACATGCTATGCTCTAGCAATCATTACGCGAAAAAGGGTTCTTCATTGTGTGTCCTAGGATCGATGTTACATAGACAAGATATTATCGTTCGTCAACTGCTACGAACTCAAGCCCATCGAGAGTCTCGCATCATGGTTCGTCCGACACTACAAGGCGCTCTACAATGTGAAAAGCATGCATTTACTGTATTCATTTTCATCGATGTGAGCGCCTGGCAGGTATTATGATGGGAAATGACACGCGCAAAGTACGGCACATGAGGAGGTAGGGAGACCCCAATCATCCACCTGGCATGCCCTTACAGCCCACAACATCACTACGTCACGAATGGATGAAGCTGTGTAATCAATATACCGGCTAATACGCAATATAAGAGGATTTAATATCTCTGAAATATACCAATTGTATGTTTTGTAAGGTTGCGGCGAAATTAAGAGCTGTTTTGGGGGTGGTGTGCGTGTGTGTGTAGGTTAGCCTATATTTATCTGTGTGGTTGGGTGGGATTGATGAGAGAGTAGATAGGAGAGAGGATTTTGCGGTGCTGTGTGATTTTGCCGCTGTTCGACATTGTGTTTGTTTGCTTGGCCTGTGCGGAGAGAGAAAGGGACAGGTCTGTGGAAAATGATGGCAGAGAGTTGTATATGGCGTGGATATCCCCTAGGCTGGAATATGTGCCTTCTCAAGGAATGTGGTAGAATGCTGGCTTGCTCGCGTTTTGTGTGGCAGCGTAGCAGCATATACATCGTTACCCAATGCTCAGAAACGGCCTCTCTACCACCACTCACGCGTTATGTGGCGAGCTCTTAGTACCGACGACAGAAGTGCTCGCGCCGTACGAGTATGCAGCCGCAACTCTCGCCACGTAAACACACCGTTTATTTCACTTAATAGTCGTCTCAACTAGCGCCCACTGCCTGGCCCAGCCACTCTCGGGATACGCGTCCGGCGTTGCATATTCCACCACGCACGCCTCAAACGGCTGGTTCTTCGGACGGTAATCCGTCGGTGCGCCCTCCATACCGTCCTCGCGCTTGATCTCCTCCAGATCACCCCATAGGATGAACAGCTTTTCTCTCAGCTCGGCCAAGGCTCTCTTGTCAGCCCGTAGGTCACATGCCGTCACTTTCAGGAGGAATTCGGCTGATTTGGGCGGCACGATGAGTGTGAACTGCGCAGGTTTGTGTTGTGAGTTGCTGGGTTGGGGATTGGTGGGCGGTAGAGCGTCTTCGACGCGGAGCGCGAAAGCCCATTCCCAGTTCCGACGGCCGTGCTGGGAGAGTGTTTGTGTTTGGTATTCAGTGTCTACGTCGTTATCGGAGGTGTCGCAGGCAGTGGGTGGGTTGTATGATGGATCGGAGAGGCAGTGAGAGAAGTCGGCGAGGGTAGACGGGTAGAAATCTATGACTCGAAGCAGGGTGCGGTAGCGCGCGTTTGTGAAAGGGAGGGACTTAGGGGTGGTGGATGGATCCGAGTCGGGAGAAAGCGGTGCGTTGAGATGTGGGCTATTAATGATGTCGGCTGCGGAGGTATACTGTTGGGAAGGGTATGAGGCGACGATGTTCTGATTCGAAAGGAGTTTGAGAGGTGGCGAGGACTCTGGTTCGTTATTCTGAAGGGATTTGGGAAGATAGTTGGTGTCGTCCAAACGACGAGACTCGTTTTCTTCGAGCGCTCGTCGCTCCTCTTCCTCTCTTGCCTGGTGAGCCCTCCTCACCTTTTTCTTCTGCTGTCTCGTCTTGTGCGGGACGGGGTTCACAGTTTGCTGTCGGTTATAGTCGTCCTTGCGTTGGAATAGACGTCTGACAAGTTCATGTTCGTGATTGAGACGGCGGACATTGATTTGGTCTTTACTGATATAGTCTTCGGACATGCGTGCCTCAAGTTTGTTTTCTTGTGATATCTTAGTTTTGACATTTTTGAGAAAGCAGATGTCACCCTCGCGAAAGTTGTGTATAAGAGCATTCGAATGTGGTGGCCAAACATCTACACAGATAGTGTATTGGCCCAAAGGTCCATGCCAGCCTTTTTTAGGGCCAATCCCGTAGTCCTGGAGATCTCGGTCTCCCCCGTGGAGCGCTGTTTCTTCTTCCGGGGACAGGTAGTCGAACAGCATGCTATTAGAGGTGTAATCCGTAGCGTACAGATCCGCACCTTCTCTATGTGTCCGAGGAAATATTTTCACGATTTCCACAGTCAAGTCGGCATACTGATCCAACCTGAGATCCTTCAGTAACCGAAATTTCATGTTAGTCTTCGTGGTCCCCGCACTGATAGAAGTCCGTTCATTATTCCTAACAGTTGAAATACTAGCAGTTGTTGCTGGCATGCCATGAATGGCTGGCCACATCTCCCTGGATGACTGGTGTCCCTGAGACGGGAGGTTTGATGTAGCCCGAGAGAGAGTATTAGATGAGTGTGCATGGGTCTGAGCGGGAGATGGAAATCGATAGTCTGTAACAGAGGTTTCGCTACGTCGTAAGGCCAGATCGAAAACGTACAGTTGTACCTCCGAAAGAGGTGGCAGTTTGACGTGCATGGGTCCGCCAATAGCTGTCTTATATGTCACTCTCGTGACCCCACGGGCGATGTCTGCTCTTCGCTTCGGATCTGGAAGGGATGCTTTCGGAAAGACCACTGCCATAGATACTCCATAGTTGAACATATAAGTCAGACCATATTGCACATTGCTGTTTTTCTGAAAAGTGTTAGCTCACACCTTCGATGAATGAATTAGTATACCTTTATCTGGGTGAGCATGATAACATCTCCTTTACACAACTCGGGCGTCTTATCAGGCTTCAAGAAGCCTCTGACCTTGAGACCGTAGATGTCTTGCGCAGTTGTGTCCCAGACATTGAAGGTGAGGACAAAGTCTATAGTATAGGCTGTCAGTGTCTACCACGGTGCACCAAGAAAGTTGCTTACCACCCGTCCGAGTAGTTCCAACATTTCGATCCGTTATTATGCCGATGATGTTTACAAGAAACTGGTTAGAAGACCGATTAGTGGCCTGATCGATTGTAACAAAGCCAGTTGGTGGGCTCAAATCGTCTGCCATGGCGCCTTAGAAGGCAAGCCCTAAGCACGTGACTAGATCCACTGTACGTTCGATGAGAGGGGTGAAGTCAGCGTGGGAATCTAGCAAGAGCCCGAAAGAGCCCCGAATCGACTACAAGCACGCGATATTTGTACATCAAGGTCTCCAAGTATGGCCAAACATCCTCAGATTCCAGCTGGTATGGCCACAAACGCGCTACGCGTCCACAAAAAGCGCGTCGTCCGAATACAGCAAGGAAACAAGAGCGGTTGAGAGTTATTCCTATGCAAAGGTTGACTAGCCGTCACTCTGAAAGATAAGGAATGGAGTACTGTTTACATTCCGGACTCCTAGTCTTGGGCGAAGGTAAAGGAACAGCTTTCACTTGCGGACAATAA
Organism: Pseudovirgaria hyperparasitica; assembly: GCF_010093815.1. Taxonomy (NCBI): domain Eukaryota; kingdom Fungi; phylum Ascomycota; class Dothideomycetes; order Acrospermales; family Acrospermaceae; genus Pseudovirgaria; species Pseudovirgaria hyperparasitica. Next base: position 1,282,018 of record NW_022985549.1, read on the forward strand.
TAATCAAACAATCATATGTTCGTGATCGTTATGTGCGTCACCCCGTTTAGTTAGCGCAGATTAGTCAAAGGAGGTCGCCCCGCCGTTAGCGGCACACCCGCTCGACCTTTGGCTCTATTCCTGTCCATCCATATTTCTTCTCTCATACCCTCTACTACACTCTCTCCACCACCATTCGCTTCTTCCCGTTCGTACAGGGTGTATCAAACATACGAAGAATTATACTCCCCAGTAAGACATTCATAACGCAGCTTCAGTACAATGGAGAACCGCTTCATCCCCGAACATCGTCGCATGGGCTTTAAGGCAAAGAACGCCTTTAAGCCTGAAGAGCTGCGTAGACGCCGTGAGGAGCAACAAGTCGAGATCAGAAAGGCAAAGAGAGAAGAAGGCCTCGCAAAACGTCGTGGTATTACTACTCGTGAGGGTGATGCCCCAGGCGCCTCACTAGGGGCTGCTCCCGACAGCGACGAAGAGGGCGGCAACATTGAAAGTCAGGTAAGTGACTCACTTCTACTTCAGCTCTCCTGTGCTGTGGAATACGACAATCAATCTATCGTCAAAATCGTCATGGCCTTGCAAATTTTTGCAGCTCGAGAACGCCTCTGGTACTGTGTTGCTAGGTGAACCACTGGCTCACTTCAGCCTTAAAGTTCAGGAGTTCGTAGTGACACCCAACAACCCCGACCCACACTTGGTCCACATTTCCTACATTGTAGAACATGGCTAACCCTGAGCTATATAGCTTAATGAGGAACTCCCTCAGATGGTGAAGGGCGTTTTCTCTGAACAGATCGATGAACAAATCCAAGCAACAACAAAGTTTCGAAAACTCCTCTCGAAGGAGCGCAACCCCCCAATCGAGCGTGTCATTGAGACCGGTGTAGTCAGCAGATTTGTTGAATTCTTGCGCTCACCCCACACTCTCGTACAATTTGAGGCCGCATGGGCTCTGACCAACATCGCTTCTGGATCAGCTCAACAAACACAGGTGGTTATCGAAGCAGGTGCAGTGCCAATATTCGTAGAGTTGCTCAGCAGCCATGAGCCAGACGTTAGAGAGCAAGCAGTATGGGCACTTGGTAACATTGCCGGTGACAGCCCTACCTGCAGGGACTTTGTCCTCGCGCAAGGTGCTCTGCGACCTTTACTCGCACTGCTCGGAGACAGCCGCAAGTTGAGCATGCTTCGTAATGCGACATGGACCTTGAGCAACTTTTGCCGTGGCAAAACTCCACAGCCCGATTGGCACACCATTCAGCCTGCACTACCTGTGCTGTCAAAGCTGGTGTACTCGCTCGACGACGAGGTGCTCATCGATGCTTGCTGGGCTATTTCATATCTGTCTGATGGAGCCAACGATAAAATCCAGGCTGTTATTGAAGCCGGTATTCCCCGTCGTCTTGTAGAGCTGTTGATGCATGCTTCAACTTCTGTCCAGACCCCCGCTCTGCGCTCCGTCGGCAACATTGTTACCGGAGATGATGTCCAAACACAAGTTATTATCAACTGCGGATCTCTTCCTGCTCTACTTTCGCTTCTGAGTTCTACAAAGGATGGCATTCGTAAGGAGGCTTGCTGGACGATTTCTAATATTACCGCTGGAAATTCTACACAGATTCAAGCTGTCATCGATGCTAATATCATTCCTCCCCTCGTTCATCTTCTCCAGAACGGCGATTTCAAGACTCGCAAGGAAGCATGTTGGGCCATCTCCAACGCCACTTCTGGTGGCCTCCATAAGCCAGAGCAAATCCGCTACCTAGTTTCAAGTGGCTGCATCAAACCACTTTGCGATCTTCTAGCTTGCCCCGATAACAAGATCATCCAAGTTGCACTCGATGGCCTTGAGAATATCCTTAAGGTCGGTGAGATGGATAAGGACTCTGCGGAAGCCACTGCTGAATCAATCAATCGTTATGCTCTATTTATTGAAGAGGTTGGCGGTATGGAGAAGATCCATGACTGCCAGAACAACGCAAACGAAGAAATCTATATGAAGGCTTACAATATCATCGAGAAGTACTTCTCTGATGAGGAGGATGCTGGTGGTGATATGAACGAGCTCGCCCCTCAACAAGGACAAGATGGATCTTTTGGCTTCGGCGCCCAGCAGCAAACTCAGCAGCTGAACTTTGCCAACGGTGGTGAGTCCATGGACATGTGATGCGGCACAAATGAAGGTCGAAGACATCCCTTACAATGGGGATATCATTGGCATATTACGCGTACATGTTGCCGTATACATACCTGTCTCAAGCGAAGTCGGGTCTGTCTTGGTACGTGTCTTTCAGAAGAGCTGAGAAGCCGTACACACCTTACCGCCGCCATGCCCTCTTTCGCCTCATAATCCCCAAATCTCGCAGCTTCACGAACGGACCAAAACGAGAGAAATTCCTTGGACCATTTTTGGTCATGAGCAATTACGAGCATCGAAGATTCACCATCATGTATATCCCCTTGAGCTTTTCACAACTCCATCATCATATCCCTGGACGACTTGGTAGTCTCTACCACACGGTGTTAATTCGTTCGAAGCTCTGTAGCTATGGTCAACATGGAGGGCATGTCGATAGAATAACGACAAATGAAATACCCTATATAAAACGCGTGCCCACTTACCGCGGACTTGGTGTGCTGTATGTTTCATCTGAAGTTCCTCGAAACGTACCTAAATATGTGGCTACCGTATGCACCAAATTGCCTTAGTGTCGTTGACGTGCACGTGGGCTTGAAACCAAGTCGAGTTTGGGATAGCGCCAATCGGTTTCGAGGGCAACGGAACTCATAACATTGCAGAATCGCGATGATGTACAGCTAAACGCGCGTTATAGCTTGAGGTACCACCGCACCGAATCTCCCATTCAACATCACTACCATATCTGTTTTCTCCGCCATCTGCCATTCATTCCGCTGCACGTTCGGGCTCAAGGCTCTAAAAAGGGCTTCTGGTTCTGAGACTGCGACGCCGCACAGTTTTCGTTGCGACTCTTGCGACTTCGACAAGCTTTCCCGCCTTGCATGCAAGATTTTGCATGATCGTCTAAAACACATCTCGTGCGCCGTTGGGGCATATCAACAATGGACACTAGCTATCTTGCTCAACAAGTTACCACCATCATTGGACAGCTCCATGGTCTGTTCGATGATATTGGTGTACCAAGCCACGAAAGAGATTCTCGAGAAGCTGAGGTACTACCCCTAGACTCTGGAGGAAATGAAGAAATGCTAAAGTTCTGTGCAGCTCTTCTCTGCGCTTTCCGAAACTCTACATAACCAACTCAAGATCGTCACAAAGTGGGTACGCTTCGAGCTGATGGGCAAGGCCGCACTAATCACTCTGCAGTGAGAAGCATGAGCTCACCGAAGAAGCACACCGTCTGGTGTCGACTATACAACAAATGGAAGACTCACTCGAGGACGTAAAACCAAATCACGCTTATCCAGTTGACACCGCAAGCACACAAGTCACATATCCGCTCATGCGATGCATACAAGGTCTAAAGGAGAAATACAACGTTGTTCATAAGCTACACAAGGAGCGCCTTGAGCAAGTCAAGAGTATGCAACTACTAATCTGACATTGGACGAGCTAACATGCTCAATAGAACTTGTTGAAGCGCTCGAATCGTATTCTGCACATCTTGAACCGTCATTCATCAAGATAAAGCTACCACCTACCTCGCCCAACGCCGTGGTTCCACCAACTTTCGATCTCTCCCCTGCCTACGTACAATCTGTCGATGTTGAGTTCACGAGAGTGTATGAAGAATACACACGACGCGTCGACGTAGTCCGAAGCACATGCGATGAGATGATCAAGCTGTGGGCTGAGCTGGGAACGCCACAGGCGCAGACTGACACTACAATCGTCAAATACGCACGCGACGCGCCTGAACAGTTAGGTCTGCACAAGGACGACCTCGAACGATTGAAAGCGAAGAAAGACAAGCTTGTGGACGAGAAACGAGCTCGTGAGCGCCGGCTCAAAGACCTCAAAACACAGATTGAGGTATTATGGGAGAAGCTCCAGTACGATGAGTCGAAAAGAAAACAGTTCCTGTCCAGTAACCGCGGCTGTGGCTTAAGAACTATCAACGAATTCGAGAGTGAACTTGCACAACTAATCGAGCTGAAACGACAAAACCTTCATCTATTCGTTGAGGATGCTCGTTACAAGCTTCAGGAGCTATGGGACGGCCTGTACTTTTCCGAGGAAGAAATGATGGACTTTACTCCCGCATTCTCTGGTTAGTATCTTCCAAACAATACTTTTGCAAAGACTAATAGTCTACTCTAGATGTTTATAGTGACGCACTACTATCTGCCCATGAAAATGAGATCGCACGTCTGGAAGCCCTGCGGGAACAGCGTGCTCCGACTTTAGAGCTCATAGACAGGCACCGAACCCTAGTTCAGGAACGAGATGATTTGCAAGCTTCAAGTCAAGATGCGTCTCGTCTCATGGCTAAGGGTAGCAAAGGAGAGAAGCGCGACCCTGGCAAACTGCTCCGTGAAGAAAAAATGCGCAAACGAATCTCGAGAGAACTGCCAAAGCTTGAGGCAGAGCTCAAGAAGGTCCTGGAAAGATGGGAAGATGAGTATGGCCGCCCATTTTTGGTTCATGGTGAGCGATACCTGGATTCTATTGCTGCGAAGTCAACATCGTCGAAGCCAGCACCAGCTCGAGCGAAGACTCCGTCAGCTCCACCACCGCAGGCGAAGTCCGCAAAGTCTGCACCACCTAGTCGGGCTGGTACCATGCGTGGACCGCCACCAACCAGATCTAAAACGCCCGTGAACATTAGCATGTTAGGTGCAAGTGTCACGAGGAATAATTTCTCCAGCTCTGTGTCCGCAGCAGCTCAGGCCAGAAGTACGAATAAGAGTCCTTCCCGTCTACCAACTAGCACAACTCGTCAACCACTGAAGGGGATGCCATATGGTGGAAATTCTCCAGAGCGTCCGCAACCATCAAGAGCGGACTCACAAACGATACGAAAGATGGCCCCGCCGCGGGCTCCGCCGCCAAAAATGAAAGACCTCTTCGTTCCACCTCCTGCACCTTCACCTACACCACACGATTTCGAGGACCCGCGAAGTGGTAGCATTGTACGTCACATCGCGCCTGAGGACCCATACGGCGGCAGCAATGCCTACCATCACCACCAACCCTCAATGATCCGCCACGACTCCCATGATAACCCACGCCACCAATACCAGCCCCATCACCAAGACGACCAGTATTCCAACTACTCCTCTCATGCACCCTCATACACGTACTCGCAGTCAACAGTCTCTAGTACACGCCAGATTTCGTCATCTTCGAACAATACAGCTGCTACTACAGCGTCAGGAAGTGAAAATTGGGAAACATATGATGACAACTCGGAGCCAGAGGTCGATGCTAGTGACGCCTACTATGCGAAGATGCGCCAGGCTGCGAGTCGTGGAAAGAGATTCACGCCCGATGGGGGCTATCCTGCACCAGCAGGTGGCCAGGCGAAGCGAGTCAAAGGAATACGAAGTGTCGAAGACCGCGGCGAGACATATGCTGAGCACGGAGGTCAAATGGTACGTGTTGAAGGGAGTGAAGCAGGTTGGGAAGATGAAGAGGCATATTGAGCGTGCTTAGTGCGTTGTGCCTTTGCGCGGACATCTTATGCTGACCTAGGCATTTGTCTTGGCATGTGCACCGGGTGCATTTGACGACGGACGACTTATTATGATCACGACTACGGGTGCTATGCGCCACGATCCTTTCTGGGTCGTTGTCTTTGAGGTTTGAAGGTTCTTGTATACTACTAGAGTTTTATCTGCGCGCGCAGCTGGATGTGGCTTCTACTTCTGATTCTCTTTCGGTTTTAACATGCATTTCTTGTTGTTCCTTTCACGTCTTCGATTTAGAAATCGAATTGGGTGATAGCGGCGTAACGTGTTTTCGGGTGTTTCGATGCGGATGGTGCATTTGACCTTGTCTGCGTGAGGTGGTACCAGAGTCGCATAATATTAGCTAGTAACAACAACGTCTGTTCCTGGAGAGCCGGACGGGACCAGCATGTATGTGTTGTGGATTTCAATAAACCTCGTAGCAATCGTGAATTCACAAATGATGTACGGTAGTAGCCATGTCAATCAAGTATTTGTAAAAGCACGAACTAGAATGCATGCCATACGCCGCATCCTCCCCTGTATGCCTTCTTCTGGAAGAGCCTCCGTTGGAGTAGAAATACTATTCATCGACCCGACCCGACCGTCCGGTGCCTGGAAAGATTTGATTTTCAAATCTAAATTCCCGGTTGCGGTGACGGGTATCGGCTGGTACTACTAGATTAGGTAGTAGGGCTGAGACCCGAGGACCCTTACTGATGATATTTCCTCAGCTGATGTGGTCTGTAGGGCTGCGTAGTTGAGGGGTGTACTGAAATTCCTTTGGGACCAGGGGTGCATTAGGGCGTTTTGCAATTGCCAGCCTTGCGCAAGGCCGGGGTATCCTAGTCGAGACGGTCGGTAGAGCAAGGTGTGAATGAAGAGGGGTTATTAGTATTTGTGGTTCCCTAATACATATCGTAGAATTCCTCGGCGGCGTAACATTGGAATGAGTGCCTTCCTTCCCTGAGTAAACTCCATATCCGGCGCCGCGGGTCATCCCGCTTTTTTCCCAAGCTCAGCGCTCAGATTTAGCACTGGATTAAAGTCGTAATGCAAAATAGCCTCCCTTTTCGTATGTCTTCATATGGTAGCATGTACAGGCGCACAGAGCAAAGCTGCGCCGCATCCTCGTCTCAACTGATCGTCATACCGTCCTGTCATCAAAGGCCTTGCTCCTGGAACCCTGCTCCTCGACATCGACGAGCTCAATCTCACTCTCCGCATCGCGTGTCACTATATTTGTCACCGTCTTCAAGATTCCCTTATCGCAGCTGCTGTTCTCACGCGAGCTGACCCTCTGCGAGTAGTCGCGTCGGTGGTAGTTATTCGGAAAGCGCTTTTTGCCACCGCTGGCGCCGTAGCTGCTGTTTGCGGGGCGACTTTCCACGAGACCGGGAGCGACGCGTTTGAGCCAGGCGCGGAAGGAGGGTAGGCACGAGCATATTATACAGACGTAGGTTTCGAGGACGGACCAGTAGACTGTGGCGGTGTTATCGTAGGTCGGGTTTGTGGATGTGGAGTAGCTGACGAGAGCTTGGAGGCGCAAGACGGAGACAATTGTGATACTGCATTATATGGTTTAGTGAGCGTTGTCTGGGCAAAGGGCAAATATATGAGAAAGAAGGATGTTGGAAATGTGATAGCGGATGGAAAGAGTGAAAGTTGTGCAGATGAGAGGTGAAGACGTACAAGAACGCAACTCCAAAGAGCAGCATTATACTAATCTTCTTCTTCCTGCCAACCCTCAAACCCCATAATTCGGGCATCGGTAATGCAATGACACAGAGATCCATCGCAATTGTCGTTGCGGCATGACTCCAGGCAACGGCGTTGATATTCGTGCATGAACCCACTTCCCCATCCTGTCGCCACTTCGTCCACGTGAACGAAATAGGCCTGCAGTTGAAAATAACTGCGAGGGCAAACGAGAGCCCGTGTAGGGTATTAACGACTATGAGGATGATAGTGAGGCGCCGGAGAGTGGTGCGTGGGAAGATGCGTAGGTAGAAGAAGAGGAAGGACATGCGTGTGAAGCAGAGCGTCGTGACGTAAGAGAATTCGCCAACCCAGATTGCCTGTGGGAGCAGATTAGTTGTATACCGAGCAAGGGACTGAGGGCGTAATACGGCTTGTGCAGAGGGTGGGCGAGCGAGACACATACCTTGATGACCATTGTGATAGAGTGTGGCGAGAGTGTCCATATGTCTTTGCCCAGACCATAGATGTAGTAGAAGGCTACCATGACAACGAGTGGTACGGCTGCGAGCTACATCCGAGTGTCCATTGTTAGCTCACCGAAATCGTTACACGTCCTAAACCTTTGAAAGAGAGAGAGAGAACGTACAAATCCCAAAAGCACACACAGCATCTCGACCGCGTTCGTCTGATCAGTCACCAACGCTCTCACGCCTATGAACAGTACAGCAAAGCTGCCGCATACAGCAGTCATGATGACAGGTATCTTGCGAACATCGCGAACAGGCTCGTTGCACATTGTCGCGGAGGCATTTCTCGACGCTAAGAATCGTCAGATATACCGTCTGCGCTGGGCTGAAGAGATAACATACCTAGAGCATCAACAACGCTACATGTTTGCAGTACACAGGCGCCAGCTGTTGCTTGTAAGGTAGCATCTGCGCAGATACATGGTACGTCGTTGGGAGCGCAGGTAGACGACTGAAGAGCTCCAATCAAGCATTTTGTCTGTGTAACACAAGATCAGTCACCCGATTCGTTCGAAGGATGCCCGGCGGTAATACTTACACCGCACTCTGGGGGTGGTGCTTGTGCTGCCACAAAAATACATTGAGTGAGCAGCGCTACCACGCCTAGCAGGCCAGCGACCTTCATAACGACACCGGAGCTTGAACGAACGGCTAGTCAAAATGACGCCCTGCTAACAGAGCAGCGTGAGGGTATAATTATATCTTCTCTGGCAATGTGCCAGGGGAGGTTGCATGTTGCATGTCTAGGCCGTCGTAAGCAAGTTCGGTTGAGTCAGGTCCAGGGCCGAAAAGATAGAATGCATCTGTTAGACTAGCCATGGTCTGCAGACTAGAATCGTTCAGTTCACATTAGCGCGATTAAAGTTTGGTCCGTGGCGATATATGGGGCCTTTTGGGGAAGACGAAAGGACAGCTTCGAAGCGGCACGGCACAGCACAGCACAGCAGAAGAGACTACTGTATTAGGCGGCCTTGCAGTCGCGAGCAAACGGTCCGATTGGCAGTGCACATTCGAAGAAGTCTCCTATATCTAGTCCTGCGTGGCAGCCACATATCGCCTCTGAATCTTAATCCATGGTTGGGCGGTCATATCGTAACTGTGTAGTGAAAGGATCCCCGCATACCAGAGACATGGAGGCTGAATCAGCAGTTGCGGAGTCCCCCCGGCCACCGTCCGTTCTACCGCAGGTACCGTAGACACATACCTGGAAGATGGATGAGCAAGCTAGTCCCAACTTAGTGCAGTGCGGAGGAGGATCAACTATTTGATTCGTCAAGGGGCTATCAGCTCTTGTACTGTGTATGTCTGAGGTCAAAGCTGGCGACACATCGGACTGGGGATCCTGCACGAGCCAGGCTCATGCTGAGCTACACTAGATCTAGCGTTCCGTCTTTGACAATCAGCGAATCAGAGAGACGCGTGCTTTAGACGAACCGTCCGTTCGGCACGGGCGGCTCCGTGCTCGAGCTTCTAGGGCTATACTTAGGGCCAAACCTTGATAGAGTATTTCAATCTAGATTACTAAGGAGTAGAGAGTAAATATCTACTAGAGAAACTGTCTCTTATAAGTATAATATAAATATAAATCTAAGTATAATAGTAGTTTTAAATTTTAATAAGAAAAATTAAATATTCTTATTAGTAATAATATAACTTAATTTTAGCTCTAGATAATATAGATTTAAGAGATTCGAAATTCTATTCTAGAATTTTTTTTAATAACTCTTTACTACTAGTACTTCTTACTCTAGTAAAGTAATATATAAATTAGTATATATACTCTTATATAAACTAGATATAGATACTCTAAGTCTTATTATTTAAGTATAATACTAGAAACTTATTAGTAGAAGTCTTACTTAGACTTATTATTATTTTATTTTTAAGATATTAATCTACTAAAGCTATACTAGTACTAATACTAAGCTACTATGTTAAGTCTTATCTTCTGTTTTCTAATCGCTTACATAATAGCAACTAGTCCTCCAAGGGACATACACGGTACCGCTCTGTTTGTTTGACTATGTGGAGGTACATAATAGATAACCGCCTTGCTGTTATCTATAGTAGTATCCAGCAATGGTGGATCGCTAACATCGGACAGTGGACACCCGGTGGATACAGCTGACGAGCTCGCAGCCGCCCACCTCACGGAGCCTCGCCTCTGACAGTGAGCGAACGCTCCCGCTCCCGCTGATCTAGAGGCAGTCGCCACGAACAGCCGGGCGCCGTGCACCGGGCTCCGCGCCTCCACCTGCATACTTCACACTACAATTGGCAATGAATAGACAATGGACACTGCTCGATGCACAACCCACTATCGGCAGACCTAGCCATGACCCTCGGATCGGGGCGCGTGCTATAACATGTTAGTGTGTACTGTATACATGTGGATTTGCCCCACCGATATCGAGCCAGTGAGAGCGCTCACGAGCTCGCTTCCATCAGGGGGTGGTGTACCCAAAAGTCGCCGTCGTTTCAGCTCAGCACATACAGTAGTCACAAGCGTTAGGCGACTTTAAGCACGTCAAATCCCTCTCCCAAGATCTGTATAGAATCAATCCAATAGTCGTGAAGACCTAGAGAGTTTCAATGCTATCTCTCGTCTTCTTTTGTTGTTCTCATGTAATCAGTAACATCGTATGTGTGGTACATCATGTCTCGAGGGAGTTCCTCACTTCTGTTACGTACCGTCTTGGTTCGGTCCATGGGTACAACTCACGCAATGTTTCATCTTTACTTACTTCCACAGACAAGTTACAACGATATCCCCAGGTCATTGATACTCAGGCAACAACCTGGGGCCAAAGTACTCTTGGACGGCTTCAATACCTTATATACATTAGTTACTTCTAACAAAGCACGGATCAGACAGTCAACATCCTACTAGGGGCTGGGCACTCTCAGCTCGGCTTCGGATTATTGCACCGATTGCGACAAAAGTATCTAATATACCTTGAGGAACCCAGTGCTCAGCATGGATTAAAGTTTCGATTCTTGTACCTTTTAACGCACACTTTCTCTGTCTGTTGTACCGCTTCGAAGGGGGGGTCACTGCACTACTGCGTTAGTTGAACCTTCCACCGCAGCCAGGACAATAACTGGTTAGAGCTGACGATCCAGAACCCTATTCGTCTTTTAGATTGGCCGGAGATGAACGGTCTTTTTTCGTTATCTACAGCAACCAATTCGGAATGCGGAGTGGCGGGTCTAAGATGTATTTTTGTATACTGCTGCCCAAATTGTTTGCAGTGTTGGTATTAAGATGCGCCAGGCCCCCAGCCTCAGCCCCATGCGTGAAAGTCAATTTGTGGCTACTACAAGTGTTTGGGTATCTGTCAAATTACAGTTCGAGAGATAATAAGAGTCTTGGAGTATGACAGCAGATAATCCCAACGACGTCAGCGAACCACTACAGATCGAACAATCGTGGTATCAATGCCATGCAGCTCAACGGGGAACCGACAATCTTCGCCAAAGATGCAATTTTTCCCTCCACAGGCGCCGCTCTTCGCAGGTGCAGGACATCGATGGCCGTAAATACATTTCAAATCTTCACACGCGCTGCCGTAACTACATGGCGCCATACGAGCCACGAGTCGCAGCGTCCCAAGCTCACTTTGGGTTGGCTTGTAGTCATGATAGTGAGTACAGTCCTTTCCATAGCGACATTCCTGTCGGAGGAAGTGTACGTTGCACATCTTAATCTCCTTTACTCTGTCCACCTCTTTCTTGTCATACGTACGGGAGATTGGATCAACTCTCTGCCCGGCTCTGTTGCGAGGGATGGTGCCGGGCGCGAGAGCTATAGCCTTCGGAGGAGGTGTTGAAGTGCGATCAGGTAAGATCGCAGCTTGTTTCGCCGCAGATGCCCATGTGAATACGGGCGTTGTAACCGTGCTGCTTGGCGTCGCGACCGAAGAAGAGAACGATGCTGCTCTGGAGTCACTCCTTTCGTCCATCAGGCCTGGAGAAGTGCTTATGCCGGAAGCGAATGACCCGTTGCCATTTCCAAAAAGTTGCAGTTTATGCTTGCCAGTTGCAAACCCTGCGTCACGAAATACTCCCGCAAACTTCTCTGTGGCGAAAGGTAGGGATCTAAATTCACTTGCCAAAGGAGGGCCTTCAATCAATGTGACTTTTGAATCGAGTCCTGTGTTCGCAAGGTGGTCAAAAATATGAATAAAGCTTGAGTCGTGCGCACATCCGAGTAAGATCTGTTGGCACATATGATCACTAGCATAACTCTTGAATGCTTCTATGATTAACCTTAGTATACTGCAACGACGCCAGTTGAGAGGACCATTCGACGCATGACGTACCTGAGATCTTCTTGAGCACCCGAGTTCGATCGGAGCCAATGTCAATCACCTCAAAATCTTCGACAGAGTTCCCAACGGCATACAGAAAATCACGAACGTCTGCGATGCTATTGACAATACCAGCAGCCAAACAAGTCTCAGCAAGATCTTGGGTGTCGACGTAAATCCTGACTACATATTTCATCTCGTTGACGGTTGGAATAGCATCCCGCAGATTGTGTGGAAGTCGATCTCGTAAGTGCTGCACAAATCTAGAGACGCCATCGCAGAGGGCTTCTGCCGCTGGCTTCCCTCCCTGACCACCAGCCTGAACAAAACCATCTTGGAACGGTAGCCCGTTGCCGTCTATGAGTGTAACAACTTTGCTTTCGCGGCGTGCGTATTCAGTCAAAGTGGCACTTCTCGTCTTAATATCTTCAATCTCGTTAAGACAGTTTCTTATAAATGCCTTGTAACCGTCAGACTCTGTTTTGGAGACTTTGAGGGCTACGATGGTGTCCTAGAAAGGATTAGTGGAGCGCATGGCGGAGGCAACCTAGCTAGAGCAGGACCCACACTGAGTAACTGAGATCTCTCCGTCTCGTAGATATGCACTCTCTGGGCTCTTTCACTTTCATACTGTTCCAGTCGTGCCAGTCGCTCATAGAGGCTCTCGGGCGACGTGGCGCTTGGGCTTCTGACGGGATTGTGGGCTTCGGATGGGCTGGAAGAGCTGCCATTATTCCATGCGCTGCGCGCAGGCGAGTTCGCTAAGGAAGGCATGATGTCTTCCCTCAGCGAAGGAAGCGTGTATGCAGTAGCGACGGGAACAACGACACTTGGATGATTTATGAGAGCGCAGAGTTGTAGCAGGTAGAAGAAAGGGTCGAAGGACGACGGTGGGACGAAAAGTGCGTGGAGAATTCAGTGAAATAAAAAAAAGTAAGTCGGGACAGAGTTACGCCTGCGACGGTGACGAGAAAAGGAATTCAGAAGCCAGAAAACGTCTGCGGGCGGCTAAATATGGGTAACGCTCTTCACGAGAGTCGGTGGCAGAACAGCCTCAGTAATGCAGCACGACTTCTTACAGGTGGTTTGGCGAGGAAGGATGGCTTGTCTATCTAAACATGAGGCCGCACGAAGATGTGTTGGACTACGAAATTACAGACGATAGGTGCGCGCACACAAACACGTCTGGGCCCGGTGAAACGAGGCGAACCAAGGAAGCGCTGGTCCAACACTGCATGATACAGTAAATCTTGACTGTCAGTACGCGCCCAGTAACCGCGCGAGACTCTGACGGCTAATTACGCAAGGGATAGAATTGAGGCGGATGTGGAATGGATGAATGGATAGATGGGACGGGATTTGGGGGAATATGTCTATAATTCCATGGAGTTGTCGGGTACTCGCTCAATAGCGACAGTGACAGCGACGATAGGTAGACGGTCGCTTTGGCTGAATTCCACGTCAACAACATTCACCAAGTTGATGATCAACTCCCAGTTCACGTCAGAGTCTACGAGTCCTTCAAGAAAATATTGTTGTGTGTATATATATATACCTTACAACCTAAGGTAATTAAATAGTTCATGTTGCTACACCGAGGGCGGCTTAGTGCCCTGTGGGGGACACTCCGGCTGTCTTCGAGATGCCACGACGCCTGAAAGCCATCTACATAATTTCATCCTTCACTTCATTTGCAGACCTAGGCTTGCACCCAGATCCAGCGTGGAAAGTCTCGTCTTCGCATCTGCTCGGCCAATCCATCGTTATGGTTGCCTTTACTTTCACTTCTTTGGCACTTCTCGCCTTGCAGACTCTCAGCGTCCTCGCTGCTGATGAAGTAACTGTAAGTACTGCACCACCGCTACCGTCGCGCAGCCTCTCACGATTGGGTATCGTCTCATCTGCAGGTTCCACTGCTAATACTGTTCGATAGGCAGACACTCTGGCCGAAGGTGTCGAGGGCAGCATCAAGCTCGCCACCGTCGCGAGGTTTCCACAGTCTGAAATATTTGGTGTGAAGCTCGTGAATGGACATCCGACTCAATGCGTGATTGACGTCCAGAACAATGAACTCGAACCTGTTACCGTTCTCCTCGTCGGTGGTTCTCTGAATACGATCAATGGTCCTGATCAGATTGTCCGCAATCTCACCATGCAGCGCCCCGGTGTTCAGATTCCAGCTGGGGAGAAACAGAGCATCACATACAGCTTCGCCACAGAGCTTCATCCTCAAGACCTTCGCCTTCACCTTACAAGCGTCGTCCAAGACTCAAAGGATGGGATCCACATTGTTCAGGTTTACAACGAGACTGTCTCCGTGGTTGAGGCGCCCACCAGCATCTTTGATCCTCAAATGTACGTTGCCGGCCAAGTGCATCATATATAAGCCGCGCACTAATATCGCTCCCTACAGCATCTTCCTCTACATCGTCCTCGCTGCAGCCTTCAGTGGTACGTGCTACTTCATTTACAGTACCTGGTTCGCGACTTTATTCCCCCAAAAGCGCCGTGGTGGCAAAGGCGGAGAGCGCGCCAAATATTCGTCCAACGGCTCAAAGAAGGTCGACCCAACCGACCAGGCTTCAGTCGTTGGTGCGGATGGACCTGCTGTTACCAGTGGCTCCAAGGTATACGATGAAAGCTGGATCCCTGCCTCCCACTTGCAGCGCCCTGAAGCTCGCCGCATCGGCAGTGGCAGAAGCACACCCAAGACGAAGCGCGCCGCCTAAGTCAAGTCTTTACAAACTAAAGGGTGTTTGGATAGCAACAAAAGTTTTGGTGATGTACCCTGAGTCGAATTTGAAATGCGACCAGGTTCGCGGATTGGCATGCGAGCAAGTCCAACGTTCCTCGCTCACCGCTAACCCGAAACAAATGTATTAAAGCCTAGGTGTACCA
Source organism: Pseudovirgaria hyperparasitica (assembly GCF_010093815.1). Taxonomy (NCBI): domain Eukaryota; kingdom Fungi; phylum Ascomycota; class Dothideomycetes; order Acrospermales; family Acrospermaceae; genus Pseudovirgaria; species Pseudovirgaria hyperparasitica. The sequence continues at coordinate 1,297,103 of NW_022985549.1, forward strand.
GTAGCTATTAAGTAGGCACATGATCTGCGCGTATGTCATTGGAAGAGATCGCTCACACTTGGCCCCGGAGCCGTATAGCTAGCCATTGTACATGTACAGATCATTCGGTCATAGTAATTCTCCGAGCAATGGCGTTTTACCAATGCGTTTGACCAATGTGCTCGAGATATCCTGGGCCAACACACGATATGACATCTCTGTCCACATATGAAGCAGGCCGGTCCAGTTAGGATTCTTGGAATACTAGCATTATTGTGTGTGCAATTGGTTGTATTTTCAGCACGAGGATCACCGTACACGAGTCACATTCCCATGATTAGGGTTTCTACAAATGGCTGGCACGGCACGGTAAGGCAGAAGACCTCGTATTAAAGCTATCCCTTTCGACGCCCTGTCGAACGTGCAAAGTACACTGGGCAAAAATTATAGCTTTTGGCCCCGCGCTGCTGGTCTCTCAGACCCCACCTTCATACTGATTCGCCGATGATAGATCGAGCATCGTAAATCGTAAATGCGCCCAACTCCTAGAGTCTTTTTGACATCTGCCTCGCGTCCACGAGACCTTGTCATCGTTCTGTCCATTGTCACCTCTCTTTCTATTTCATTTCTGTCGCTCCGTCTCTCGAAGCTCGGAACCTACGGTGCCATCGCCTATTATGCGTCGACTTCTCCCACACCCACAAACATACATCGTGACTTTGCTCAACGGCACTTGATCGGGCTTACACTTGACACGCGACACCATGGACAACCTTAGACGTCACCACTCCGTCGGCGAATCCTTACGTCCCAGTTTCTCTCACCGTCATGCGGTCGAAGACACTGAGTGGTACTCCACGCCCTCAGTCCACAACACGCCTCCATATGCACAAGTAGACAGTACTCGTCCATCGGATGCTACCACGATAGACGAAGCTCCCGACCATCCACCCACGTACACCGCGTCAGACAATCTCCTCCCATCTTATGCGCCTGCCGACCCCTCGATCCCTCTCCAAACCTACACCCTCGTCCAAGTCTCACGCAGCCTACAAATCCTCCTCCCAACCACTCCGTCAACCTCCCAACCAGCGTACCGCCTCATAACACGCTCATCACCCAAGCTCTTCAGCAAAAGAGCAGATATCACACTCGTGCGTAGCACTGCAGCTACATACAGCACGAAGATCGTACCAGAATGTGACGTTGAAGTCGCACATGCAAACTACAACGACGCTCCCATTCTCCCCTGGATGCCACGCGGCACAATCACGACGAGATATGCTCCTACTGACATAGGACTTGGCGATGCAGAGCGTGTGAGCAGGACGTATACACTGCCTATGCAGAGCCGAAACTTCAAGGACTGGACGATTGCATTCGCTCTCCCGTCCTCCCACAACTCCGACGACGGTAATCCAGGACAGCATGCAGGACCCGCAATGTACGTATGGCGCCTCACACCCCTGCCTAGCCCCACATTCACACTGATGCACCTGAACGCGGATGTGAATGCACCCATAGCGACATTTACTCACACCGTCCTCGGCACCCGCGCTACCTCTGGCGCCGAAGTTGGTCACTTGCATATCCACATCGTTCACGTCTTGCCCGCGGGTCCGGATGTCGAGATGGTAATGGCGAGTCTGGCGCTTGTCATGGGCCATTTCAGACGCATTGGCAGGCAGCATTATGGTGTTGCCAGGGGGTTTGATCATTTTGGTGCCGATACGCGGGAAGTTAGAGGTGTGGGTCCTCGTACGGGACAGAGTACAGCTGTTCCGACGAGAAGCCTGAGCGTGGCCGATGGGCGTGTATGAGATACGAAGGCTGGTTGATGGGATGGAATAGTGATCAGGGGATGTGGAGACGAATATGGTTTCGAGGGGTTATTCTTGTAGTATTCTGATCGTGATTGACCGCCGCAGAGATGGATTTCTGGACAGATAGTGAATGAAACTGCCAAATCTCAACATGAGTTCATTTCCGATCTCGTCATAAGTCGCGATATGCCTTCGCCTCGCCCATTTGTAGCTGCCGTCTAAACTTTCCCACAACCAGAGGTCAAGTCAATACTTTCAGGAGCCCCCGCTAGACCTGAAAGTACCGTATCTGTGGAAAGAAAATAATTGTCACACCATACTTACACTTATCGTTTCTTGTGCAATAGACTCTTTCTAGGGTCCGGATGAGTCTAATCTAGTATAAATATATCAGCTTAACCAGGGCCATATGTTGCATCTACCCTAATACGCTGCTCATCTCTGGCGCCTCTCTAGATTACGACAAGAAAGGACGGAAGAAGTCCTTTTACTACTGATTGATACTTATGTAAGCTATAAGAAGCGCTACCCACTCTGATAGTAGATTGTTCTATAGCATAACCTGGTATCAGCTAGTAACTTGATTGCAAAGCGATGATTACCTTCTATGTTACCTGTCAACGCTTCCATATTAGGAGGACTGCTCATGAGCGGAATGTGATACGTGTGTACCGAGCCTGAATGTAACGTACACGCTTTCTGATATCTTGCCTTCTGGGGCTATACATTGACTCTGGACGCGGCTGCCACTACACTGGAGCTAGCGCCTATGTTATATTGAAAAATAGGCTTCGAGTACGCTCATATGGTTTAAACTTCTACAGTTACACGGCCGAGTAAGCCTCTATAAAAGGGCCGTATATACATAGGATAGGAGTACCTCCATCGATACACTGTTAGTTCTGGAAAAAATACTACAATTTGACTGAGAGCGGGACAACATAGTTCAGTGAAGCCTAGATGTACTACAAATCGTGTAAACACTTTCTTGCGCATTCGGACCTTTGCATCCATGTTTGGGCCATTTAAAAACTCAATGCACATGTTTGGCGGTCTCGACCCGACTTTCTCATCTCATTCAATGTCGTATTCTTGTAGCAGCTTTGCAAAGATCAGCTTTGCTAGTCGTACAGCGTACCACCTTCCGGGACACGCATGTCGGCCGTATCCGGAATTTAAAAATGTCATGTTTACTGTAGATGCATTGAGTTCATGTACTTCGCACTCTGTTGTGGCTAGTCTGAAGCCCCTGAAGATCAACGTATCCATGTAATTGTCTGGAGGCGGCGGTGATCACGGATTCGAATATGTTGAGAGACGACAATACCTGAGAATGATACCATTCGTAACTAACAATTATGGATTTCAATATGTTTTCTGGGTCTTCTCTGTCCTGATATAGTATGCTGCACCATGATACGGAATTTTACCACCTGCCGCTATACCATTGGCCATATCGTGTGTTGATAGCCTACCATTGATAAGCAACTGGAAAGTCGACATGAAGGCGGTTGCAGCTGAATTTTAACAGCCTTGTTGAAAGACCTCCGGATCGACAGCGATCTGGTGCTGGTCTGTAAGTAAATTGATCCTGTTTGAGCTTTGCGAGTCTTATGTATCAGGGATTATGACTGCATGGCGTTTAGAGAACAATTGTACAGGTAAAAATCAGGCTTATGGATTTTAGGAACATTTCTAGAGATACATATTCGACCCATAGCCACTGTCAACCATTCGAGCAAGGGTTTAATACTTCCGTCGTGTGTTGCCACGACACTAATATTATATGCGCCTAGCCTTGACAGGCCATAGACTGCAGTATTAGCGGTGTTTATACCAGTCTGATTGCAACATGGATAACTAATCGTTCTCCGGCAATGCCAGGTCATCTGAAAGCGGAAGTTCTTTGGAGGGGAGAGAGGGAGAGCAAAATATGAGAGGACAAGCGCAGACTTGAGAGGTTGCTAGAGGGTTTGCAACAGAGGATCCTATATTGAGCAGCAATTGCATCTCTGACCGGCTTGTTGCAGTCGGCGCACATGATGTCCAAGGACCTGGATAACTGATATGGCGATGATATAAGCAGCGATCAAGGCCACCTTTGGTAAACGACTCGTACTCTCAGCATATAATATCCCTAACAACGCTCCTGGTCTCTGCACTACCCCACTTCCCATCTCCTCTTCCCGCTTTACTGACCAGACTCCTGCTCTCACTGCATATCCAGACATGCGGCCCGGTTGTCTCCTCGTCTTCACCCCGCAATTCCTCGATGATCCTCTCAATCTGTTTTGCAACGGTTGCGTTCGAGCTCAGCGTCGTGATGCCGTTTGCCCACGCGGACAGAAAGATGGATTGATTGATATCCGTCAACTGCTCCGCAACCTTCGCTGCTACGGCGGGCAGGGCTGAAAGCGTCGCAGGCAGGTCAAATGGTGGCAGCACGCGGATCGGTAAGCACAAGACCGGCGGGACATCATGGTCTGTTAAGTTTGCTAGGCGCTTAATTAAGTTGTCCTTTGTGTTCTGCGCATCATCGCAGACAAATATATTCGCTCGCGCCTTCTCGCTATCCGTGCCGATCGTGCTTACAATCTGCCTCATGCGCTGCGCTGCTTCAGTAGTGCATGTCAAATCGCGGCCCGCTAGGACTGGATACAGTGTGTTGGGCAGTAGCTGCGCACGCCTCTCGACTGCGATCTGTTGCGTGACTGCTTTTGGATACCATGGCTGTGGCTCAACCACCATATGTGAAATATCGGACACGAGTGCGAGTAAAATGGTACAGTCGACATTCACCGTGGTCGAGAATGACCGACTCTCATCGATCATGAGCGAATGCAGAGTGGCGGCGAGCGGTGGTGTGGTAGGAATCTCATCTGCAGTTTGCACAGTACAGCCCGTCGCAACAATGCGTGAAAGTACGGCATCAACGGCAGCGTATGCACCGCGGTGCACGCGGGGAAGGACGAAAGTGATATGAGGAAGGTGTGTGTGGATGCGATTTGATTTGGCTGCACGAGAGAGGTCCGTAGCGATCTTCAAAAGAGATACCTGGTCTTCGTCGTCATCCTTAGGTTTATCAGCTTTGTTGCTGGTATTGGTATCATCGACGTCCATGTCATCATCCGAGTCTGAGTCGTTCCGCCAGCCTTGCTTGGCGAGCTCCATCAGAATCCTGTTGTCGTTGACAGTTGAGACTTTTATCCATCCGCGGCCGTTTTGTGTAACAACATCGACGAGTGCACTATGCTTCTCCCGTGACTTATTGGGTGTGGACTGTGTTTTATGACTCTGACGTCCCGCAGAATCGGACATGTTCGAATCTGGTGAAGAAGGTTCCCAATAGAACCACTTTCTGAAAGTGAGGACTTCCGACGACCGTTTCGCAGCGGACCAGAGAGTCTCATAATAAGGGAAGTTCGACGAGGAAATGTTGTGTTGGATTTTCTCAGCTCCCAGATCAGATTTTTGGAGCTGGTGTTTGTTAGGAGACGCATGACATTGATGATTGCCCGAATTGAAAAGGTTTTGAGCAACTTAACAAGTAGGGCAAAGATAACCATATAAAGAGTGGAACTGGCCAACCTACTCTCTCGAGGAAGCGAATCTCGCTCTTCAGTTCATTTCTGAATGTTCGAAACTCTACAAGTCCATCTTTCTTGTGCTCTTTCAAGTAGGATGCGAACTGCTCAAGCTCGTGTAAGAGGTTTCTACATCTCTCGAGCAAGTCCTGAGCAGCAGTAGATGCCTGCTCCTCGGCATCGCCCTCTTCATCCTCGGACTCGTCAAGTTCTAGACGTTTCAATAGTTGGCTAAGGGCATATTGCTGGGCGTCGGGAGACCGCACTGCAAATTCAAGCAAATCTTGCTTTGAGATGATATCTGGATCGACCCCAGACTGCTTCAAGAGACCAATGGCGTGTTTGATCGACTCTGAAGAAGGTTTCACAACCATCATGCATGCGACTTGCAAGCTGTAATCTTGCTGCTCGTATCTATCAGCCCGTCACTAAGATCAATTATAGAATGTCAAGTCAGTATACAGATCAAGGACCAATTTATTTACACAGGCTCATAAACAAGTCTCTGAATCTGTATCCTTTCTGCTTGTATTAGTCGAGGGAGTCGAGTACCAAGTCCGCGTCAAAACACCAGCGGTAAAACCTTTCCCCGAGCCACCCAGCTCCCAGGCCCCGCGAAAAGCTGCCCCACAGAGCTAGACAGCAGCTCATACTATCAACGATCACAAAAAGACAGCATTGTCCAAACCTGCCGTCCTTCAAACTTTTCCACACAAGCAATGCCGCAATTCGAAACAAGCCAAGAATGGCTCACGCAGTCCAGCCTCCTCCTCCAAGCGCGCCCTACAACTGTCCGTTCGCCTCCCAAACTCCCAGTCCCAATCGCACTTAACACCCTTAATTAACACCATCACCACCTCTAGACACGCATAACATCCAAATACAACGTCCTCTCGCCGACCAGTGCCAAAATAACAAAAAAACGCTCTAAACGACCCCTCAAAACGAACCCTGAATCCACGACGACGACGACAACAACAGCCACTCCCCCGGAAGCACCCCTCGCCGCATTCATCCTCAAAACATATGACCCAGTATCCGGCGCATGCTTAAAGTACAAAACCGACAAAGCCGCAGAAGTGGGGAGACTGGTGGGCTGTCTAGGGCGGCTGGGCAGGAGTATGGCTGCACTGCCGGAGATGGGAGAGGGTATGTCTGCCACCTGAGGAGAGAAAATGACCCCGCGATGGAGCCCCCATTGTTTTGCTTTTTTCGTCTTCTTCGAACGGGTGTTTGGAAGTGATACGAGCACTAATTAATGTAATAGATCAAACTCCAGATCACAAGGACGATGTGGAAGATAGACCTGAGCAGAAGAATACACCTGCGAGCGCCGTGGTGTCAACGCCGCCGCAAACACAAGGGAGCGGTGGGAAGAAGAAGAAGAAAGGCAGGAAATGAAGTAAGGATGAGCGTGATGCAGAGAAAATAAGAAAAGCATCTTCGTCAGCGTTGGCGTGAGGTTCTAATTTGGATCGGCTTGCTACGGCATGGGGCATGGGGCGGACGGCAGTGTATTGACCATGAACTGGCGGGGGAAACGATTGAGCATAAAATTACCAAACGCTACGGCATATACATCAACCACAACCAGGGAGACACTGAAAAGACCAGACTGCAGGATTCAGACCAAGATCAATCACGTAGAATAGGTAGGTGTACATCAGACTTCGAACAACCATGGTCCATTCAAATAATTGAGAACATGATATTACTATCTGGAATATCCCAACGCTCCACGGCCACACTACAAACAGAGGGTAATCCTGACATGAACCCCCTTGACCTATAAACGCCAATCACCCTAAGCCACAATGGCACACCCTATTAGCGATCCAGAATCAAATATATCGTAGCCTGTTTGGCATTAGAGCTCAGACGTCCATCACTAGAGCATTATACCCATACAAATTTTCATCCTTTTCTCGGCCTTTTAATATCTGTCGAGGTTGCTGTAGTGCTGCGCTGGTCTGGCGGGCTGATACAAGCTATTAGAGTATTCAGAGCCGTTGTCCGGTGATTTGTCCATGTTGTGGTATACGGTTCCTCGACGCTCGTCTTCGGGAAGTAGGTCCTTGACTTCCCAGTTGTTGGTCTTAGTGCTAACGCTAAACTCGAGATCCTCTTTGGTGATGGAGTCCCAATACTGTGGCAGAGTTAGATATGTGCGTTAAGAATTGTTATGTGGGTCAAACCTTGTAGACCATCATGACAGCCAGTAAATTGCAGATAGTAGCAAAGAAAAGACCATCCAAATAGTGATTCGCATTCCGGCAGATTGCGTTGCTGGCTACGTATAGGATTATCTGGCCAGCGATGAAGAAAAAGATACCGAACGAGATATCACCGAGCGGCCATCGGTCCTCTAGGGTATTGACGACTAGAAGAATCTGCATCACTGCGTACACAAAGACGAAGATCGCGTTGACGATGTAGGTTACAACGAACATGCCAATGGTGTTCTCTGGTCCTAGGCCAGCCACACCCTTGAACGTCAAGATTGACACAGCGCCAGAGATGAGGAACATGGCCAGCGAGCAACCACGAAGTAGCCATACAGAGAGGAAAGTTCCATCTTCATAGAGTTGAAAGCCGACGAAGCCATTGATGAGCAGGCTTGTGCATGTCGCCGATGCCAGACCATTCTGAATGGCAGCAAAGTATGGAAACGATCCGGAGCCAGGTGGGACAACCCCCGAGTCCAGTATTAGCGATATGACTGTAAGAATCATGTAGAGATAGAAGAATGATGTTATCTCCTTGCGACCTGAAGCACGAGACGTCAGCATAACCATTACCCAATAGTGCCATCGCTCCCGAGGTCATGAGGTTTAAGTGAGGTACTTGCCAACAGCTGTGAACTTTGATCGAACGTGTATAATCATGACAGCGAGCATGATGAGAGCAATAATATGCATGGCATCCGTCGCGCCCTGGAAAATGATCGTGTTTGCCAATTCAACCGTGCGAGCATAGCACTGAGCCTGAATGCCAGCGCGACCAGAGATGCCCGAAGGCGGTCCAACGAGCGAGCATAATGGTATCGACGCCTTTTGGCATATTGTCTGGAAGTCCCCAAAGCCCATTTCGCAGTATATATATCGTCGTCGCCTGAAACGAGGTCGTTGGCTGGAGTGATTGTCGGTGATCGGAGAATCGGTAGAAGGCTGAGTGGGCGACAAGGCGCACGAGCAGTCGCTGGATTGGGAGAGGGAGGAGGAATGGGAAGAATATAGCGATTGCAGGCGATTTGGTGTTTTCAACGAGTGAACGGGTTATAAGGCCCAAAGGGTATTGGAAGTAGGTAATAGGACAAGGGTGGTGGTTGTTGTTAGGGTTTCGCAGCAACACAACGCAACGCTGGACAGCCAGGGGGATTTTCGAGGATTTCCCCGGATTTTCCCCGACTGGTCGCCACACCATTTCTCGAGATGCCGATCTTGCCAGCCAAGCAAGGCCACCTAGGCAGGAGCTATCAATTAAATAGCGCCCCTCGCTTGCCAAATTTAACATATATTGTGACGTCTACCTGAATACATATGTCTGTTACGCCGCCACATATACTAAATGAATACTGATTTACATTTATCACTATAAAGGACCATGTGCAATTGCGCCAACATATCGACCAGACACTGAAGAAGCACGCTACACAAACCCTAGGCATAATGGTGTTGCTGCTAAATATACTCGTAATACTTTGCGAGTTGACGCAACAGAGGCATGATGATCGCCTTCAAAGTGGCTGGACTCCATCTCTCGCTGCCATATCTTCTATGTTACCAGCATACATAGGTACTGTTGTGCTAGGCTATACAAGTATGACGAAATACATAGCAGTCGCTATCAGAGTCACGACAGTGTTCGGCAAAGAGCCAGTCGCCTTTTGCGACAGCCATCGGACACCTACAGCAGAAGAGTCGTATACAATCTGGTTGGGGGCATGGTCGTCGTTGCCTAGTTCGCCCCGGTCCTGAGTAAAAAAATATGTGTGAGCAGTATCATTAGCGTTGGGACCCGTGTTGTCTGGAGTAGCCGACAGAGTAGGAATCCGACATATCTTCGAACTATCGACCACGGGACAGCTCTTCTGATATACAATCTGTCGGTCTGATGAGGAAGAGTTGAAGTATGCTTTGACATAAGAGATAGTCATGATTGTGCTTAACTCAGGTGGACCAGCAGACCAATTGCCATCGCCATTGCTCCAGTGATTCAACACGAGATGTCCGGGACTGCTTGGGACTCCTTGATTCATGTCGTATTGCCAATTCCCATCCACATAGAATGAGACTTTGTGCGGTGTCCAGTCGAATCGGTACTCGTGGAAAGCCTGGTCGGGTCGAAATCTAAGCGGAAGTGGTTTGAAGTATGGCGTTCTTGAGGCGTCGAATCCCATCGCAGCGGACTCTGGCGTCTGAAGGACGTAGTTCACAGTATTTTTATCGTCACTAAATTCCTTGGACAGGAATTCCATGTCAATTTCTTGTGTATCGGTGCTGTACTAGATTCGAAGACTTAGCAACATGACTATGTCGTTGGACTGGAAGCATACCCAGAAGAAGGCACCACAGGTACCACTGTACCTGGACATCTTCATTGCAACACGAAAGCTGCCATACAACATATCTTGTCTGTCTCCCGCCAACTCTGCTGACCCTACATTGACAGTCTGTACTTTGCTACGCACCCAAAGTTGTAGCCCGGCATCCCCACCACGTGCACTCTCCCCCGCCCAATCGTAGTTATTCTTCATGGGATTCGGAATTACATTGGCTATCGAGAAAGATTTGCCGTAAGGGCCGCGTGCATCTCGGGGACTAACTTTGTAATCCTGTGGGCGCCATCCGGTTGGAGTGTTGAGGTCTGAGATGTGTAGAAAGTCTGTCTCGTGCAAGTCGGTAAACACCGCGTGTTTTTCATCGGTAGTCGAATTCACAGAGTATCCACATTCGCACGATGCCAGTACTGTCTCGGATGTGAGCTTGAACTGTGAATATGTGAATATGTTTCGCTCACCATTGCTAATCAGAGACGCAGTAGCAAACACGCCCAGGGTAAAAACTGAAAGCATAACTCCGTTGATGTGATATCAACAGGTTGGGAATGCAATCATGTAAGTGGACACCTGGTTAGAATGTTGTTGACAAAGCCCTAGAACAAATGAAAGTCGATGTCGGGCGCACTGTTTGGGCAGGGCATTGAGCGTAGATGTGTATGTGCCGCGAGGAGACCTTACGATGTCGGAAGCATTACTAGAGGTTTGAGGCAGTCGCAATTGCTTCATTTATCCAACCGATTCACCGACACCGAAGCAAATACCATGGACTAGTTGGGACGTCCATCCGTGCGTGCTTGCCTTGTTGATGTTCAACGAAATTCGAAACCATTTGAACACTCACACTTGGTTCATAATGCCTCGTCGGTAAAGAAGTGATTACATTGTGTCGGAAGGTAGCTCGGATAGAGTATTTCTCTGAACTTCATATCATGTGTAAAAGTGGTACTCAGCGTTCTCCAAGAGACGCCACACAGCCACACCTTCCTGCGTAGCTTGTAACTCATCTTCCTAGCATATAGCCTAATAGATCCGGGCTCTATATCGTGATACATAGTTGTCATGACGATATTTCGTGATCTCCAATCATCTAAGAAGTTCACAGATCAAACCTGACATGTTGAACCAAGCTAAAAGACTCTTGAAGCCGCCCATTGAACCATTTGCGCCGCCGAAGCCCCCCAATGCAAACCAATGCAAACCAATGGACAAAGGCTGCTCCTGATAACCAACAGAACGCCCGTATAATTGCAATAAAATAAATAAAATGCACGCAAACGTCGCGGGGTATCTTCACAGAAAACCAGATTCGGAAAGCAATCTAGAGTGAATGTCAATCAACAATACTCATGTTGGACCAATCATGCCGGATATACGTGAACCTAGCACGTACCTTGCGATTTTCTCGTCTTCCCGTTCCCTTGGCTCTACTTGTAGACTCATCTCGTACATCTCATGTACGTCGCCTGCCGATTGCATGTTCGAAAGAATGTACTCCTGTAACTCGGGTACCGGAGCTAATGAATATTGAACGTTTTGATATTGCTGAATATCTCGAATAACCTCGGCAGTTTTGGCTCGTTTCGCAAAGTTGATTAGGTTTGTTTTCTTGATGAGAGAAGGTATACCGTCTTCAATAAACGTGAGATCGGTGAGATATACACCGAAGAACGGAATGCAAGGCGGGTTGGCTTTGTGTAAAGTCTCGCGATATTCGGCAAAGTTCTTGGTGCTGCTTATCAGGCGCTTGATACCCTCTAGGGTGGTCATCGTTCTTGCATTCACGGCATTCCATGTCCGCGTAAGGCGATGAACAGGTGCGGTGGAAAGGGCGCAAAGGATCGAGGTGACTGTCGAGAAGTTGTTCAAGGTACGACATTTCTGGTCAGTCTTAGCTGCGGGCATTAAAACATCCAGTGTATATTGCTTACCTCTGCTACGTTAACAAAGTGTTTGATGACAACTACTCGTTTCTTCACATCCTGCTGTGTCAAGATCATTTGGGCAACCCAATTAGTCAGCCTATTCGAGTGTAGAATGAGCGCGTGCACATTGACCGCGGTCTTTGGTTCGCCATCGTCTGTCTTCTTTGTGTGCCAAATCTTGTTCAAACATTCTGCTGGTTTGACCTTTCCGTAGAGTCTTGACTCAATGATCGTAAGCTGGCGTGCAAATTCCAAGGGGTCAATGTCCAAGAACTTTAGTTTCCGCATGTGCTTTGGCAAAATTGGTGGTGGTGTCTGTGTACTCATAGTAAGGACCATTCTCTTCGAAGGAGCGTCTTGACCTCGCAGGCGCTGCTCAACGGCTGCGATGAGTGGACCAGCACCAGGGGTACTGGTCTTCGCGACATGATCCTTTGCAAAATTGTACACGCGCTGAATCAGTACTCGAGCGTCATCGTCATATCCCTCCATCCAATATGTATCGAACCAGGACTTGAGGATGTTGACGACTCGAAATCGAATAGGTTTTTGCTTCTTATCTACCCATGTCTGGTAGTCTTCCTGCGCCAGACCTTCAGGCGGCTGTATGCTCCATCGTTTGACAAGCATTTCAAAGAGCTCAGAAGCGGTCGTAAACGATTGATAAGTAAGTAGGAATGTGTTGTTGAATGGCGAATCGAGTCGGTCATGGCGTGTCAGCTGTTCAACTAGGGCTGTCAAAGTGCCACCTCGTAGCTGTGGTGGTGTTACTTTGGTGTCGTACGATATCTCGCCTTCGTGATCAAGTCGTAGGAATGCCGGCACCTCATCCTGAACAGGAGTAGTCATGACAGGAGCGGGAACTTCGCCGAAGAACTTCATAACTTTAGCCGGATTTGAGCCTGGATTCTTCATGGGAGCGGGTTCTGCGCCTGGTACACCCGCATGGGATTTGGCTGAGTGAGGTAGCGTTGGGCGTTTAGGGAAGGAATCGGACCTGTCTCGCACGGGTAGTTCACTATCGGTGTTGCGCCTGGGGTCCGGTCTATGGAGGTTGTCTTCTTCTGGCACTGTTGACACTAGCTGCAGCAGCAAAGCAAAGAACGATGCTGTGGTTGAGTCCAGCTCTCGAGTCACATTCCGAACAGTATCCACTCGATCCTCGATGGTGTCATTACGCACCTCTGACCATTCGTCTGCCAAAGGAGCTGCAACTGCTTGACAAACAATGACGAGTTCCGACACCAAGTCATAAATACGCTGCTTTTGATTACCGAATTCGGACAACTGTTGGCTGAAAGCGCTGGATGCGATGGGCGAAAGGTTGATTGACTCTATAGTAGAGATCCAGGGCCGGTAGACATCCAATACTTTCCCTGCGGCGCTGCAAATATTGTTACCCAGCACTTCATGCTCAAGTGGTTTGATTGTCTTCGATCGCACCACTAATTGATCTGCTAGTCGTCGAATGCTTTGAGAGATCATACTTCTGACGCTTCCAAGCTGCTGCAACAATCTCGTGTCTAGTCGATTCGAACTGTCATTGAACGAATCAAATTCAGAGTCTTGGTCCATGAATGAAGAAGACGTTGGGTCACGATCGCCAATACCATTTGTTCGCCAATTGCCACCCGAATGGGTTCCGAGAACGAAACCAGGAACGATGCGGGGTAAATTTTCTCCGCGCTGCTGTCTTGCCACTTCGACGAAGGCATAGACCCCATTCAACACACCTTCGGCCTCCTTCAGGCATTTCGTGAACGAATCAGGTGGCGGCCAGTCTGCGGCAGCAATATGGGAAGACAGAACAAGTTTTGAGAAGCGTGACATGGTTTCCCGGAAGTGTGGATACAAAGCTTTGTTGGTGGATATGATGGAAAGATTGCCCGAATGGTTGTCTGTTGTACCGGAGCCGGCGGCCAGCAGGAGCCGCAGATGGTCAGAAATGTCTTCTGCACGCTTTACGAACTCCGACCTGTCAGAATTGTTTATGGCTTCTCTGTATCGACTAATGGCTTTCTTCATTTCGTCCATCATCTTGTTCCATGTCAGAGGAACCGCAGCGGCTTCTTCAAAGAATTGTCGAGACGCGTTGTTAGTCGCTTGTGAGCCAAACGGTCCATGGGAGAAGGATGTCATTGCCGTTCCATTGGGAGGTAAAGTACCATGTATCGCAGAGAAGCTACCGTCAATCATGTCCCGGCTCCGCGCAGCTGCGTGCAACGAGTCCATTGATGGAGCAGGCGATATACCATCTGACTGGAACGACCTGCGACGATGGGGCTACAGAACTATCGTCAATACTGAAAATGTGATATGAGTGTATGTAGGCACTTACCAGAGAGCTGTATGAGCCGCCCATCGCAGAATGTCCTTCAATATCAGAATTTGAGTTCTCGTCATCAGTATCATCAATGTTGAGACCACCAGCCATCAACTCTGGTGGGGGTCGAGTTTGCTCTGGTACATATATATTCGTGCGATCTCGGGGCCCGTTTTCGTTCAGAGAAGAAGGATTTTCCAATGGTAGTTCCATCGTACTCTCCCCTGTGAGCGTATTGAAATAGAACAATCTGCCATCTGGTGTTGCCTGTGGAATCCAAAAAGCTGCCTCCTCTTGATCTCTACCAGATGGGCGACCTTCTATTGGGAGATGGGTAATATCGTTATCAGCCTCTGAATCCGTATCGGTGGGATAATCTCCCTCTCCTATTGCGCTAGGATCATCGTCTAGATCCGCATATCTTTCGTTCAGATCGCTTTCATTTGGTCTCGGCACGACGGCGCAATAATTGCTCGGAAACCAGCCCCTCGTGCCGTTGATCACACCGTCCCACCAACCACTTTCTAACTGTGTAATAACCTGTATAATATCGCCTTGACGAAAGCTCAGACTCGTTCGATCATCAGCCTCGTAGTCATACAGAGCCCGAACGAACATCCCTCCCGGCGGAGCCATATTTCCAGAATAGCCATTCATATCGGCGCGAAGAGTTTCAGGAGTTGTGGGCCGCGGTCGGGATAGATCCTCTGATAAGGGTGCGTGTGCGGGATTTGCTGGCGACGCAAAGAAATGGATGTTATGTGCGCGTGCGGCAACTGTTTAGACAATAAGTGGGCTACGGAGTAAGATTCAGACAATCTGGTCGTATGTGATATGGGTATAGGTATGCAGACGCTGCAGAGCCGTCTCGCTCGAGGTCGCAGCACCCTCAAGCGCTGGTGCTGTCGAATCAGGTCTCCTGCATAGGTGTTAAGGCAGAAGAAGCGCGTCGCTAATCAAAAGGATGGACGATAGAATGTTTGTAGAAGAATACAGCGCGTACTAGGATCGTGAGAGGGGATAGGTGGGCGGTGCTTAGTTAGGCGCTGTCGTAAGATGAGGGCTATGGAATGTGCGGGTGGGGTCTGCGGTCTGGTCTGCACAATCGCATCACGTGAGTAAAAGAAGGAGTCGCTTTTATGCTCAGCAAACAAACCTCGACGCGCCGAATCAGCCTCCTCCGGTCATCTACATGTCAGGCCATACACAGACACACACACACGCACACACACACACGCACACACACACACGCACACACACACACGCACACACACACACGCACACACACACACGCACACACACACACATACACGCAATAACATTACTTTAGCATCTCTTATGCACAGGTCTTTCTTTTCCAACACATATTCTCCGCCCTCGTCTGCCCAGGTGTCTAGGAAGTCGAACAGAAAAGGAAAACGATCCGAGTGCCGAAGTTGGGATCCGGGCTAATACCTATCCAAACTCTGACACTAATGTTAATTTACGACCTTGCAAGGAAATGATCACTCCCATCAATTAGGCCTTCGTAAATACCTCTTAAACCTTAAGCCGGCCCCAGCTATGCACTACATATGTGTGTCGTGAATCTTCCAAGGTTCTGGAAGAATCACTTGCTGTCCTGCCTGAGGCGGCATCTGCAGGCCATACACCGTCTCGGACTGAGCACCTTGTCAGACATCCCACGCTGCAGTGCCATCTTCGCAACTCAAGGGAGTCACATTTTCTGGGCTGGCTCGAAATTTTGCACGTCCACCATAATAATCTTTACTGATGGCTGTGGTTAATGCGATTGTCCTTTATAAGCAGCCTCGAATCGTCGGATCGTCGAACCGTCGAGTCTCGCGATAGCCAGCTGTCCGCGTCCAGAAGGCAGAATGCTACAGTGCATTCGAGGACGCCACGCGGTGTGTGGAGCCTAGCACTTCGAAGTCATTCCAGATTCAGTTTTAAGTCTAGTTGTCTACATGGGTCTGTATGTATGTCGCCTGTCCGCGATGGCTAGCTGGGATGATCTGTGGAGCATTGGGTGTTTCCGCGAATTTTCTTCGTGCTCGAAACACGACCTATCAATACTTTCTGCTTGCACAGGTCCCCTCGCAGTAGTTCGCTACACGGCCATGCTTTGCATCTAGGACTACAGTAAGTAGCACGAGACATCCGTGCGATGATCCGAATCAGTTAATTGAGGTTGAGCCTAGAGCACTAGTTCTTTAGAAGAGAGACTTGATCGTCATAATACCGGCAAGAAAAGGTTCCATTGTTCTATGGGACGACGTTGCCCCAATGAAAATTGATAGATGATAATGTCAGTTGTTGCTAGGCCAGGATCCAGGATCCCCCCTTTTATTCATTCTTTTCAGCCTAGGGACAAGAAGATTTGACGGCGGGGTCCTTCGGGCAAAAGCGCTGATGTTTTGTTGGCCCGCAAGGAAATTGAGGGGCAAAGAATAGGGTAAACCGTATATGGCAGCACTACCTACAGGGTTAATTAGCTGGATCCCGGCTGGAGGAAAAAAAAAGGCATGCCACGCTTCGAAGCAAGTGTTGACGGTTTCGAATTCGTTAATGGCCAGAGTGAGTTGCAACTGTGCGTTGTTGCGTGTGCGGCTCTCTACTGCAGTGCTTTGCAGGACACTATTGCTAGTGATCACCACTGCGATTGACGGCACTGCAGAACGAGCAAATCCGTTCCCGACGAAGCTGCATCACGACTTTGAGACAAAAAAGCATAGACATGCATCTGGTATTCCATTACTGAGGGGAAAATTCGTTGACGCACCGACACGACCGGCCTGTCACTGTATGCTACAATCAACAGTGCACCACCAAGCGGGTTGGAAAATGAAAGTATTCAAAGCACGACACGAAAGAGATGGTAGTAGACTCTTCAATCTTCACACCGCATAGCGCAAGTAAGTCCTGCCATTTGGGCGCACCGGGCATGGCGCATGTCCCTAAAGCCGGTTTCGAATAGCTTGATCCGAGTCGTGGGAGTCTATGGTGGGTCCGGGGAACGGGTATCCTCGACACCGCTGGGATGGGCCACATTCTAGGAACGAGAGACTGCGGTGTCGATCAAGAGCCAATCGAAGGGTGCGATGGAGTTTTGAGTGAAGATGAACAGGAACGGAGCGTCGGAGCGGCCCTTGACCAACATTACTAGTGTAGAGCAATGTTGTCATACGTACTGTACTTCTCAGCCACCTCCTTTGCGTGGGTGGAGGGTTGTTTATAACGGTGGAGTGTTCTGGCAAGTCAGCACTAATAATTAATAGAACTGTCGTCGTCGCCGAGAGGATTTTGTAACGCGTCCTTGGGTTGATGAATCTGCATCGCGAAACAAGAGCGGTGTGTATGGTAGAGTCTAACGCTGTGGGTCTGGGGACAAATGAATGCTCGACGTGGCATAAGCCATGCCGAAGTCACCGTCTTGAAGTGTCTGCAGTATACTTTGTAGAGGATGATGATAACTTTCTCCACCGAAGTGTGCGTGGCACTTGAATCATTTTCCGAAGAAGGCGGGATGGGATGGAAGACAGCGGTAGAGTTGGCTATTCAGTAGTTATGTTATTCTACGAGTGGGTTAAAAGTGTTTACAGGCAAGCCGTGGTGAGCGGAAGGGTATTATAGATCGCCAGCTTGTCGAAACACATGGCCTGTCGTCGTGGTCAGCAGCGCGATGCGGTTTCATCCAGAAAAGAAGTGGCGTAGTTGAAGCACTAGGTGATACCGCCGCGAGTCCGACTGCGCGTGCACGACGATGGCAAAATGATAGATGAGGTGTCAACAGTGTGTGTACGGCTTAGATAGGGTATATATTACGAAGGCAGCTCGGAGCGGTATTATTTGTATTAATTTATTACTGTAATTGTCTGCAGCATGCGGCCCTCCTCTCCAGTTGTAAGGTTCCAGGTAGGTTAGTAGGTAATTAATAGGTGGTAGGTATTGGCGGGGCCAGTTGCACCACCTCGGGCACCTACCAGGTATCCGGCGGCCAGCTGAACCGTTGGAAGGAGGAGGGGCGCGCGAAAAAAAAAAAGGCGGGAAAGAGGCAAAGAAGAGGCGAAGGAGGGGTTGATGCAGGTGGAAATGTTGGCGGCATGGCAGCTGGAGGGCGGTAGGTAGTGGGCTTGACTGGAAGATAATAGTATACGGTTCTGGCAGTTTAGTCATCATGTTATACTCAGGGGGCGGTCCGGCGGGCGCCCACCCACAGCACCCAGACGCCCCTCCTCCCTCCTCCCTCCTCCTCTCTCTGCCCCCCAGGCCTCTGTTGGATCTTGCCCTCCCTCCCGAGTCCCACACCCAAATTATCACCACTTACTTACCTACCTCTACCTATCCACATCCTCCACCTTTACATCCAACTCTCCACTTGCAACATTTCCCATCTCAACTCTTCACTTTCCGCTTTCCTGAGCTTACACTGCTCGTTATTCCCATCTTATCTATACTCTTTACCGGCTTGCACCGGCGCTACCCTGTATGCCCGCCCTACTCGCACCCAATGACCAGTACTCTCACGACTTCAAAATACCATCAACACTTTAACGCCCACGCGCCTTTGGCCGGCCTGCCCATCTCCAGACTGTCCCTCACACTCTGACCTTCTTGATATCTCCGCCAGAGAAGTCATCCAGCCAACATGACCCTCACCACCGCCAGCTCGTCGCCTGCTACGGCTAGGAAACCCGCTTCCGCTCCAGAGAAGAAGTACAAATGCCAGTTCTGCAATCGCGCATTCAGTAGAAGTGAACATCGCAGTCGTCACGAGAGATCGCGTAAGTACTTTTCATCAACTCTTTTTTGAACTTCGAGCTTGTTGTTCGTCGCGTATCCAGGAAGCGGGGAAGCAATAGCTAACACCCCTCCTCGCAACAGATACCAAAGAACGTCCCTTCAAATGCCTTAAGTGTCGCAGTACCTTTGTTCGTCGCGATCTTCTTCTACGACACGACCGTACCGTCCATGCAAAGGACGGAGGCGTCCCACTTCACAGCGAGGTGAAGCGTCGAACATCCACAAAAACTGAGCCTAATGCATCTGCGCCATCGAAGCCATCAGTCGCAGTAGATATCGGTCCTACACTTGAGCAGATTGAAGCTACCAGCGTTGATATGGATGATATTGAGACCGCTGCCATGTTGATGACTGATTTCCGCCATAAAGCGTTGGCTAGTCAAGAGCCAGACAATTCATACAATGGACCTGTCCTTGGTCCCACTGGACCGTCATTGATTGAGCCAAACGTCAGCTATCAGCAAGGGTCTGTTGCCCTTCCACAAATGCCTTGGGATGCGATGCTACCACAGTCCGTCACTGAGCCCAAATCGCACTCCGTCGCATCGAATGGCTCTCATGATGCCTTTCACGGTACAAGCACAGTCCCACCCCACAGCCATCAACTGCCCCCGATTATGGAGCGATCAATGTCAGGCCTTGGTACCCCTGGAGCGCTTTCCCCGTACCCGATGATGGGACCAGTATCTCCAGTCGACTACCGCCGTTCACCTGGCCCAAGTCAAGCCCTGACAATCACCAAAGCACCACAAGTTGAATCTGAAGAGGCATGCAACAAGATTCTCGAGAATATCAAGGCATTCGACGGTGAGACTGCACTTTTGGAGACCTTCCGTTTGCCTAGTCGAAGTGTTCTGAATCGGTATTTGATGACATACTTCAACTTCTTCCATCATCACTTACCCTTTCTGCACACCTCGTCATTTGATCCTACCGAGCTCTCGTCCCCACTTCTCCTAGCTGTCCTCTCAGTTGGTGCACTCTACACCTTTGACCAAGATCAGGCATACATGTTTCACATTGGTTCAAAGGTTCTTGTGAACCAGTTCCTCCAGAACAAGGAGAATTTCAGCTCTCGCAAATGCCCTTTGTGGACCATGCAAAGCACTCTTCTGAACATGATCTTTGCGAGCTGGAGTGGTGACCCCAAAGGTCTGGAATGGGCGTGCTCAATCAAAAGTCTGTTGGCAAACATGGTAGCTGGAAATCGCTATGAGTTAAAGCTACGCACCGAAGCAAGAGTAGGCACCCAGCCAAGCCATCCGGAGTGGATAGAGGACGAGCAGTGCCGTCGAACTTACTACGCTGTTTACATCTTCTTTGGCCTGCTCACTTTAACGTACAATCATACCCCGGCTATCAGCTTCAATGAATTTGATACTCTTGAGCTGCCATCATCAGAATCTCTATGGAATCTCGAGGCATCTGACGAAGATTCTTGGCGTGAAAGCCTCGCCGCATCGACGATTGTTACTTTCCGCGAGGCGCATGATACACTATTTAAAGGTGAATCCACTCGGTACAGTGCATTTGCAACTCGCGTCATGATCAACGCGCTCTTCCTGGAGGTTTGGTATCACAAGCGCAGCCCGGAGGCTTTGCAGGATGTCGTCACTGAATATAGACTTCGCCTTGCGCTGGATTCTTGGAATAAGTCACTAGAGATTTGCGAGCCTGAAACAGTGGTCGTTCAACTCAGTGCTCCCCACAAGGGTCATCCCCTCATCTTTAACGCGATGGCTTTGTATCGCAACACACGTGCTCGTCTGGTAGTCGACCTGAAATCGGTTCAAGAAGCACTTCGCTATCACGACTCTTATGAGGTTGCGGCTGCAATGACGCACGCTCGTGATCGCGTTGTGCGTTCAGAAGAGATGCTCAAAGTCATCCAAGAATGCTTCGACTGCATCGAGGTTGCTGCTGTACAGGGCATCCGATGGGTTGCTCGCACTTCGGCCACCAACTGGAGCGTCGAGCACCCACTTTGCGGACTTGATCTCATGGTCATTCTTACCCTTTGGCTCTATCGCCTGGAACACGACGAGGAGCCAGCGACAGAGGAAGAACTGGCCATGTACAACAAGCTACGAATGTTGTTTGACGATGAGTCAGCTGGTGTCTACGGCTCGAAGCTCAGCTCGACTGTGGCAAGACTTTGGGGCAGCATGATCGACGAGGTCGTTGTTTGGGGGTAAGTCATGATTAAAAGCAGTAGTGCCAATTTTCCCACCAATAGTACTAATTCTGTCACAGGATCACCAAACTTATGGGCGAAGCTTTCAAGCTCCATTCGCAGGCCCTCGTTGGGTATGAAGACGCTGTCTCATCCACATCCGACTCCCCTGCCCCGTCAATGGCACCACAAGGTGTTCGCGTGTTGGAAATGCAGGCAGCATATTAATGTGCATGCGTTGCTAAATGCGGCCCGGTATAATGAACATCTCCTCTTGTTTCTTTTTCTGGTGATACTCTCTAGACCATCTCCTTTTGTTGTCTCTCCTTGTTTTCCAAAAGAAGTGGTGGGATTGTAAGAAGTCTCCTTGGGTTTGCATACAGATAGCGTATCTCCTTTCTCTTTCCCGTTTGGGCAAGCTTTTCATTATCGAAGACAGGCGGAACTCCGGCGAACACGGGTCGGGCGGCTTGCGGCTTTCTACGAAGACGAGTTGGGCTCAGGCCTTATGTCTTTAACACTCTGGTCTTATGGTCATAGTACCTTTTCCTTGACCTCTTTTTTCTCTCCATCTCTCTCGATTTCTGAATCGAAATCGGACCTCCGCTGGCCGGCACCCGTGCTGTGTTTTCTGTTTGCTTCGTATGTCCTTGATTCCACGAAGTTGCATTGCATATCGTGTCTAATAATCTTCTCTCCGTCGATGGTCGAGGCTTACCCGCCGTCTCCTGCATACACCATCTACGTTCTGGTTTTTGTTTTGTCTGCATATAGGGATGCATTCATCATAGAGTCCGCTGGCTTTTGGTCGTGGGCTCGCAGAGTTTGAATGGCCTGCACCTCCTCTGTTTGCGAGTCTGTTCGAGATTGTATAAATATTCAGTATGCCTTTATTACAACTCTTAGTTTTTTGGGTTAATGCGTGCCATGTGTTAGTGATATCGTTCTGCATATCATAGCATACCCTCTCAGTCGACGGCCTGGACATATCTTACAGAGTACCTAACGTAACAATACAATAACCTAAGCTAGATATCATCATGACTGCGGGGTAAAGTGAATGTGGGGCAGCCAGCACGATCCATGGACGCGTGACAGCGCGACACGAATTATGGGAGAATTGATGTACCATCTTCGTGCTGGCTGTGGCTGTGGCTCTCTGGCTGTGGCTTTCATGTCATAGGCTGCTGCTGCTTCCACTAACTGTTGATCCAGCGATTATCAGCGTAGTTAAGTGGGGTTACTGGCTGGTGCGAGACGTCATTAAATAGGTGCACACAATCCGGGCATACACATAACTACATACTTACATACCTACAAACCTCCCACAGCATCTCAGCAATGGCAGACATCCCCCTCACTCCATCTCTGCTCTCCTCACTCGCCGGCCAGACCGCATTCATCACAGGCGCCGCCTCAGGTATCGGCCTCGCAACCGCCCTCCTCCTGTTGCAGCACGGCGCAAAGGTCGCCCTCGCGGACCTTCCCGGCACCCGCATAGAAGCGACGTCCGCGCTTCAGGCGCTCGACAAGGCGCAGCTGGACCGGGCGTTCCTGGTCGAATGTGACATCACAGACTGGAAGAGCGTGAGCGGGGCATTTGCAAAGGCGAAACACTGGGCGGGCAAGATCGATGTTGTGGTTGCGAACGCGGGCGTCATGGAGACCGAGCCGTTCTGGGACTTTGCTAGCATCGAAGAGGATGATGAGCAGAGGGAGGCCGAGTGTCGCGAGCCGGTCGAGGCGTATCGCGTTGTAGATGTGAATCTGAAGGGCACGATGAATAGTATGTTTTTGGTAGTGGAAAAACACTATACTGTGTGAATTGGGGAGAGAGCCTGTCGCTGACGAGTCTGCACAACAGCAATCCGCCTCGCCATGTTCCACATGCGCTCCAACCCGCCATCCGCATATGACGGCTCACGCGGCTCTGTCGTCATGACCGCCAGCACGTCCGGCTACTTTGGTGGCACAGGCGTGGTATCATACATTGCATCTAAGCATGGCATTATTGGGCTGCTGCGCTCCTCTCAGCCCGCGGCCGCAAAATACGGCATCAGGCTCAACGCTGTGGTGCCCTTTGTCACGCCAACGCATATTACCGGTAGCTACATTGACGCATGGAACAGAGCAGAACTACCCGCAAACGACGTCGAGGACGTGGCGGCGGCAATAGCGCAGACGGCGTGCGATGCGCGGATGAAGGGCGCAGCGTGTATGATTGCGGGAAAGCGCATGAGGGAGCTCGAGACGTTTTACACGGCGCTGGTGCCGCAGTGGCTGGGGCCTGAAACGACTGAGTTGCTGCAGCAGGCGACCAAGTTCTTCGAGAAACAAGGCGGTTATCCGTTACCAGCAAAACGGTGATTGTTATGTTTGTCTGTCATAAACGGTGAGATCGTCCTGCAGGGCTCTGAAGAGGGTAAAGTCGGTCGCCACGGCGGGACTGAGGCTGGCGCAGTAGGAGAGGAGATGGCTTATTTCGCGACTCCACACATACCAGTCGCGCGGAACGACGTTTTGGAGCGCAGGCAGCGGGTGCATTGCGAAGGCGTGATAAAGGACCTGTTGGCCGACGAACCTAAGCTAATGTCAGACGAATATGCTGCATTTTTTAGCAGCTATCCTCCTTACTGGCATGAGAATGCAAACTTCAAGGGCGAAAAGCTTTTCATAAGTTGGCAAATGCCTTGTACGGCTGGCCACCACATGGCTGCCTCGAAGGCGCTTGCACAGGCTTCTAGATCTCTCTGTGTTGCCGTACTTGGGCTCTGCAGGACTTTGCATAGAAATGGACGGCCAATGTGGAATTTAGCTATGCGATATCGACTCCTGAGGATGGCATCGGCGACTGCATGTGCTGGTGAGGCAGTCTTTGTTACATGTCTCTGTGCAGATTCATCGTGTGCGAACTGGATGATTGAAGGTAGGGCTTCGCGCCACTGCTCCAGCTGATGATACAATTCTGCAACGACAGCCTGAGGCGGAAAATCCGCAGTTTCGGCGACGAAGTAGATACTGTTGCGAACCCGCGTGAGGATGATCCTGTGTGCTACCTGCGTACGGCGAGCAAGTTAGATTTTCTAGACAGTAACTGGTGGCGGATGGGGATGTTCAGCGAAATAGGTACGTACCTGTGCGAGGAAATGGTACTGGAAATATGCCTCGTCGTCGTCTGCATCGCTGTCGACTCGTCCCTGGCTTGACGCTTCGGGCAGATGAGGGCATTTCACGAAGCGCGGGAGCTGGACGTCGTCTTCGTATCGGACGAGACCGCTGGGTGGGAGATCGAGTTCCTGCACTAAAATTGCTTCGCTCATTAAGGCGCTCCAGAATACCCGGGAGAGCATGTCGTCTGCCCAGTCGTTGGTTGCGTTGCTGTGTCAATGTCAGTGACGGACTGCTTCGACGGGCCGTGCTGGGTGGTAGTCACCATCTTAGTTTCACCATGATGATACAGATGTAGCATGCGCGTGTGAGGTAGGTCCATGAATCCATTGGCCGAACAATCTGCGCGGACCATAGGCTGGCTTGCTATCAGTACGGTATATCTACATACAATTTTTGTCATTACCTACGCAGACAGGAGGAGGTTTTGACACGCTTGTAGGCTTGTTTCTGTTTGCAGAAACGCCGATAGTTTGCGGCCTTCGTTGAAAAATCTGAGCCCTTGGGGATTTTCTTGAGTGATTTCGGACCACAGGTCTTGGTGTCTACCAGAGCGACAAATTTCTATGTCAGCCGGGACAGAGAAGTTACCTTCCTCGTAGGCCTGGAGAGCTAGGCATCCGAGAGCCAGGACGTTGAGCACCACACAGGATTCGACGGTCTCTGGGAATCCTCCGTGGATGACATCTACAAGCGTGTAGTGGTCATAGAATTCCCTGTCGAGTATCGGAGAGATGCGGTTGAAAGTGAGGAAGTAGAGGTCTGATAAAGCCCTGACGATCACCTCGGGCAAGTCTCGCGCCCAGTACACATGGCCATCACTTGAAAGACAAGATATGGTCGAGGAGAGGGGCGGGCGTTGCGATTCCTGCTCGATAACAAAGTCTGAGCCTAGGTGCTGAGTCTCTTGCTGTAACCTCTTTGAGAGGCCTGATCGAATGGAGTCCCATTGGATAGTTGCGTGTTGACTGAAGGATATAGGAATCGGGCGAGAGTGCGTAGGCGACACAGTACGCGGCGGTACAGTCGTTTCAAGTCCAATTCGTACAGGTGTTCGGGGTTGTGTTTGAGAGTTTGACGGTTTTGACGGCCTTTCATTTCTGACCTCTGCTCTGACATCTGCGCTGCCTTCCGAAATGCCCCCTGCTGGGCCTGATGCAAGAGCACGACGCTCATCGCGATCCTCGTTGAACGCAGTAGTGAGATCCTCGATCTTCGTCTCGAGCCGGCGGATTGCATTGACGGCGGCATTGAGACTTTGGTCTTTCCTATACACAGTGGTCAGAAGGATACAAGGTCGCCTGACACGCGTTTTCGTACTTTGTGAAACGCTTTTCGCCATACACACATTCGATGCTTGAGGATTTACACTGTCCACACTTGGGACGGTCTTCATCGCACTTGGTCTTTTTCGCACGACATTGCTCGCATGCCTCCACATGTGTTAGTGATGCATGAAATGGTCGGAAAGATGGCGAATACCAGTGAAGCTAGAAAGGTGCGCGTTCGATGTATATCATTCGAGGGACGCTCTTGTGCATCAATGTCGGCTCCATCAGATACAGACCCTTCCCTCGTTGCGCCCGAAGCCACATCCTGCGCTGCTATGCTTTGGCTGTCCGCGGCTGATGATTTCTCTCGTTTACGTTTAGCCATCCTGGATATCACCGCCAATGGTCACAGTTTTTCGACTAATTATCTGGATCCCGAGGTTTTCCATGTCCAGCCGATACGAAGACTGCATGTGAACTATTGTTTTGACATAGTTATAAGTGCACAACCATGGATAGAAAAGTGGGTTGAGCAACAAAGACATCTGAGTGGGTGCCAAACGCGGGATCCCGTGATAGCGTGCGAAAGGCGCGTCGCGAACCTTTGAGTCATCTATCCATCCATCCATTCGTAGACTCTGTGACTCCATGGCCCAGAGCGGACACCGCCACCCCTTGCAGAGCGTGCAAACTTTGTATCTCAATGATGCAGTCATCAGGCATACATATGTCGGCAAGCATCGTAGCTGCGACAGAATGATCATCCTCTTGTCTCGATTTGTTTGCTATCATACAACGTGAAAACTGTTCCCTCAATCCTAGTTGAGCTGTCCCGAGGCTTTCATGGCTGACATACCACGCAATAACGCGTTTTATGCTGAAGAAATAGCTGATGCTGATGCTAGTGGTGAGACAGCCTTTGTGTCGATGACTGATACCGATACGTCCGCATATCACGAAACAGCTCTGCAAGCTATCGACCCGGACAGTAATCCTGTCGCTACCGAGCCCGAGACATTCTCCCAAGCTGTAGAAAGTGCTTCACAACAACTGAGGAACGAACTCGCCAGGAGCCGGGCTGTGGAGTCCTTCTCTACCACCGATACTGACCCTTCCGACTACCAGGAACAGGCCATCGAGAGCTACGCAGCATCGCAAATGGATACGACAACTCCAAGAGCGGAACAACGACCGCAATTCTCCGAGACAACGAGTACAGATGTTCAACTAAAAAGCCAGTTATGCTCTCCACTCGCTTCACTAGCTCCTGCTCAGCCAAGTTCACGATCAGTTACAGTTCAGTACATTCCTACAGAGAACGCGTATGATAAATGGTCGGCAGTTTATGATAGCGACGGAAATGTCCTTCAAGCAATCGATGATCTCGAATTAGAGCAATGGCTCCCACAGTTTCTCGACCTCGCCTGTAGATCAGTCTCAACCCCAGCAACCACGATTCTAGACGTGGGGTGTGGTACCGGCCGCAACACAGCCAAGGTCTTCGCCGTACAAACCTCGACAAATTGCCCTACCCATGTGACAGGTATCGACCTGTCGTCAGGTATGCTCACAGTTGCAGAGAAGAAGCTTCGACCTTTTGCAACCGAAAACGTCACACTCGAGCTCGTTCACGCCGACCTGTTCTCGCCCTCCACATTGCCAAGCCTACCTCTCGGTGATGCACTGATCTCAACTTTGGTCCTCGAACACATCGAACTCGACCCTTACTTCCGTGTTCTGTCTTCACTTTTGCGTCCGGGAGGCTACGCTCTGGTCACAAACATGCACAAAGAGATGGGGATGCAAACGCAAGCAGGTTTCAATGCGACCGACGGAACAAAGATCAGGGGTACGAGCTGGGCACACGGACTACCAGAGACGATCCGGGCTGCACACAAAGAGGGACTGGAGCTTGTTGGAAATGCGAGAGAGAGAAGTGTTGAGGAGAGCATGATAGGCAATCAGGTCGGAGAACGAGGGAGGAAATGGATCGGTGTCAATATTTGGTATGGGTTGGTACTACGCAAAAAGCAATAGCTGCGATGATAGCCTTCTTTGTTGCAGACTCATGTACAACTTAGCCTAGCTCGGCATCTCCCAAAGAGTACGTAGCCTCCACGCTGTGATCTGGCTGCTCCGGCATTTCGATGTTGTCTTTGGAATATAGATGAACGAGTCCATATATATTTACTACCCTTCTTGTGCAGACAGACCGTAAGTGATGTAAATACGTACTTGACCGCACATTCTACCCAGTGGTGCATTCTTTGATATGTGATCCTGTTCTGATGTAAGTAAGACAGTCAACGACCCCGCTAGCTTGGTAAGTAAGAGCGCATCAAGTAATCACTCAGGGCTAAAACTGTGGTCTTAGTAAGCGCATTGTGCAATATGCTGGATCATATGCCTTCCCAGGCGGACACGATGAGACCGTTGGTGGATCGATAGGATATATGATGTGACGCTTAGAGACTGTGCCGCTACTAAATATAGATCACTCTCATGATTTCTGTAGAGATGTGCGGTGGATCTGCATATACGCTAGACAAAGCGCTACCGGGTCACAGTCATCGGATCATTGTATTGATGAGATATTGACGTTGTGAGGCTTTTTCAAGCAAAGTGATGAATTGACATGGAAAACAATATATAGATGAGGGGAAAGCTGGTCATAGTGAAACAATGTGAGTATGAACTGATAATACCCTGATTGGGTTCATAGCTTTACTGCCACTCCAGTTGTGTCTTACCGTAGACTTCGTTGTCATGTTAATAATGTTCATTGCTGAGGTCGTTTTAACGACATTTCTGCTATGATATCCACAGAATAGTTGAGTAGACTGCTAAACGGCTGCAAGGTCTTCTGGTCAGAATGGGTATGTTGACACCACCGGATCTGGATGGTTCTCCGAAGTTTGTGCATTAATCAGGTTTACTCGAAAGAAGATTGGCGCCGGTTCTTATGACGTCTTTCTGGTGCTCAACAGCTTAGGACCTGTTTCGAAACATGATGGATTAGCTGTGCTTGTCTCCGGATCTTATTCCGCCTTGGCTATTAGTCACATTACTACTCACATTACGAGTGCCACCCGTGACGCCTACCGACCGATGAGACGGATATCGAGTGACTTTAAAAAACACTGGACTGGTCATCAGGAGGGTGTAAGTACCTTGCTTAGCTCGAGTCATGGGTAGAGTGTGATGTGGACTGGGATTGGTAATAGAGCGTCAGGGGCTGAGGCGAGGCGGATGGATGGATGGTCTAGCGTATCGATAGCTTGCCTATCAGTGCAGGGGTGGATGGCGGTCGCGGTCGTAATTGTAAGATCGCAGACGGAATGTTGACGTGATACACTACCCTTTCTTTGGTACTACTTTGACATGGGGAATGATGTACAATGAAGTATCGACAGTCGAGCCTGCGGTATGTGTAGGACGACATGTCTTAGACAGCGGCACTTCTGATGACGGGGCCAGAGTGATATTGCTAAATATTGACAAGGCCCCAGGAGAAGATGTCGTTTTTTGATGGTCGATCATCGCATTCACTGACGGGAGCACGGATGTACAGGCGGGCCGCCGTCGCCAGTAATACTGGCACTGGGACCAAAACCAACACTGGCTGGCATTCACTGCTAACCGTTGCTGCTACCATGATACTCTCCACTGGCACTTGGGGGCTTGCCAGCTCATCGTGCATAAAACATTACCGCATCTGCCACCGGTACCTGAAAATCGTCTATAAACTACTGCTGGCCCTCGCGAATGCCACCGCAGTTTGTCCTCGTACACAGCTCTTTCTCTTTCTCTCTCTCTCCTTTTCCCCCTACATCAGCAGAATGAATGGCTGGTTCGACGCGCAGGAATGATGAGATGGGGAGTCCGCATGGGCTGAGGGGTTGATGCTCCTCGTGATGAAGGCTCGCAGCCAATCAGCAGCCCGAGACTACCACCACAACAAAAGTCGCTGTACCCAACTCGGTTCGTCTGCTCGCAGCCATGAGCATTCTTCTCGCTCTCTTTCTAATTCTCTCCCTCTACATCCCCCCCCTTCTGACCCCCCTCTGACTCCCTCTGACGTTGCTCCATGCACTTCTGACTTGCTCACGCCTGTCCATCGCCGCCGCGGCAGGCTGCCCGGGAAAGCGCTAGGCCTGGAAATGGCATAGAATCGCTCGTTCCCAGGTAGGTCTCGTCTCGTAGTGGAGGGGGGAGGGGGTGCCTGACATGCGTCCTGTATGTCCGGTTTCCTCGCTGCTCTCTTGTCTGTCCAGCTCCATTCTCCATTTCCGTCTTGCTCTGGTCATAACCGTGTGTATATTCGCATCTCCAGCTTTGTCTACGCATTCATACATACATACCCCTGACCGTGCCGTGCTGCTGTATGCGCATTCCATCATAACGCGCTATTCTCTATCGGGGTTTCCATCAGACCCGCAATGTGCTGGTTTCCATTATTCAAATCTTCCAAGCGCCGGAAAAAGGCTCCGAGCAAAAGAGAAAGCGTGTCTGAGAAGAGCGCATATGACGACCAAGACGACCGTCGTCGGGGGAGGAGACAGTCGCACCAGGCGCAAAGCGCGCACTACAACACCTTTGGCGCAGCCGATCCCCTGCGCTCACATAAACCGCATTTACGAGTCGACGTGCCGGATCGAGTGAATCGTCATGTCCGAGTCCATCTGCCGTCGTCGTCGACAGAAATGCTACTAAACCCACGGCCAGAGCGCTCGCGCCAGCACCGCCAGCGACATCACCGCTCCACCACCACTTTACGCGGACGAGGAGCGAAGCGCGATCCTCCAGTAAAGACGAAGCGCAAGCCGCCTGGCCAGACGAAGAAAATGCCGTCCAGCAAGTCCGCGCAGAAACAGGAGTGGCAGCGTATCCCGTCTCCGTCATCGGCGTCGACCTCGACCTCGTCTCGCAAACACAGAAGACACCACACGACGACACAACCGCAACAACGACAACAACAACAGCCACAGCCGCAAGACTACACTCACTACACCCAGCCCTACTATGAAACAGCACAATATCGCCACTACTACGACCAATACCGCCAATACTACCAGCAGCAGCAGCATTACTACACTCAATATCAGCAAACCCAGACCCCGGCATATACACGTTCACACTCTCGCACACGCTCCAATTCCCGCCCAAACACATCTGCCCGCCGCGCGCAGCCAACTCCCGACACGCGCTTCGCCGTGCGTGCAGCCACAAATACCGCCCTGGAGCGCATCCGCCGCGACGCATTCACGCGCTCCCCACCACAGGCGCAGCAACCCGCACTCCGGCGTACGCGGGCTACAGTTGACACTGCGCAGACGCCGTTTCATTGGGATTGTGTGGCCGACGCAAGTTCGAGTGCCAGAGCGAGTGCGAGTGTGGGTGCGTCTGGACAGCAGAGGCGGCTGCGACGACTGTGAGGTTTATGGATAGAGCTTTTGAGTGGGCGTGGAGTACAGATTAAAGGGGTTGAGGTATAGATTTCGTGCACAGAGAGGTTCCACTTAGGCGATCTTCTCTTTCGTTTCCTTTCTTGGGTCTCTGGGTTTCATCATTTGGTGTTTACATAGCATATTGACCCCCGGTGACAACAGGAGGCGCATACATTGTTCATATCAGCTAATGCATGGGGGTGTCCTGGAGTTATGATTGCACAGTTCAAGTCCGTGGCGTGAAGCTGGACGCGAGTAACAATATGAACTAAGAAACATCAAGACTGCAGGTAATTATAGGTCTAGGTATTGATATCTTATCTTATCACGTTACTTTTTGGTCTTCATTATTGAATCAAGATTTTTATACGCTTTGCTCTTTTGAAACTCTCGGTTCTTTTACGATTCTAATTCAATGCCAACTGATTCTTTTGAAGAGTTGTTCTCTTGGAGGGTATCCTAAGTAACGTATGTATCGTCATATTCGTACAGCATATATACTTTCTCTCATCTCCACTGAGCGTCAAGCGCGAAGTCATGTTTAGTAATACACATATCAACAAAATGGTACCATATCCCATTTTCCTATCATATGCCATCTTTCCTACGCTATGGTATTCCTCCTATGCTATCCCCTTATATCTCACCTCCGCTTCGCTTTTCCTCTCCTTTCCCTCCTCCCCCCTCTCCCTCCTCGCCCCTCCCCACTCATGCATGAAAACGCCGCGCATGCGGATGCCCAATCGCGCGCTTCCGGACAATGGCACCGTTCGAGCACGTCGTGCCTGCAGCCACATTCTGCGCCGTGCCCGTGCCCCCTAGACAGATTGCAAACTGCGACGGTCCGAAACACGCCACTTGCCCGTCTGGCACGCCAGCGCACGAGCCAGTACCCGCGCCAGCATCTTGGGAAGGCGCCGGAGCAGGAGCAGGAGCAGGAGCAGGCGCCGGGTCCGCGGGTGCAGGTGCGGGCGTGTCGACGGGGGCGTCGACGGGAGTATCAGTGTCAGCGGACGGAGGAGTAGGGATAGGTGCGGAGTCAGGTGTGGACGGGGCGCCGCCCTGGGCACCACCCTGGAAGCCGCAGCCGCCGGTGAGTTCGGGAGTCAGTTTGACGGCTGGGTCCATGACGACGGAGGTGCCACGGTGCCCTTCGGGGATGTTGAGGTCGAAGCCCTCGGTGGCGAGCCCGGTGTCTGGGCATGTGCCAACGCCGGCGGCATTGGCGACGTAGATCTGGGGAAGACTGTCGGTGTAGGACTTATCGTCGGCGCCGCCGGTGATGGTGATGGGTGCGCAGTCCATGTACATTTCGCGGTTGCCGATCTTGCTGTTTCGGAGGTCAGTTGTGGGAAAGGGGTGGCAGAATTTGTGAGGGGAAGCTTACTTGAACCATGTCCAGGCGAAAGTCGCCTGACCGTTCGGGAGTTCGGCTGGGATGGGCACCTGGAATGTACGCAGACACTCTTTTCCGGAGTCGTTGCCACACTGCGTCCCACCCGGAGCCTTAACCTCGTTGATCGGGGTAGTCTCGTTGATATTACCGACTGCATCGCCGGGACAGCCTCCGAGGATGGTGTGGATGACCTTCCAATCGGCTGGGTTTTTTGACGGAGTGGAGTCGTAGTTCACGGCGAACTGACACGATCCACCCCCATGCAGAGCACTTCCATCAAAGGAGACGGGAATCGTAGAGCCAGCAACAACGTCCGTGAGCCCACCCGCTTGTGGTATGGTGGCGCCCTTGCAGGGAAAGTTAGATGGTCCCTTCGGATTGAGAGGGGCGTTGGGGGTTTGAGCGATGTTGGCAAAGGGGACAGGGCTGATCATCACGATATGGGCGTGAGCAGCAGAGGTGAGCAAGAGGGCCAAGTTGGCCAGAGCGACGCGTGAGAGGACCATGTTCAAAAATTGAAAAGCTTTCTTAAGCTTACTGAAAGATAGAATCGCCAAGGACAGGATGTTCGCACTGGGCAGAACGGGTATATTGATATGAAGATAATGGATGTACTTCCGTGAAAGAAGGAATGAACGGGTTGCTCCAGGCAGACCACTTGTATACAGAGAGCTAAAGGAGTGTAGAGAATGGTGGATTGGGGAGGATATGGTGGATGGAGGGCGAAAGTATATATACCAACCAAGCTTTGCACCATCGCACTTACAGTGTGCTGACTGACGTTGTACAATGCTAGCATTGTTTGTTTGTTTCAGCACGCGCTTCACAGCCAGAGCGAAGCGCTGCCGACACCCAATGGTGTGGAGTGAGATCGTCCGGCACGACAAATGTTAAAGTGTCGTCCATCCTGGCGGCAAGGCGCATCATAGGGCAAATCATGCACGTTGGGTTCGGTCTTGTGCTTTATCGGACATTATAGTCTGGCCCGACGTTACAGACAAACCGAAAGTAAGCACCGCGGAGTCATCCACAAGGAGGCGAGCGACCGATATAGCAGAGTTACCATACTTCCCAAGAAGTCCACTGTTGATGTTGAAGTGGTTCATGGTGGATGGATTGAGAGTGTGTGTTCGCTTCACAGACGTTGCCACTTGCAGCGGTAGTGAGGCTGAAGGAGGCGCAGGCCGCCACAAACCACGACACAACTCTCACAACATGGCGGCAGATTATTAATTAGTGACTCGGTGATAGCGAGGCAGCGCCTGGTCAGGACGCATGAAAGCGTCCAGGCAAGCCGCATGACAACAATTCATGCACTGCACTACGGACTGCTCTGTGGAGTCTGGCCATGGACGAACGAAACGAAACGAAACGAAACGTACTGAAGAGTGAAGCCCTCCTTTTGCCCGACCCACGAGAACAAGGCATCCCGATCCAACAAACATTGGCAACACTGTATAATAGTTGTGCTATGCAGTACGTGCTACTGTGGCGGCACCAGCATTACACGCCACGAACCATGGTGCGGAGTGGGAGAGAGCATCGAATCGGTCCTCACAACGGCCTTGTCCCACCCATAACCTGCGACTTAGCGCACACTCTAACGCCCGGAGTCTACAACCCAGTTGAAGCAGGTGATAGGCAAGTCTTTTTATTCACGCGCGAGAGGCAGATATTCATCAAATGGATGTGTTAAGGTTGGTCGAGAGGTTGTGGGCCAAGGGGCTACTATCCATTCATAGGTCAAGGGGTGAGGTTTGAACTTTGACCCTGCCAGTGCCAAGGGCGCCTAGAGGCTTCATCTGTCCGTCTACCAACAGTCCTTTTGTCTCCAAGTCTCTGACAGCCATCCACCGCTAAGCCAAACTATAAGTACTTTACCGATTTTCGGGATGAGGAGGAGGATGGAGCGAGTTGCTGAAAGGGGGAAGGCAAGGGGCAGAGACGGTGGCCAAGGCCTCGATAGAAGGAAAGTGGAACTACACTAATTATCGCGTTTGATGCTCGACACTACCAATACAACGAGACGTGTGCGGGTCCGTCAATGCGACATTATTATGTGGTATCCATAGTAATTACTATTTTTCTCGGACGTATGTTGCGTTGCTCATACTACAGGACTGCGGCACGTGGAAACTAGGACGAAGTGCCGACTAGTGAGGACACCATCCCGTCGTTTTCCTAGAACCTGAGTCACTTAGCATTTTTTAATTTCACGCGTGTGTTTATACACCCTAATTAGATAGTTATTTTACCTCTCTACCTCTATATAAGGGTCTATATATAATAATATCTATATAGACTTATAGAGTAGAGTAAGGCGATTAATCCTATATATCTTTTAAGCTCTATACTCTCTAATTTACTCTATAATAAGAGGGTATAGTTTCTTAGAGAAGAGGAAGAAGATAGTTTTCCTCGAACCTAACGCGGTTTTCGCACGGCCCTCTTCTAAGAACTTTTTAAGATCCTTCTCTATCTCTTTAGAAGAACTTTATAAGAATAAAATAAACTTATAAAGGGATAGAGGTATATCTAATTAATTATTATATCTACTTTTTAAAGCTCTTAAATACTTATAATAGACGTAAAAGTAGAAAGAGCTCTAGGTATAAAGATGGGAGAGAGAACAAGCGCGTGCTTGTGCTAGTGACTCATGTTCTAGGAAAACGACGGATGGATCATCCCGCTTCTGCTCTGCAAGGAATCAACCTTCGTTCACTTTCACTGTGTACACACAAAAGTCGAGGGTCTGGTAGGATTCGTCTGGTAGACATGGCTATTCTAGTATCATTCATGTATGGTAGAGCGAGGGCGTCCAGCTCCCCGTCAACCACACAGCACAAGCCCTCCCACCCGTCAGTACCTGCGGTGGAAGTCCTCTAGCAAGATTCGGACGATCCCGCCAGCCTTTGCCGCGTCTAGAGGATAATAGAGTTTCTTCGAATGGGTGTATTTTGCGAGCTCAGCGAAGGACTTGAACACCTTGACTTCGCGTCCAAGGCGGCGAGCGTTCATCAGGTCCACCAGATTCACAAACACTTCGGTCCTGAGAGCCTTCAAATGCAATCAGTATATCGCCGAACTGACTGCCGAATCAACGCACCTTCTTACACTTCGATATCGAAACTGGCACAGGATCAATCCGAACCTCACGGCACAAAGTCTGCCAGCTCTCTAGTTTCGAAGCTTTGTCTTCGAAGAAAGAGTTGATTTCTTCTTGGAAAGCTTCGCATTTCTGATCGGCGTATTGGTCACGGTTTCGGATCTTGCCTTTTTTATCGACCCAGCCCTGGTGCTTGGCTAGACGAGCGAATTCCGTCTTTAGGCTAACTCCGTAGTCTGGAACAAATCCATGATCACGGAACGACTCGAAATATACGTTGTGATAGGTCTCGGCAGACTCTTTGATATGAAGACCCTGTAAGAGGTAGGAAAGGGTTGTCATTGCGTTATATCCTGGTCGAAGGACATTCTGGTTACCAAGTGGATGGCCAGTTCTGTCTTTTTCATATACCAGGCCCCAATGGAAGCACTTGGACTTTCTCGTACATTCGATGGGTTTTTTGATTCACCATACCACTTCATGCCTTGCGGTGTATGCAGTTATTGAGCGCGTGCTTGCTTGGAATGCATAGCATGCACGCTACAACTATACGTCCCATCCGGTCCTTCGGCCATTGGACAGGCAAGTATCTCGCTATTGGCTATCTTGTTGGTCTGAATTGAACATGGCTGAGATATACTGCCAGGATTGGTTCATGGATCTGAATCATTGGCTACAATTTTCCCAGATTGTTCACCGTGCACGGATCGGGGGTTCAATACAAGGGCCGAGGCGATGCATCTGCAGCCGCCACAGAGTACACTTCCACGCATGACGCAGTCACCCCGGAAAGGCGACTACTGACAACTTGTACACCCTTATCATACATATACTTGACTGCGCCACAAGGTCTGCTCATTGGACAGCCTGACCGGTCAAGATTTCGTTTCCTCTCCGCCCCTGTCAATGTTCTACATGATGCACTTCGGAGGCGCACAGCAAGGCTTATCGCGTCTCGTGGCATACCTTCATTGGCCACCATCAGCAACTGTCTATAAAGCCGTGCAGAAGACGGCACGTGACATAACCTCTAGTCATGATATTCATAAACGCTGGGACTAGCTTGTTGTCGGCCTGGCAATCGATGAGGAACAGAGGTGTTCCATTTGCATAAGTTACATGACCTGAACATGGCCACAGCTGAACACAAAGAAGAGGCCTTGAAGGCTGCATTGGTGACTCTTGAGACGGCGGCGAAAAGTGTCTTTAAGCACTCCAAGACCATTCGGGATCTTCAGAACGTCAACGACGAACTTGCGAGATTAAAGGATGAGGTTGCAAGCAAAGTGGACTTGATAGCTAGTCGAGACTCTCAGATTGCCGGTCACGATGCCTTGTATGCTCAGATGCGGCAGACGTTTGCAGACCAGTACCGGGAATGGAAAGAAGACCAGACGAAATGGGACAGAGCTAGAAAGGATCTAGAGAACGGGCTCCAGAACAAGAATCAGAAGCTAGAGCGCCTGCAAAAGCAGCATGAAGTCAAGTATTTGGCCGCCGACGCGCAAATAAGTGAGTTGAAAGGCTCGTTGAAAAGGTCGGAAGAGGAATATGACAGAGTACGAAACTCCTTGCGACAGTTCAATGCCAGTATAGGTCTTGAATCGCTTGATCATAGCGTCCTGTAAGTCACCGCACATGACACTCGCACGAGCTTACTACGTCTTAGGGCAATGGAATTCCGCAATCTCTCGAATAGACTACACGAGATCTCGTTAAATTGGGCGGGAAGTGCTCCAGGGCAAAAGCCAAATCAGGTGCGCATACAACGAGCGGTAATTGGCATCTACGAACTGATTGAAGATAAAGGAAACGACAGACTATTCCCCGCCATCGCGAGCAACCATAGTCAAGTCTTTTGAACCCCTGAGAATACCATTTCCAGTCCCTATAAGCAAGTCGGATGCCTCTAAAGTATTGCGTGCTGCAGCGTTCGAATTCATCGTCTGTCATTTTCTAACCGCCGAGATCTTCCGTGTTCTTCCGCCGGCATATCCGTTCGAGCGAGGCCCGATCGAAGACTTCTTGGCCGAACTTGTAACCCGAGACCCAGGACTGGAAAGCCTGCTCCGTCCTGCGCTCATATCTGCTGCCGGCAAGGAACGAGTAGATCAAGAAACTATCGCGAGCACCATGGCTAGGGAGACGCTGGAGGTCTGTAGACAGTCCATACCCCATTTCCACCCGACCGAGGACCTTGAGATGGTAACCCAGAGCTTCTTCGTATCATGTCTCGACACATGGATGCGAGCGCAAAGATGTCGCAGACGTGTAGTCGCGAGTTCAATCGTCGACACGCCCATGAGTCAATGGAACCCTTGGGACGCCCTCGGATCTCCAGTCGAGCCGGACACGGAAAATCAAGCGATGCAAACAGAGCCGCTCGACCCCGAAGTTGTCCTGTTCCCACAAATAGTCGCCACTGACATGGCGGGAAAGCCTTCTGGCGTATTGTTTGAAGGGTGCCTCATGTGGGGAGATGAGCTGCTAGTGATGCAGGGGAGACTGGAATATCGACGATTTTGTGATAAGAAAAGGGCCCGGCGCGATAGTATGATGTCGAAAAGGAGAGACAGCTTGGCTAGTAGAGATACTCCCACCAGAGTCGAGGAGCGGAAAAGAGCTTAAGTCAGGCTGGAGGTCTGGCATCCCTTTCGATCGTCTGAGGCTGCGAATTTCTAGTAGTTGTTCGTGTCACTAGCGAAGATACCATAATAAGCTCGGTTATATGTATTAGCTCCCCAGAGGTGCCGTGCGCCTCTAGCATGGCATTAGGAGCTCTGATTTCTTATTTACTTTGGAGAATGGTCCTAGCGGGATTTGAAGGTTTCATCTAATCGAGCCATCATCCTGGATGTGGTTCCTTCTATACACAGGTTTACATGATCCACCTTACAAATTATACGAGTATCTAATTTAAGTGTCTATAATCTCTATGATAAGTCATATATCTATAACGGAGCCTTTTTATAGAAATAGTCGACTAAATTAATTATAATTCTTATAACGCCTTAGGTTTACCTTAGAATGCTTAGCAGATACTCGAACATATGTCGATTAATAAAGAGATTAGACTTAGGTATAGAAGTAAAGTAGTAGGGGATAAACTTAGAGATCTTGGTTGTCAAAATCACGCATAAGTACTCACCCGGTAATTCTTATTGGTAGGTGAATCTCAAAACCGAAGCTAATAGATTTTATTAGCGCGGGCCGATTGCAAAGTTGCGGCTATATGTCTAATATCACTATTTATGGACTAGACGGAGCAGGTAGGACAGGGATCACTTGGAACACTACCCAGGCTCTACTATGGCCTATAAGTAAGGATTGATAGAAAGGCTCAGAGGTCCCTATAGCCAGTATCATTCCTACATATTCATACTTGACGTTCTCAGGAATAATTCGAGTTACCTCCTATCTACGCTCTTATCCACTCCTGGCTGGTTATAATATGGTTTCTCTCACGCTCTCCGTCGTCCTAATCTCTACGTTCTTTCTACCATGCATGCCTTACCCAAGATGAACCTCCTCGTCAGCCTCTTCCTAAGTACTATCACCTACATCATTCATGTACCGAAGATCGCCTGTTAGCAGAGTCTATTGCAGAATCTTTTCATATGGCATTCCGGGGTGCCAAACGTCTAACTGAGATGGAAAAATTTTATTCGATTGGGCTAGATTTAAATATACATGAACTGGTGGGGGGCACATGGAAAGAATGGCGCGAAGTTCAACATCTCCAGGGATCAGCTCAAGTTACGCTAAGGAACATTTTCTATACACTTGGTATCAAATACGACCCTAAATATCCCGAGTCTGAAAAGTATGCACGGGAAGCGTGGCTTATTATGCAATCAATCGGGGGGCTGGTCCGGTCTCCGGATCTAGAAGCTAGTAAGGTGCGCATCTATTGCGATGATGATGCTCGCTGGATAAAACCGGCTCCCGCCGAAGTGTCTGGAAGGAGGGACAAAAATGGTCTACTCCCGAAGAACGCTCTCTTTAGCAAGGCTCTGGGAGATCGAGTTCAAACAGATCACCATCTTTATTTCGACATCGAGCAAAACCTAGATGGTAGTCAGCCGTGGCGCTCCGTTAGGGGTACGCCGCCCTGTCGTCAAGGGCGATTCAGTGTTGAAAAAGAGCTTGGGTATCTCAGGCTCATTCGGGAGACCTCTGGTGATAAATATGAGGTAGTATTATGCAGGTATTTGTTCACCACGACCGGAGCTAGCTCATTCAAGAGACTGAGACACCAGTGGGGCTTGGGCGCGCCTTTGAGTCTTGCTAGGAACGAGGTTCTCTCTCTATCGTTTATGACTAGTCTATTCCTCCTAAGGATCCTAGTAGAAGGACAGCGTGAGTTTTAGTTTCTATTGAAAAAAGTCTACTAATGAATAGGTATAGTAACACGTAGGCGTCCTAACGTACCAAACGAAGATGGGAAGACATGGCAAGATATAATATTACGGCCTCAAGAAACGAGCGCAAACTCTCCACTAAGCTACGGTAAGTTCAAATACCTGATTGTATTTACCCACTAATAAAAATTTAGCATACTTCGGCTTGCTTTCTTACCTAGCAGACTTCGGAGTGGAGCTAAGTGAGGATGATAACCAGGCTAGAGCCGGTACATTAGTCGATGTGAATAATCGCTAGAAAGGCTCATGAGGATTATGGCCCGTTATTAGTAAACTGGGAACTCTCGTGTAAATATTACGGTCGCTAGACCTTAGTCTGGTGGTGATATCGAGGATTACAATGATGGCACATAGATACTCCCATCTCAGACTACTAGCCGCAAGGGCTGTTCTATAGTCATCATAGGAGGAGGCATTTCGATTATCTGCCTTGTCTCCATAATACGAACAGACGCTTTTCACATCAGCCTTGGATAGTTTCGCGTTCTGTTTGCCTATTGCTATCTAAGTCGATTGATTCTTGTTCATGGACCGCGCTAGCTATTTCTTTCAATGCATCTAAGGAAACTTATAGCCACAACCCACATTGTACAACGAGCTTGCAAGGAGCAGATTGCTGTACTGGATATGGGCGCCGTTGATCGGGTTGTCGCCAAAGTCTTGTGCTTGACTGCATCCCTGTCGATAATCTCAGTTACCCATATAGAAGTCATTCGAGGGGGGAGGGAAACTCACAGTCGGCTCCTGACCTGAACAGATGTATGTATTTGACTGCGATACCTGACCGTTCGCTGCACTCTCCCAGTACTCAGTGCCATGGTGCTGAAAGCCAAGCAATTGAGGAGGAATCTGAGGCACGCCATCGTTCTGATGTGTGACGCGGAAGTACCGAGAAGTGGGAATGAGGCGCTGGATGTATGTGGAAAATGCTGGATTGCCATTACGGGGCTCGCCAAACGTGTAGACGCTCAACTGCTTGCCTTGAGCTGCGAGTGATGTTGAAGCAAGAGATGCAAGGCCTCCGCCTAGAGAGTGACCGGTCACGGTAAGTTTGTATCCAGAATTGCTTGACAGGGCGCTGGTGACGGTGTTTGACACATCGTTGGCAATGGATGCGTAGGCGTCTTGGAAGCCTTGATGGACTTGGCATCCTGAGCACGATGTTCCTGGTAGGGTGAGTTGCGTGAGGGTGAACAGAAAATCGGTATCCAAGTCCAGAGGAGTAGATGTACCGCGGAAGGCGAGAACCAACTCTTTTGCTGCTGTGTCGCGGAAAAGGTAGGCCTGAGTGTTAGTTGCCGTCCCGTTGAAGAACTTTAAGATCGTAGAGCCTGATGGAGGTTTTGGGCAGTTATTGGCGTATGCAGCGGCCGCAAAGTTGCTGTATCGGACAATGTTGTTGTATACATCTCCGGAAACTGTAGATCTGGTCAATGACGGTTAGAGTACCGATGCTGAGAAGACGACGTTTACCTGCTGTTTGTGCGTTCACAGCAGCCGCTGTGAGGGCAGTCAATGCTAGAGAGTAGAACTGCATTATGTTTATGACCTCTATTCAGTATGATCCAGTATCAGGTCAGATTGGCAAACACGGTGGCAGATGGGTTGTGGCCGATATCAGTCCTGCTCAAGCAGCACTCCACTGCAGCTCACATGGAAGCACATATTTCACATGTTGTCACATCGGCATATGTATCCGAACGTGAATGCACGTTGATGCCCCGGAAAGCTCATGGCGCAGTCTAGCGACAAGTTAGCCATCAGACGGTTGCATTTTAAAGATGGTTAGCTTTGTGTTGTATGGAACGCTAGCTAAAAGTCGTTGTAACTCTATTTCGCCAACGACAAGGAGTATGCGTTCAACACAGAACGGTCTCACATGCTTGAACAGGAGATGTTTACTTGTTCCCAGCTTACCATCGTGTATCTTCGACATGCTAATCATCGCTCTTCCCATCCTTCTTCAACTCGTGTCGACCTTGCGAACACCATGTTATTCACCCAGCTCATTGTCACGCTTTGCGTTGGCATCGCTTTCGCTGCCGACGCGAACAGCGTAGTTGCCATTATCAAGAATGTCCAAATCAACACAAATCAACTGAACCTCGACGTCCAGAGATACAATGGTGGAGTTGCAGGCCTCCCCTACGCGCTCCAGGTCCAGCAAGACGCAGTGCTCACCCACGAGCAGATCGTCCTTGGAATCACAGAGGCCAACAATTCTGCGCCATTCGGAGAGCCAGGCAGCTTCAACGTTGCCGGTGCATTCCTCGACCTGTCGAATACCGTCACACAGACCCTGCGGAACGTGTCCAGCAAGCAAGCCGCATTCAAAGATCTCAGGCCTATCGTGCTTGCCAGTCTATATCAACTCCAGCAAGATACAAGGGACTTCGGGGCTGCGTCAATTGCCAAGCTTGCTGCTCTTGAGGCCGCAGCAGCACCATTGGTTGTGCAGAATCTGGTCAACGAGTTCAATAATGCTATCATGGCATATGGAGGAAAGGGTAAGTCTCTTCTTCATTGCGGGATTAACTCAGTCACTGACTAAGATATGCAGCAACATGAAGGTAGTGATGATTGATGAGGTGTCTTAAATCGACTCATTTCTACAAGATAGCGTGGGCATAAGACACAAGA
Source organism: Pseudovirgaria hyperparasitica (assembly GCF_010093815.1). Lineage (NCBI taxonomy): Eukaryota > Fungi > Ascomycota > Dothideomycetes > Acrospermales > Acrospermaceae > Pseudovirgaria > Pseudovirgaria hyperparasitica. Next base: position 1,339,720 of record NW_022985549.1, read on the forward strand.
CTTTTGAACTCTGTGCCAATACTTCAAAACAGTGCTCGTGATGTTCTGCCGTGATTGTACGTATAAGGCTACTGATAACCACTCCTTCTTCTCAGATGTATTGTTGTTCAAGTGATCCATGCAACGGAGCGTGCTGAAAACAACACATCAAACTCACATGTCTCCGTGATCGACCTCGGGGTCCCGCAGCGGGCCTGTCGATCTCTATTATAATGCTTCCTAGGCCTCTGATAGCGGGACCCTATCTGCAGCTAAGTATCAAAGGGGCAAGCCTTTGAGTGTTAGCGGGATATATCTAGACCCATAACAGTATAGAATCTGGGGTAAATCTGGGGTATCACAAGCCAAATGATATTGATTCCTTGATCGTGCATCGCACACTGCGTGTAGTTCATCACATTGCAGGACGTTACAGCCGAGGCAGAGCCATCAATCAGAAGCCACAACATCGACGAGTGGGGATTGATGGAGAATCAATCAACCAAGACGATCAAAAGATCCCTTGATTACCTCCATTCAGAACAGTACAGTACCTAACTCCACAAACTGACCGAGTAACGACAACATCACCACCGACTACCATGAAGCTTCACACGTCCATCCTGCTTCTAGCCGCGAGCACGCTCAGCACCGCCCTCGCAATCGAGGCACGCGCAGCCCAAGATGTGCTGAACGACATCTCGCAGATCAAGACGCAAACCGCGACCGTCCAGCGCGACATTGACGCATTCCAAGGCGGGCCCGCGAGCGCCGTGCAGGCCCTCCAAATCAAGACTGACTCCGACACCCTCCAGAAGACGATCCAAAAGGGCTCGACAGACGCACGCAACTCTGCCTCCTTCACCGACAACGAATCTGCCGCGATTGCCAATGCCGTGACGGGACTCCAGACGAGTATCTTCAAGGTCTTGAACTCTCTAGTTGCGAAGAAGGCAGGGTTCGAGACAGCGATCTTTGGATCCAGCGCGGTGCCGATTGTGCATGATACGCTCGTGGGCTTGAGGGCTGATACGGGGTATTTTGGGGGCAACGTGACTCAGAAGCTGACTCCGCAGATTGCGAAGTTGAGCCCCTTGATCGTGTCGAACATCGATTTTCACTTTGTGAGGGCTGTAGATGCGTTTTCTTCGGGTTAGGGCGGGAGAACATCTGAATGAGACAGAAGTAAAATACGAAGATGTTACGAGGTCTGACTGCTTTTTTCACGATGGATGATGAGATAGTAATCATAACGTGTTCGAGCAAACTCGTGTTGGCCAATACTTTGCCATCTGCTACTATAAATGTGTTCATACTGTTGGAATTGGCAATGTGAACAGTCACACCTGCTACTTACAGGAACGCCTATATAAACTGGCGACTCAACAACTCTTTCTAATGCATCCTTCCATACCACTACATCACATTCACACCGAATGCTGGTTCTTTTTAAATACAGTTCATAGGGATATCGACAATTACGTGAATCAATTTACATCGTCAGAATACATGATATCAGCCATGCACTCTGTGTACAGCCAAGGAGACCGACTACAAGGTCCCTCGGAGAAAGGTCGCACACATGCTCGTAGTCCGCAGCGATCCTTTCGCGAGAATGACAGTACGACTCACTGCGCAAATTATTACGAAAAAGGATCTACATCGGGCAGTCCCCAGTCCGAAGCAACTATACTGTGCCTAACCAGCAGCAGTATCACGAGCACGCTTGAAGCCCCCCCCAATCAACGTCTTTCTTGCCAAGTCAGATCAAGTCTGGCACAGCGGAGCGTTCACACTCGGCTCAGGCTCTCGAGGCGCTAACGTGGAACTTAAAATGCAACGTTGTCAAGAGACACTTTTGTTATGGCCAATGGGACTGGACTTGAAAGGCTCCGGTGCAGTGCGGTCCTGGCTAGATAGCAGTAAGCTTATTTTAGCGTTACCCCAGACTTTCTTGCTACTACGGATCGTCAGCGTGTGGGGAAGTTTGGGGGATATTGGGGGGCATTCTTGATTTCCCTGTGGATGTTGCTTGTAAGTGCGACGCCTTAAATCTCAACAGATGCTGGCGTGGGTTGTTATGTCTGTATGCCCAAGGCCAGCATTCGAGAATGACGATGTTCGGATATCGAGACGAGCAAGAACTGCTTCTGCCAAATGATGATTACGGTCATTTAGCTCTGTCCTCTTTCAGAATGCCGATCTCAAGGCTGCGGTGCAGTAGCACGTCGATCACTGTCACCATCCCTGCTGAATCGCCGCAGATCTTCGCTGAATAGGAGTGCCCCAAGTGCCGTCTTCAGTACAACACCGAGGCGATCAAAGTCGCAATTGAGTCTCCACGATCAGACCAAAGCATGTGGAGCCAAACTGACAGGATATAAAACGGGTCTGACAACCGCATCCAACTCGAATCTTCCCCAGCAAGCACAACGAGAACATCCCCACCCCAAAAGCACAGACATATCTCATCTCTCTCTCAAGAAAGACAGAAAAAAAAAATGCAATTTTCCTCGCTCTTCACCGTCTTCCTCGCCGGCGTCGCCCTCGCGGCCCCGGCCTCGACCACAGCAAACAAGAAGCGCGACCTCGCCACCATCACCGCCGCCTTCACCGACATCCAGAACAAAGTCGGCTCGCTCGACACCGCCGTCAAGGCCTACCAAGCCGACCTCACAGACGTGTACAACGCGTCCCAGGACGTCCTCGCCTCCGTCGACAGCGGCAACACCAAGGTAGCCGCCACCTCGCCCGTCACGCTGTCCGAGGCGCTCAAGGTCGCCAACCAGGCCGACGCGCTGACAAAGGTCATCAACACGGCCGTCGACGACGCGCTGGCCAAGAAATCCGCGTTTGACGCGTCCGATGCCTCCTCTACCGTCGCCGAGGTCTTGAATGACTTCAAGGCTTCCGCTACCAAGTTTGGCGCCACGGTCAAGTCCAAGGTGCCTGCTAATGCGCAGTCTATTGCCCAGGGCAAGATCGATAACATCATCAAGGCTATTCAGCGGGGTATTGATGGCTTTGCTTAGAGTGCTTGAGGCCGTGTGGGGAAGCTTGAAGTGCGCCGGTTGCGCTTGCCCCTTGCCCTTGGTGTGTGTGTGTGTGTGTGTGTGTGTGTGTGTGTTGGGGGTGGGTAGCAATTCTTGTATATAGCGCAAAGTAATGTTGGTAGTAACGTCAAACAAAGAAGTAAAACTTGAAAATCCATCACGTGTCTTGTGTGTCTTTGTCATTTATCATCCCTTGCTCGTGACTTGGCTGTCTCGTTTACCAAGACGTCAATGATAGGCCAAGTAGGCCCCCTAGATATCCTTCATCAAGCTAAATTCTAAGGCAACGTACCCCTTTAAAAGACGCACGAACACAAAGTTGAGATAGGCTCGAGGGGCATGCATCCATCCGGATATCCGGATTAGAAGGATATCCATGCCGAGTCCGTGCCGAGAGTAATTAACAAAAACAAAGAGTGCTTCCCTCCCTCCGTCCATCCATCCATCAATCCCTCCTCGCTTGCTGTAATATATGACCTCCCCCTCTCTCTGCCTCTCCCACAGTCACTTGCAACACCATAGAAAAAAGTCTTTGCACGGAAAATGATATTCGTATACAACAAGCAAGCCACACTACAAGCCTTTCATATGCCTGCCGTAGCAGGTCACCGTCCACCCAGTATTTACACCCGAACCAAGCTCACAACATGCACTGTATACAGGCTCTGCCCCAATTTCTTATCCCCTCCTCACACTCCCAAACCCCCTCTTCAGCATCTCCTGCACCTCCTCATGCCGTCTCGGCCTCACACCCTCGGCCTGCTGGGTGCTCGGCTGTATCTGCGCCTCGTCCGCGGTCCTCGTCCTCAGCAGCTCCTGCATCTCGCGCTCCTGCTCCTCCATGGCCTTCTGCTCTTCTTCGATCTTCCGGGCACGCTTCACAGCCTCGCCGTCCTGGCCCTCCAGGGCGTAGCCCCAGCTTGCTTGCAGTATGTTCGCGCTCGCTTCCTCGAGGCGGCGCTTGATGGCGGGATTCTGTTCGAGGGCCTGGAAGGTGTCGACGTCGTCGGGGAAGTAGGCTTTCCGTGCGGCGCTCACGGCGATCTCGAAGAGCGTGCAGGCCGCGATGATGAGTAGGAGGATTGTCCACCATAGCAAGCTGCGGCCGAAGCGATCGAAGAAGGCGCCTTTGACCTTGTATATGATGTTGTTGTGGTAAGTGCCAGCCAGAATGATGTTCCAGAGGAACCAACCGCCGACACTACAGAATGCACTGATAGCTGGCATGTACGTCTTGTGATGCGTCTCGAGCAGTTGGAGTTTTATCGTGATCAAGATTACGACAGACGAAAACGTTAGTTGGCCCATGGCGAAAAGCGTGCTGTCGCGACTGAAATCAACTTCGCCGTAGAGACCCCACATTGTCCACCAAACGACCATGGCTTCGGCCACACCCATGAACATCCAGCCGAGGTAAAGCTTGAAATTGAAGCCACCGTTGCGTTGGCCCTTCGTGTACAGCTCAGGAACAGCAAGAAGGGTTGACGCGGCGAGATCTTTCTCGAATATGCCGATAAAGATGACAGGGAGAGAGGTGAAGAGGGTGTTGAACATGGAAAGCGACCACGATTCGTAGAGGGAGGTGCCAGTGTAGCCGGCATAACGTTGGTAGAGGGCTTGAGTCATGTAGAACAGCTTTGTCATGTTAGCCGTTGTATATAAGCAGGAAGGAGAAGGAAGGGAGACAGTGCATACCATTTCTTTCCAGAACGTCGCGACCGTGTACTTGCAAGTGCGGATGTAGTTCCACCGGCCGTGACACAGTAGAAGCTTTACAAGAAAGCGAAACTGTCCGATGCTGTAGTCGCTGACTCGAGCTGCTTGGAGACCTTCCTTGCCAGCAATGCCAATGCCGACATGTGCTTCTTGAATCATGGCAATATCATTCGCTCCATCTCCAATGGCCAGTGTGATACTCTTCTTTACCCGTTTTCGAATAGCTTTGACCAAAAGGGCCTTCTGAGACGGTGACGCACGACAACAAATTACGCTATCAACAAGGATAGCCAAATCGAAGAACAGCGCTGAGAGTGGCGGAGAAGTAAGAATGTATGACAAGGTCTGGCCATCCACGACGACCACCGAGTGGGCAACATGTCCACTATTGATATCGACTATGCCAGCCGCGATGTTTTGTTCAACCTCTCCAGCCTCATTGTCCAGAACTGTGACTGTTGAGTAGTCTTTGATCAGTCGGCAAGAGTGTCCGATATTGATCGCGGTCTCTCGCTTGTCGCCCGTGAGCATCCACATCTTGATGTTGGCTCTCCGAAGTTTATCGATTGCTTCTGGAACCCCCTTTTGTAGTTTGTCTTCAATAGCGGTCGCACCTGTAAGCTCTAGGTTCTGCTCAATCAGATCACCGGCCTTCTCAATCAATTCTGTTCGATCCACAAGACTAGTTGTGGCATCGAGATATATTTTCTTCCAGCCTTGATAGTCTTGCTCGTTAAGAAAGCGATGCCCATACAGCAAGGTCCGAAGACCTTCTGTTGCAAAGTCGTTGATATGTTGGAAAGTGCGTTCGAGAACAGCAGGCTCGTCAGCTACCAACGACTCCTCGACCATCTCGTCGAGATCGTCGAGTATCATGGAGCTTCGAGCGTCCGACATGGCCAGAGATTGCCTCTGAAGCTGCGTGGATGGCCGGGGCGTGTAGAATGCCTCGTCCTCGACGACATCCATATCTACATCTCTTTCTCTCTGACTCAACCAGGAATCGAGCTCGTCTCTGGGAGACTGCATTCCAATCCCGTTACCAACCGAAGACTGACGAGCGCCAGACATGCTGAAACTGGACCTGCCCATGCTGCCCATGCTCTTTCGCCCAAAAGTCCCACTGAGACGTCCAATGCTACTCTTACGATCAAACTGTTCGCTTCGTCTGGCTATGGCATGCTGTGCCTCCAGACTTTTGCGCTTCGAAGCTCTGCGTTCGACTTCTCCGACCTTTTGGTTGGCCAGACTTGATAGCCGCAGCCGTTGCATGACGAAACTGTCGGCGCCCTTGCAGAACATACAAAGACGCTGGTCAGGGAAACGCACAATAATTGACATGCGTTTGCGCTTGCTCGTAAATTCAATCACATCCAGAACCTCGTATATCTCGGTAATCTCTTCTCCACCTGGTGTTATGGGTACAATCTTTAATGTGATCGTGCCGACATCTCTGTTAATAACCATGAAACCCAGTTCCTGCGCTGCTCGCACCAAAGCAAGCTCGTCTGGCGAAGAGGCTTGAAAGTCAATCTCCCCATTGTCCTTCTTCTCAGGGAGACATGTGTGGCATAGCGCTATTGACAGCAGGAACAGTCTGGCTTTCTTCGCGAACTTGGTGTGCGGCTTGCGCTGAATGTACCGAATCAAGTCGGTGGATAACATCTCTGTTTGATGCCGTGCTGGTCTCGCGGTTGAGCGCCAGGTGACGGATCGCTGAGTCTCGTTGACGCCTTCGCGCTCTGGAGACTCGCGCTCCGGCGATTCACCTTCAAGACCATGTCGGATCATTTGACTCGACTTCCGACGCAGAGAATGAAGGCTTTTCCGAGGCTTTTCTACTTTCTCCTTCCCTTTGACGCGTTTCTTCTTCATACGCGGCCCGGCATTACCTGTATCGACTATGTCTAGGTTATGCAACCAAGCTGTCCCGGCGACACTTATCTTGCGAAATTTCATCATGTTGTCTGTGAGTGTACCTGTCTTGTCCGAGAATACATAGCTAGGTATGGATTAGTGCCTGGTGCGCTAGAAGCTTGGAGCTATGGGAACATACCTGACTTGGCCGAGCTCTTCGTTGATCGTAGATGTCCTGGCCTCACATGGTGTATCGCTTACGGGATCGTACATATCGATATCGTTGAAAAAGTACATTTGAGCAACTTTGACAATCTCCAAACTCACGTACAAGCTCAAGGGAATGAGCGTGTTGAACATGATAATGAAGCTTGCCAAGATTGGAAAAAAGGCCACGCCAGCGTTGGTCAGATACCAGGATTTGTCTTCTAGGCTGTCCCAGATTTGATACGCGACGGTATTGAAGATGGCAAGGGCAACGACGAATATGACAACCAAGAGGACAATCTTGTTGACAATTGATTGTAGTGCCGGTGCTTTGATTCGTGGGTTCTTATTGGCATTCATCCGAATTCTGCATTCTTCGCCAGTATAGATGACCATTCCGACCGCGTCTGGCGTGTTTCGCAGCACACTACCCCGATATATCACCTCGGCGCTTGTAAGTGGTGAGGTTTTCCCATTGACAGTCACCCTCCCCTCAAAGTTGTAGAGGTCAAGGTTTGGATCCTCCACGACAAATTTTGCCTGACAGTTGACGATATCGTGCGATGACTTGCAGATCTCCTGTATTGAGGCTGTAGCTTGCTTGCTTTTCAGGTTCGTCTCGCCATCCAGAGCCATGGTTTCCACATACGCGATTCCGTTTGGCCCACTTGACTGCAGAACGACCAGATCCGCCGGGGCGGCATCGTCTCGATTCAGTTTGACCACATCGCCAACCCTAATATCCTGCCACTTGGTAGATGCCCAGTGTATTGGGCCAACGTTCGGGGTCCCACTGATTTCTTCGTCAGTCGACAATCTCGTGGCCGTAGGCTGGTAGGCATGCAGGATCTTGGCATCTCGTTTGTTCTCAGCCTTGTCCAATCTATACCGACGCAGGTCATCATAGCCCTCCTTTGCAATGGACAAACTGACGAAGAACATGAGCGGTACGATAGTGGTAAAAGTCCCCGTGGTACTGAGACCGGGTATCAACTGCAAAATACTAATACAAAGAAAGTAGAAGTTGGCAAGCTTCGAGAATTGCGCGAAGAGTTGACGCGGCACAAAATTCCACGCGTTGTAACGGGTCGATCGGATATTGTTTGCGATGAAGTTCTTGTTCGTCCTTTCATCAACCAGGTTCGTTTTTCGGAATGGATCCAAGTCGATATGTCTACCGTCTTTGCTGGGTGGGATGTCGTGTATTCGGAGGACAAACTTCCTCGCGCGAGTATACACGCGCTTGAATTGTTTGTATGCGGTATTGTGGCGCGCTTTGTCCGCTATCCAAGACTCATAGTTGGGCAGTGCTGCGAGACCCAGCGTAGTCTTCTTGTCCTTCGGCTGTTCCACTTGCGGCTCGATGAAGTCGAAATCGTCTGGAGCAACGGTAGATATCGTCGTCGTAACAGACTTTTTACTTGCTCTCGAGTCCTGCCGTAAGGGTACATTTTGCGATGACTGTGAACCTGCACCTTCCTGCAATTCGATTACGGAACCATGATCCGGACTATTTATCGAGCCCTCCACATTTCTATGAAACAGGGTTCTCCGCAAGGAATAGCCACGATTGCGCGTCGCAGGCGAAACAGGAGAACGTGGCGATGGTGAACTAGACGGCGAGCGTGCGCTGAGAGTAAACGGTGACTGAACTGCTGCTTGTCCACGTACAGGGACACTGCCAATCGACGCAGCTCGCGTATTGATCGAAAGGTCTGGTGTACCTGGTCGCAGCTTTGTCGATGCAGGGTTCCTTGACATTACTTCTTGTATGGATGCGCCCCGAGGGTTGGGCGGTATGGGCTGTTCACTACGTTCGACATCGGCAGAAAAACGGACACGGTGTCCTGCCTCTGCCAGCGAGGGTCTTCGACCGTTGTCGACAGCGGTCGAGTGTGTCTCATTCCGACTCCCATCATCTGCATTACTCCGCGACACGACCGAGTGTAGTCCATCTCTCAAATCACCGTCCAAGTCTACATCGTCTCTTTCAGGCTGGGCAAAAGACCTACGCCGCAGACCATCCGAGGAACCGCCGCGGCCGCCGCCTGGAGAAGTTGGCGCAGACATTGTTGCTCTTCATTGGCCATGCGAGACATGGGAAACTTGAGTGTTGGGCTTTAAAAAGTGGAGGAGCGAGCGAGCGAGCGATCTGGTATGTGTGGTGTGCGAAGAAGACTGAGCGTAGAGAGAGAGAATGAGGTAATAGGTGGTGGAGAAGGCTGAGGCTAGTAAGTAGTACGTAGGACAGATCTCACGAGTATGTGCGCAAGCCTCATAACATCATTCTATACTTATTAGTGGTCCGGCGGCAGCGGCCCCACGACCATATCACACTCTCTGAGACTGAGGGCAATTCTGCCGACTGCGCGGCAAAATCTCTACAGACGCGAGAAAAAACTTCGGATTGATTATTGTACGCATGCAAGAATCTTTATCTGCTATGCATGCAGTGCAGTCCAAGTCTAGCAATTCACGCTCCAAGGGTCCCTTCCCCTCCCGCCCTCCGATTATGGCCGCGCCCGCAGCCTCCTCCATGTGCGGGTGCTGGGTTGCAGGTGGGGCGGCATCTGATACTGCGCCACACCTATTTTTAGCGTGCGTGCGTTCGTCCATTGGAATATGTCTGCAACCTGCCCAATTCACGTCTCGCTTTCACTTCTGACCCTTAAAAGTTCGACACCTGGAAAGAAAGCCGGTCAGTCTATTACTTTTATCTAGAAAAAAAAGTGCAATGGCTCGTGGCCTAGACTTGAGCTACGCACGACTAGAGTCTGCTTCCTCAACCCGCAAACGCTGTCATGGACAATATGGAGCGGGTAATTACTTAGCCAGGTTGTTGAGAATCCGCTTCCAAAGACGGGGGAATTGACAGGCTTTGGGCGTTAGTGGATGTTCTACTGGGAGGGCCCTTAGAATACATGCAGGAGCTATGTGTAGGCGCAGGAGCAAAATGTGGAGAGAGATGGGTTAGGTTAAAGAAGAGAAGGTTTTTTTTTTCTGTAAATGGCTATCATGAGGCTCGTGGATATTAAAATGACACGCTATGTATTTCGAACTATGAAGGGTGCGGACTACCAGGGTTACACCCGGTCGTTATGACTGACCAGACTGGCCTCATCGTCAGTCTTGATCTCAAATGCATGTTCCACTCTGATCACTCCAGCTTCCATAGATCTCCCCCGACCTAGATCGACAGGACTGTCCGGAGCGGCCGTAGTCCGCACTCCCGTCTCCCGGACCCGGACGCCGCCTTTGTGAAGAGATTCGAGTTTGTTGTCATTGCCGTACTTGAGGTAGTGACGGGAGCGATTGCTGGAACCGCCGAGGCCGGGAAATATCCTGACCAAGACCATGCGAACAGTTGGCAGGCAGGCGCAGATGATGCCAAAGGCAACTTCGATGATGGTCCACTTGATGACGTCGTAGTAATGCCACGTGACATTGAAGGAGGAAGCAAAGTGAAGGAGAGTTTTGAAACGAACGATGGACACGATGGTGACGCTGTAGGTTTGTGTGGGTCAGTATCTTGTCTGGTGGCACGCTCAGGAGTAAGAAAGGGGAGGAGAGACGTACAAACTTCCCACGCAAAACATGATACCAACGCCGATCTTCTTCTTCCAGTTGATATTGAGGGTGCGTAGTTGCCACAGTGGGATGCCCAGAATCCACAAGTCGAGCGCGATGCTCATGACGCCATGTGAGGTGGCGAGAGGAGTCGTGTTGATGCACTTGCCCTTATGCAAGCCATCCCAACCGTCCCAGAAGTGGCTGATGGGCTGACACTGGAATATGGCGGTCAGGAAGTAGGCGAGACCCCAAACTGTGCAGAACATGATGGAAGTCCAGAGTAGTCGTTGGACGCCCTGACTAGGAAATATGCGTAGGTAGAAGAAGATCAGGGAGAGCTTCTGCATCGCAATTTGGACGAAGTAGAGCCAGGTAAGGTGGTAGGAGAACTTGATGGACTTTGTGATCTGCTCTGGCTCTAGAGTCCATATATCCTTACCCATGCCATGGGCAGATGTGCCGTAGACAAGGATGACTGCGGTTGGAATAACGCTGAGGGCACCGACAATCACAGTCCAGTCATCCCATCCGAGAGGTATGCGTGCGACGAAGACTTTGAAGAAGATCCGTACGACGACGAAGACAGCAAGAAGGACTATGTGTATGTTGGTGATGACAACCAACTCCGGTGCTCTGTTGCGGATAGGGGCGCCGCATAGAGTGGCGCTTACATTCTGCGCGACTGTGCTATCCTGTCAGTGTTTGGACTCGATGACACAAAAGAGAATTTAGAGGGTGAACCCAACGGGATAGGCATACCGAGAGATTCAGGGATAGTGCACGATTGCATCACACAGGTAGACACATTCGCGTTGAATGCAGCATTTGAGCAAACACATGATAGGTCTGTCAAAGAGGGACATGTCTCGGGAGACAGGGCAGCAGCGGTACATTTCAGCTGGCAAGGAGAATTAGCCAGGGACAGACGAAGCAAGTGAAAAGACAAGGTGGTACTTACGGCACATTCAGGCGGGGTTTGCTGTGCAATGACGAGAGCAGACCACAGTGAGCATAGCAACAAGAAGAAGCGAAGACATTCTTGGAAAGTGGAGGTTAGATGTGCCAGGGAGGATTGCAGGGGAACCCCGGGACGGTCACAGGTCGTAGACAGGGAACCGCAGTTTGCTGAAGAGAACGGATAGTAGACAGGAAGCCGGGGGAGGGCGAGAAGATATGGATGATGGATGATATAGCAGGATCCATGGCGTTGTCATGCCGGCACTTAAGAACAAAGTGCGATCTAGAAGTTGATAGGGGGATTGTGTAGCAAGTAGCCAAGTCGGTCGCGGGTCGCAAGTAGCGGCAGGCCAGAGCGTGGGAATTAGGTTTAGTACAAAGGGACGGGTTGTGGCGAGGAAAGGCCAGGATCACCGTTGAACGCCGATGGTTACTCAGCTAGGTAAAGTGAACGAGGACGGAGAAATAGGAAGAGGATTTCGCTAAAGGCAAAAAGGCAGAGAGGATGAAGGGAGAATGGATGACGGATATTGGGGGAGAAGGGAAAAGTGGAGAAGATGGGGAGTTGAGAGGTTGAGCCAGTGTTTAGCCGCAGCAGAGGAGAGCACGCTGTCTGTGACTTTGTGTTGCAGATACCTGGTGGTGGCTCGTGCGCCTTTGCCAAGAACAGTTCGTCCACAACGATGGGCTCCGGGGAATCTCTCACAGGTACAGTAGAATGGAATGGGATAGACGCCACACAACACACTCACAGATACACACAGACACACACAGACACACTCCTACGCACACAGACACACTTCTAGACACTCAGACACACTCACAGATACACACAGACACACACAGACACACTCCTACGCACACAGACACACTTCTAGACACTCAGACACACTCATACACACACAGACACACCCAGACACACGGAACAACCACCCTCCAACCAATAGCCGTGGCTGCGTCTGATGCGAGACACTAAAATACGGAGTGCAAGGTTTCGACTAGAGACGCCTAGCAGCCAACGACCTCCTGCACGGGCTACAGTACCTATTACTCTACCAGTCTACCTTGGCAGGCAACGCCCAAGAAGCCCAGTCCTTCGATGTTGCCCCTATCCTTTGGTAGCTTTGATAGGTCTGTGTTGCTGGTAATAGGTGGTAAAGCAAGAAGAAGGATCCCCCACACTTGCAAAAGTCGCGTTCCTCGATGTCGGAAATAAGGGGACAGGTCAGTGCGAATTGTGGGCAACGCCAACGCCAACGCCAACGCCATGGAACCAGCGCCAACGCCGTGCAGAGAGTCGTCGTCGTCTGTGTGTGGTTCGTGTCTCACAACACCACTCTCACACGCGCGTTCGCGGATTCACAATCGCATCATGTATGCATGAAGATCAAACGTGCATCATAGAGTATATGGTAGTGTGGAGTGTGTCGTCCAAGCGAGCATCCGTGCCTGAGCGCCATGACCGGCAGTTCCCTTTGACCTCAGCTGTGCCTGCATACCTCCCGCAGACCTCATCCCTACTGATGATAATCGTCCAGGTCCACACCCCAGCTACAGTACTGTACTCCCAGATCCACTTACCTCCACTTTTCCCAGGCATGAGCTGCAGGGCCAAGGGCATGGGAATAGAAGCTTGAAGGTAGGTACCAGCTGCAGGCAGTTTAGGGCTACAGGGCTACATAGGTGGGTAATTCCCTGCCTGCTTGCGCCAACGACACAGCTGGTATGTGGTTGTGGTGGTTGTGGTTACGGTGGTGAGGAGCCCCAGAGCCCCAGAGCCCCAGAGCCCCAGAGCCCCAGAGCCCCAGAGCCCCAGAGCCCCAGAGCCCCAGAGCGCTGGTCCCTGGTGCCTTGAAGGTGTTCCCGTCCTTCCACGTTAGACGGGTAGTAGGGAGCTATACTAATCAGCCGGCTGGTCCCAGATCTACGCACCTCACCGGCCGTCTACTCTAGGGTCTAACACCGTCTCTTGCCTGCGTGGAGAGTCGAGAATGCTAATGCTGGAGGCCGAACATCTACCCAGCTCTCCCCAAACGCCCCAAAAGAGGTGCGCACTCTTGAGACTGCCCAGTGATCGTTGTTTTGGCTGTTGGTGTAGTAGTCAACAAAGTGAGATTTTAGCTCCCGCAACCTACCATTTCACCCCCTGTCTGTCTGTCCTCGCTCTACCCAAGCCAGAAGAAAACTCCTCGGCAGCCCCGTGCAAAACAGATAGTTCCATGTCTTGTCCGTACCATCATCGAACCGGCATGCAGCAGGCGTCGTCGTATTAAGCGGTAGACGCGCTTGGTGTATTATCATCTCTTTCTAGCAGACCGACTAATTACGACTATCCTAATTACTGTAGTCTTTGCCCTCCTACTCTACTCCTCTCTCGTTTCCATCCATGATCCGTCCATCTAGCCCATCGAGCACCCCCCCTTCAGCCATGTCCGTCCCGTCGTCCATGGCCATCTACCCATCCAACAACCACGTTCCACGGATCCATCCATGTCCCGTCGTCCCGTCGTCACTTCAACCTTCTCGCTACCACCACTTCTCACACAGACACACACACACACTCTCTCTCTCTCTCCCTCCCATCAGCACATTATCCATACATCTCCCATCAAGCCCCCTCTATCCCTAATCCTGTCTAGCTGCCCTGGCCCTGGCCCTCGCCCTCGCCCTCGTCCTCTACGCAGTGTCGTGAGATCAACATTACTACACGGCCGACGATGACGGTCAAAGGCATCCCATCGTGCACGCCTCACCATTAGTCCTGACCATTAATTAGTCCTGTTCCTAGCCTGTTCCTAGTCCTTTCTAGTTCGACATACTAATCACCCACACCCACCACCATTCCCCCGTCCGCTGGGACGCGGTTCGGAGCGAAACATCTCGATACGGTCCGGAAGAAAAGTCCAGCATTCGAGACGCCGCGCGCCTTCTGTCCATATCTATTCGTGCGTGCGTGCGTGCGTGCGTGCTCATGTTGCTTATCTTTCTTTACTCATCATCATCATCATCATCATCCATCTGGCTAATTATTGGCTGAGAGAGGAAGAGAGCAAAGGCGCATGCATTCATCGGAAGAGCCGGATTGAGCCGAGAGACAATCAAAATACGAACATCGATAGCTCGGCTAATCAGCTCGGACATTTAATCATCTTTCTTCTCTACTACCTATATTCATCTCTCTTCACAGTCAATCCCTCGTCATAATACTCGGTCGGCACTACTACTCTATTCAATCACTGCATTCTTGCTAACCAAGATCCTCCCTTCTTACTAGAGGTCACTTAGTACTAGGTATGTACCCCCACTGCCAATCATTTCACCGCCTCTTCTCTTTTCTCAACAGTCTGCCGCCTCTGGCTCTGGCTCTGGGCCTCTGCTACCACTCTCTGCCTCCTCCGTACTTGCCTCCTCATAGCTCAGTGCGCTGACCGTACTCGCCTGCTGGCTCAGCGCTGGCCGACCGCTGCCAACTTCAGGCCTGAGTCTATTATCGTGTGCCCGCTCCATCTGCTCCCTGACCGTCTGTGTGTTCCAGAACGCATAGCTCTGCTTATCCTTGACCCACATCGGATTCACTTCACTGTCAAACACACTACTCTCCTTCTGATCACTATTCCCTCCCTTCTTCTTCCCCGATGCCAGACTCGATCCCGCGGGCGACTTGCGCGGTGAGACGCTTCGATTCTTGCTGTGTGTCCCGCCGTTTCGGAGCGCCAGACTGTCCGCGCTGCCGCTGGGCTGGATTTCTTGACGCCACGACATGATCCGCTCCTGTGGCGGTTGCGTGCTCGTGGAATCGCGTCTGCCTGACCGTTTGCTCTGTATCGACATCGTGCGCCCGCCCATCTTCTTCGAGAAGGTCGACGATGTTTCCCACGCATCGTTGCGGCGCTTCTGGTATGCACAGTCTTGCCGAAACACTTTAATGCTGCCACTGTAGTCCGCCGTGACCATGATGTTGCCGTCATTGTGCACTGACCGTGCAATATACGCTGGCGATTCCTCCGCACGTTTGAACTTGCTCCCACCTGCCGCTGTAGCGCTCTGCTCTGCTTCTGTCGGCGCTTGCGACGATACAAATGATTCTGCTTTGCTGACCAGCGTCACCGGCGGAGGGTTGCATATGTCATACACTGGATCTTCAGACCGGCTCAGCAGCTGCCGCGTCGACGTGGGTGCCATGATGGCGCACGTTGAAATGCTTGTGTGCGCCTCAAACATCTCCACCGCATGCTGATTGCGTTTCTCGCTCTCCGACGCCGTCGTGGAGAAGATGTACGCTTTCCGGTCTTCACTGCCAGTGATGACGTAACTCGCGTCTGGGCTGAACGATGCTCGTATCTGACTCTGGTTGTTCTCGTGTCCTTTGTACTTTGCTTCAAGATTCTTGTCCCGGAGATTGTAAAGACGGATCCGAGAGTCGTTGCTAGTCACCAGTATCTTCACCTCTCCACTGTTACTGTCTGCTGGAACACATACTGCTTGGATCCCCGTGATCTTTGAGCCTTTGGCATTCTTCCCGTGTGCCGACTTGACATGCATCTGCGTCTGATACTTCAGCCCCTCCGTCTCGTAGAACTGGCAGAGACCATTAAGTGTGCCCGCAATAGCTGTTTTGCCATCAGGAGTGAATGACACTGCTGTGATCATGTCTGGCAGCTGTGCCCAGTATGCCACATTCTTGTCTGGTATACTCCATAGTCGCAGCTTTGTGTCCAGCGAGCCGGCCAAGAAGAACCTATCATCTCTCGGATGGAATTGGATCGACGGTACAAAGTCCGCATGCTTGAACGTACAAAGACATTCTGGCCTACTGACGTGCCATAATCGTACAGTCTTGTCCATCGACGACGACAACAAGAAGTTGTTCTGATCGTGCATTAGCCGTCACTTTTCGTGCCCAACAATGCTC
The DNA here is from genome assembly GCF_010093815.1 of Pseudovirgaria hyperparasitica. NCBI lineage: Eukaryota > Fungi > Ascomycota > Dothideomycetes > Acrospermales > Acrospermaceae > Pseudovirgaria > Pseudovirgaria hyperparasitica. The sequence goes on from NW_022985549.1 coordinate 1,355,971, forward strand.
GCATCACACTTACCTTGCTCCAGCTTAGGTCAAGGATGGTAGATGTGTGCCCTTCGTACTCCTGAACGGCCTTCTTTTGAAACACGGGTGCGCTCAGATGTTGTGCTTGGCCAGCAGCAGCCTCTTCCTTTTCGTGAAATCTTCTCTCCTCGGCACTTGACAATGTCGCCCAGATCCGCAGTATTCTGTCTTGCCCCCCCGCAGCTAGGTACTTCCCGTCCCTGCTGAACTCCATCGCCCACGTGGGATTGCCGCTGCCATTATCGTCCGTCTCGCGCCTTGAAGTCTGACTGCCATTTGGTCCCATCGACTGTTTTTTCTTCGTAGCGCGCGAACACAACTCTTGCGCTAGGAACACCCGGTCAAACTCCTTTTCCTTTTTGCATCTTGCTCTTACTTTGATATATGCCGGCGGTTGTGGATGTTTCGGAAGGAAGCCGAGATTCTCGATGGGCTGCGAGAAGATTTCCGCTTCCTTGCCCTCAAGTCGTTCAGCATCGCCAAGTTCAGAGTCCTTGTCTCCCACAGATTCTGCGCCTGATTTCTTCTTGTTACCTCCTATGAACCGGCTAAGGAATGAAACACCTTTCCTATGCAAATGCCAGTCAGCCGATATTCGCCTCCGGGTTGGGGCACCAAGATTTCCACTGCATCTGTTGCCTACTTTTTGTCCTTGTTTGTCCCAAAGCTGTCTACTCTAGGCGATTCCACCGATTTCTTTATTTCGGGAGTGCCATCGGCTGGGGTGCCTGGTCGAGAGGTGGAGTCATGGGTTGTCGATCGAAGTTTCTCTGCGATTGGAGTCCCTGTTTTGGTGCGTTTTAGGATATGCTGATGTTATACAAAGGTTAGGGCATTGGAGGAGAAGTTGTAGGTAGCGATCACTGACTTGCGACAGGGGATCAATAGCAGGCGGAGCACCATCTTGCGCGTCTTCTGTGTCCGGAAAAGGAGTATTCGTAAGCGACTTCGTGGGTGAGCTCGTGCTAGTTCTGGACGGAGCTACATAAACAGAGTCAGAGGTATGGATAGATGTAATTGTCGATGCCTGCCACGAACCTCGGTCGCCCGATCGCCGAGGGCGTACAAGATTCTCTTTGAACGCCTCATCGGCCGACAAGGTGTGGAATTTTGGCGACGGAAAAGGAGCAGAGGTTGTGTGATGAGGCGAGGTCACCTTCAGTTTCGGAAGGGAATCGGCCATTGCGGGACGATTAACAGCGGAGTCGGGAGCTGACGACAATTGACATTCTCGATAACGCAGCAGGAGAATGTCGAAGATTGCTGACGGAGGCTAACGTCCTGCAGGTCTCAAGGCGCCATCTGCAAAAGGTATGCGACTGGCATCAGACGGGGGTGAGACGATAATGTCTACGCCGCAGAATCTCGTAGATAATGGTTCCCGGATACGGCGGAATATACAAACGGAAATCTCGGGATGATTATTAGTCGTTTTCTGGAGAATGATTAGTTGACGAGATGCCCAGGACGCCTGACGTGCATGCAGAGCTCGTGGCAGGATGGAAGGAGTTAATACCTGGTAATAATGATACCCCGGTACCTCAGGCACCTCTGTCACACCTAAGGCCGACACGTCCACCACGCTGACGTCATATCTGAAATTCCTGGGCTGGGGAAAATTCGATGGAAGATTAAATCTCTCTACCAAGCAACAAAGAAATCCATGGCTCGTTTTCCTATTGAATCATGCAAAATCTATATACACATCCAGACATGATATCGTCTGCAAATGAACCTTGAAATGCCGGTACTCAACCTTCTCGACACAGCGCCGCTGACGCTCTTTTCTCTGCAAGACATCACCCACATAATTAGCCGCCTCAGCCTTGCCCTCGGGTTGTCGCCCAAAACATCCATGCTAAGCTCCACTCTTAGCTTTTGGCTAATGCTTGATTTGCCGTATTATCATATAATACACTGACGCCGACATAGACCAGCTTTATCCTGCTGGCACCATCGCATCCCTTCCATGGAGATCTGTAGTCGCCTCTCTTGACTATCTTTGGTTCCCTCATTCAAAACGCCATGTCAGTCTTTGACAATCCAGATCCTTTTGGCGGAAGCAGAGATTCTCAGGCCCACCAACACGATATCTCAAATGTCATACCTACCGAGCATAGCCGACCAACGCCGGCGTCAGAGGACAGAATGTCCAGCCGTACCTCAAATGACAGTAGATTTCTCATGGCTAGAACTACGAGCGACCGAGAGTATCAAGATGACGTTGAGCATAACAGTAGCAATGTGATGGACAAGCTCAAAACTGCCGCCGGTGACTTCCAGGCCGGTGTCGTTGACACGGTCCGGTCCGCAAGGCACAGATTCCACTTGGATGGCGTTCATGCTACTGGCGTCAGCAGATTCCTCAACCCTACAAATGTTCGCATGCGCGTCCGCTTTCACGACTCACAGCACGGTTCGAGAGAAGAGGAGCTCATGTGGCGCGCTCGAGACAATCGCAAAGGTCGCAATTCCATTGCTGTCCCAAGACTATCAACTGACCACAGCACTGATGCCTCATTCATCCCGATGCAATACACACCCAGGATGACGCAGAATATCAGAGGCATTGGCAAGATCTTCTATAAGATGTTCTTCACCTTCCCATATTGGGATATGGCTTACTGGAGTGGCATGACCTATTCAATAGGGTCTGCTCTATTCGTTGTTGATGGCGTGTTGGCTTGGGGCGCCGTCGCATATGGTGAAGAGTTCGTCTCACGCTCCGCTGAGACCTATGGAGGTCCCTTATCGTTCTTCATTGGGGCTCTATTTTACCAGGTCGGAGCCGTGGCTGCCTATCTCGAGGCCGTCAATGATGGCTCGTTTCACGGTGCAGCGATGCGTCGCCTTCTCGAAGGACATGAGGACGACGACAAGAAAATGTTTGACGAGAAGGTCCGTCACTTCTTCAGTCATTTGAATCCAGCACACCGTCATAGTGAGGAAAAGTATACGTATCAACTAGATCCCGAAGCTGGATGGCGAGCCAAGGAGGCACCACGCCAACTTCGTCCTGCTCCGAACTATCCTCCTGGTAAAGAGCCAGCTCATCGTCGTGGTGGAGTGGATCACGGCGGCGAACAAGGTCAAGAGAGCATCTACATGTCTTGGAGATGGTGGCCGACGTGGAGAGCCGTTCGAACGCATCATATCTACTCTATCGGTTGGTTGGCCACTACCATCCAACTGTTTGGTGTGACCATGTACGGTGTGACTGCCATTGTCATCCTTCCCGGCATTCTTGACAGCCTGGCTTGGTGGCAAACACTTGGTGCTTTTTGGGTTCCTCAACTCATTGCAGCCTCATGCTTTTTAATCGCTAGTCTAATGTTTATGCTCGAGACACAAACTGCGTGGTGGAGACCGGAACCCAAGGTTCTTGGATGGTGGGTCGGTTTCTGGGCCACCGTTGGCTCCGTCGGATTCGAGCTTATTGCTGTATTCGGCATCGTCGGTCATAAGCAGTCGTGGGGAAAATATCAGAGTGATTTGGCGACCATCTGGGGATCGGCTGCATACTTCATTTGCAGTTTCTTGCAGTGGTACGAAGCCATGGACAAGAACCCTATCGAAGAGCTGTTCAACGATCCTGGCGAGATAGAATCTTCACAGATCTTCATCTAGACTGGTGCTCATGTTTTATGGTCCTGAGCTTGACATCACCCTTTTCCACGTACTGGCCACCGTCTGCAGCACCACCTGTTGAATCCCATTGAACCCAGAACGGACTTGAAGTCGTCATCGGCAGGTAGGTTGCTTCAGTAGGCACACCCATGAGAAGGTGATGTAAGTGATGCGCATGCGTAGTAGGTGAGGTCAGGACGGCCCGCCCGCCCATACTCAAGACACGAAGAATGCGATCAATCTTGATCAAGAAGATCTTCTCCTCTAGACCTGATACGCCAAACTGACGAAGACATCCGCCCCGAATGCAACAGATTCGAGCGTGGCGATGCTCAAAGCGACAAGCTCATGAAGCAACTTCCAGAGCCATCTTCTCAAACGTGACATGTTGCAAAGCCGTGTTGGTCAAAGCGATCCCGGTTGGAGTGGTGATGATACCTACTGCCTTTAACGAGGACGAATAATCTTCATTCCAGAGCTCACTTTTCGAGAAATTGAGCAACTTGTGATTGTGTCACCCAGCACCTCATACATAACCTGCTACGTCGGTCGTTGAGCCCGACTTACGCATTTAACGCCTCCAACTGGCATAGTTGGGCGTATGGAAAATCTCCGAGCGGAATAAATTTCGTCCCAACGACATGTGAAGCATTCCTCCATGCCAGAATCCTTAAGAGAATAGAGAAGCTTTCAACGTAGCACGCAGCAGTTTGCCAGTTCTAATCTAGTTCCATTGAATTTGAAGGATCAATTGACAACATCGAAGACGTTCTATTTATCCTTTATCCCCAGTTCTACTTGACTACAGCCAATCAGGATTTATCAACTGCTCTATCGGCTCTTGGGTTCTAGGCACGGTACTACTATCACTAATATGTATTGATCGTCGGCCCTGCGCCGCCCGCAGACCCATGGAGCAGCTCAAGCTAAACCTCTTAGGGCTTCGTGCAATGAAATCTAGACACGTCTAGCCCTGCCTACTGGTTCAGACCTTCAGCAATTATTCCAGTGACAACGATGTTCCGAGAGCCAAGAGAGGGGGCTACGAAGGATTTATATATCACCCCTTGCGCCGCGAACTTGTGGATTGCCCAACGTTTATCGACCTATTTCACTCTTATATTTTCAGTATCTAAATTGGGGGCATACGATACCCTTAACTATTTGCCCAGCGCCTGCGTCGCTTCTATGAACGTCCGAGAATTCACATAAAAACTGCGCCGACATTTGCTTTACTGCTAGTCCACACAAAGTCTCTTCGCCCACCGTACCCCGCAACATGACCGCACATACGTCCACGCATCAAAGGCACCCAAATATACCCTGCACTACGTGCTCTCTCCTGCCCAGGACATCGAGGAACTCCACGTATCTTGCCCAAGTCAATTCATTACGGCACCCACCAAGAACGAAGCATGTACATATCCCGTCTTCGACATCGTCTACCTACGATCGGAGTGCATCCCTCGATTCCATTTCGGAACCATCACGAAAGAATGACTCACCAGGGGTTTGTCAACGTCCTGGCCGGGGTGTTAGGTTCGCGAACCGGAGTGTACCGCGGTTAGTCCCGATGTCGATGTTTCTATGTGCAATGTGGACATGGGTGAGAGAGCACCTTGGAGGTAAGGGATCACGGCAGAGGTCAAGGAGGTTGTTGTGAGGATGAATTGGTATGCAGGATGCACAACATATATCGCATCTAGGCTTAGACCACGTGCGAAGCAGGAGAAGAGGTCGACGCTTCCTGGTCAAAGGTGTACCAGGATGCCGAGAACACGTACGTTCTCGATCCCAGCAGCCACTATACATGCAGTATTGCAGGACGCCTCAAGTCATGAAGTCAAACTCCGCCCAAGCGAATCGTGCTGATTGATATCCACCAAGCATAACAAATGACGCTGTTTCCGTTCATTCTCATCATCAAAACACCTCTCCCAACCATCCCCGGCCTTCCTTCGTTTGCTACACAGAAGACCAGCATGTCTCTCAGATTGTTCGGATCAACCTTTGTTCCAAGTTACAATGGTTCGCTTTTCATCGATTTCAGAGTCCGATCCTATTCTTTGGCGACTCTGAACGAGTATGGTCGTGAGTTTGGCCTCCAACACACGCTCCATGGCACCCTAGAAACTACGCTACCACCCACGGCTTGTTTTGCCTACTTTTTGAATTTTTTTTCCAGCTCGATTTCTCTTTGCATATCACGAAAAATAATCAGTCCAACAAAGCAACCCATCATCACTCATCAATCTTTCTACGATCTTTCAACAATTTGCCCTTCATACAACAACCAATTCGCACACCTAGCATCAGAACGATACACATCAGTCTACTCGAGCATCCGATAAGTCACGATAGGGCTTGAGAATATACAGGCACCCACGATGTCATCGCCGTCACGCGTCTCCTCAGTTTCCACCTCGCCTGCCGGGGTCCCCAAGCAGAACAACTCGGATCGGTCTGTCTCTATATCTCCCATTGACCTAAACGCTGCCACGTCGTCCAATACGCCGACAAGCCCTTCCACTTCAGCGCTCACGACGCCGTCTTCGGCACCAGTCTCCTCCTTCCTTGCCTTACCTGCCGAAATACGCAACCGAATCTACTTTGATACCCTTATCTCCCAATCAGTCATCGACCTAAATGCCACCACCTCTCCCTCAACATTCACAAACACCCCTATGTCACCGCCCTCCCACGCCCTTGCCATACTCGCCGTCAATAAGCAAGTCCACGCCGAAGCCTTCCCAGTATATCTTCATAACAACCGCTTCCGCTACCTCGTATCGGGGCCAAATGCCGACGACGTCATTGGAAACGGCGCAACCATCGACTTCCTCATGCGCGTCCCCAGCCTCGAAATAACCTTCGTCCTCGGCACAACGCCAATCCCAGTCTACGGCCACGCCGAAGAGCAGGGCCTATGCTGTGCCGCACTATACATAGCGTCTTTGCTCTCGTATTCGACAAGCCTCAAAGACATAAAGATCCATTTTGAGGACGCGCGCGAGACAACGGGCAATTGGAACACACTTGTGCTGTCGCCCGGTCGCCTGTGTAAATGTCTTCTGGAGCCCTTTCGCAAGATCCGTGTTAGTGGGCGGGCTGTAATTACGTTCAGTAAGTGGTGGGTTGAGGAGAAGTCGCCCACGTGTCACGTAGAGGATTATGTGCCAGCACCACCGCACGGTATGGAGTGGGAGTGGAGGGACAGACTAAAGGCCGATATTGAAGGGGCCGTGGACACGGATGGGAATGGTTGATGTGAAAGAATGGTTCCATGGAGGATGCAGTTATGAGTTCTTGAAGTTCATTCTGCAAGGTTCGGTAATTATGCTCATGAAGACTGCTTGGTGTAATCTATAGGTTAAGCTTGTAGATACTGTTTGGTATAAGTTGGTCTTCAAATGGGATGAGAGAAATCTGTAATAACCATAGAATGACTTTGAGCCATCAATATCGTGAGCAATGTTGAAATAGCTTGGGTGATTCAAGTGATGGAACCTACGTGGGTAATTTGGGCAACTCAAACAATGAAAACTGTATACAAAATGGGCTGGCTATTCCTCATTCTAACAGTCTATAAATGCAGCCAATAAACACTATATTTTCAGTCACTGTGAAGCCACCAGGTGTGTACGACTTAGCATTCTCCAATCAATGGATATATCCCATCCTTGCTACGAGCTATCCCCGTTGTGGTCACCTGCTTCTTTAAGCAGCGCGACTCTTCCTGCCTGTTTGACAAAGTTCTGCTTACGAGATGTAGCGGAATCCCGGAGCCATTGGGAGGGAAGCTGGCAACACCTATAAACTTCAAATTTAGTCATGGTCTCTATCTTCTCCTTTGCAATGTTGTCTCAAGCTCTTGCACAAAGTCTAAAATCCCAAATCATCTCCTCCCAACGCACTATAGCCCTCGTCAGGCCAGTTCCAGGATGCCAAGCTCTCGATTCCGATTCCGGTACACATTCTAGTATCCAAAGGGCCCAAATCCTCCTCCAAGCTACTGCTCACACCGAATTCATCCACGTCGGAACCAACGCCATCCATTGTCGCCTGGACGGCCTCACTCAATGTCCCCGCAAGCACATACCCGAATTCCCGCCCCACACATTCCAGCCTCTCCATAATCCAGGTCTTCTGCGCCCACCCGTGAGCCATGATACCAGCGAAGCACAGTGGCCATATAATCTGCCCAGCGCTGATGAGGCGTGCATAGCGGCCATTAGGGGCACCTGAAGTCGCAAAATGAAGCGTTGGAAGGTTGGGATTCCTTGCTGTCGATGCGATAGCTGGAGGTCTGCTCAAAGAGGAAGACTCCATCTGCGGTGGGCTAATACCTGCAGATGAGGAAGTGCTCCCTGGTGTATCGACGATCAGATAGTCTGGTATCGTATTCATGGAGCTTACTGGCGGTGATGGAGGCATCTCGCGATAACCTATATGGAAGGGTGTAGCCGCACAAATATCGTCAATAACATCTTGAATCTGCGCACGGGTATTCGGTAGCTGGGTCCAGAGCGTTTCAAACTCACTCGACCAGCCAGCGCTCAGCTGTGTACATATCATCACCTGTCTCATTGTGAACAAACGAAGAGTCCGGAAGTGGGCCCAGTCATTTGCCACCCAAAAGGACGTATATTGGTGTACTGTAGGCTTGTATATATCGGGCGAGGCGATGGACAGAGTGTGGGTGGTATATTCATGGCCAAGGGGAAGTTGCGATGGCCGGGATGCTAGGGCAGCAGAGAGTGATATTAGTGACGATACGATGGCGGATGCTTCTGACGTAGCAGGATATGCGAATGAAGCGTGTGACTGGAGGGTTGTGATGCGTATCTGGAGCATGAGAGCGGTGCAAGTATGCCTCCAGAGGATTTCGCGAGGAGTAAGCGAGGGTTTCACGGTAAGAGCAGAGTAGAGGTGTTCAAGTATTTTGATGTCGAATGCAAGAGGGGCCTCGAAGCACACGAAATGGTACATCTAACGACATTGTCAGATTTCCAGAACAAGTTCCTGGTAGATAGGAAAATATCGTCCAATACTGCGTCGAAAGACTTTCTTAGTTGTGCGATCATATATGCTTCTGTCTTTCATGTGCTGTCGCCGCATATATTGGTCGGCATAGGGAAAGAAAAAGAGAGATAGTGGTACTCACCGCTTGGGAGATGAGACCGCAGAGCAGTCTTTGGGTGATGGGATCTGAGTATTCGGTTTCTTGTAGGCCCTGTACGATAGACGCTGCCGCGGTGATATGCCAAGCAAGTCCTGGAGTGGGCACTCCAGTCATTCCCTGCGTCGGTCAGATTAGCTAGACTCGTGAGACGCAGAATCAATGTTTCTACCACTATACCTCGTATATGTTGAGCACGAAGATGCAGGTTATTATTTCGTTGCTGTTTATTGACTTCGACCTCTCGCTGGCGACGAGTTCTCTTGCGAGTCTAGAGCTTTCTGATACATGACCAGGGAACTGTTATCGTTGACAGCGCCTTTCCCATCCCGAGCAGCTAATGCGATTACGAGAGCAGTCAGTGCAGGTCGTATCGGCGACCCTTCTCTCATGCTCTTATACAGATCCCTAAAATTCGCCAAGCTGCCACCGAAAATACCCTCGGCTTGAGGAAACTGGGTGATATCTTGGAAGAACTTCTCTAGATACAGGTCGGTAAGGACTAGACCCGGAGATATACCGTATTTCGACATTTCTATAGAGATTGCTGCTGCGCGTGCTAGCGGGTCCGGAGGCTTCGGTCCGGAGTGAGTCCTATGGCGTTTGGGTGTGTCTAGGTTCCGAGCCGGTGATATCAGTCGGTATCCCTTACATTCTCGATGCGCCTTGATACATCTACCGCAGATAGGTTTAGCTTCATCGCACTGTATTCAGGATCAGAGTAGTATAGCATATTCTAGCACATAACAAACCTTTACTTTGCGAGCAATGCACGTAATGCATCCAGTACTAGCTTTGCCAGTATAGACCATCTCGTATATGTCTCGCAATGTACAAGCTCGCAAGCTCCTCGTGGTGACATTACGAGTGTACGCTGCGTGTGAGTCCGGTCAGTACATTTAAGTCACGACTTCGGGTCCGACATGTGGTGAGGAGCCACAGTATGATGAGAGACGTGAGGCTGACCGCTCCCCATGCGCACATAGCATCTCTGCTTTGGAACTAGCGAAGGTCTTCGATTGGCTGGATTTTCCCTTGTCAAAGGCCGTCGATGTCTTGGTTTGAAGAAGCTTCTTGATATGTCAAACTTTAAACACCAAACACCGCAGCCAAGCCATTGCATCTTCGGTTAGTTCACATCAAGGAGGCACCAGCCCAATTTGCGACGTTCTCTCTGAGTAATTGACGTTAATATCATCCATCTTGTGCGATTATAGAGACATAGAAGCAGAGAAGGGAGTTCTGTTTCATCTCCTCCATCGGACCCGAATCACTCAATCACCCAGAGCGCGCCGTGTGCTTAGGCTGTCTTATTCGCTGTAACCAGTTTTCAGACGGATTTTCACGAGGCTCGTGCTTAGATGATGTGGTGCGTAGGAAACGCAGACTTGAGCCTGACCAACCTATAGCAAATGCTGAATGATGTTGCAACAAATCCACGGAGGCATGTCTCAAGAGAAACATGATAAGGAGACAAGGATCATGCCGCAATCGCAAACTTGACCCAACGCTTGGCATAACGCGCTAGTCTGTACGGGGCTTCTAAGATTGCAATACTAACCTATTATGGTTACGTTTTCGCAAAACACGTGACACTCAGCATCCTTCGACGCATCATCGAGCCGTCTCACCTCCTTTGCACATCGATGCAGATGTTGTATAGATATGGATCTACATCTAAAAGCCATCGGAAGTACATGATTCAAATTCCGGTGTGATGGTAAATCCAGGCAAGCCAAGCACGGGCTGCTACACATGCCGGAAACGGCGCATCAAGGTAAGCATAGCGTAGCCTTTTGCAGCCGAAACCGGTTACCACGCTGATGATTGCATGTGGCAGTGCGATGAACGTAGACCTTTCTGTTTTCGATGCGAAAAGTCCCGCCGAGTTTGCTATGGCTATCGCGGTGAGCATGATCATGTTTTCCGCTCCGAGAATGTGGTTTCCAGGGGGCATGCAACAATCCACCGACAACGGACGATGTTCGAATATGTGACTAGCATGAATGGCTTCACAGATCCCACTGCACACTCTTTCTTTCCAGTCGACCCAGAGTCTTTGGTACTGCTACATCTTTTCAGTCATGCGGAATGGAAGGAGAACAGCATTTTGTTGATTGCCAAGGACATGCGGCAGAATGCTTTACCATCATCGCCAATCACGCCCATCACAACGGCGTTTGCTTGGGTGAATGCGCCTCTGAGTCCTTACACTACTAACTCATTCGATCATGCTCGAATTAAGTATACGGAAGCAGTGGTCAAAATGCGAAAGATGCTTGAGGACCCCTCTCAAGCTTCGAACAACGAGCTTCTCTTATCTATGGTCATGCTTGCTATGCTAGAGGTAGCTATACTGTGATGAAACACACCGGGTAAACGACTTCAGACTGACGCCTTTAAGGTTGCTATCGGAAATTCTGCGCGGCCCAACGAAGGTGTTCTGACTCACCTCCGAGGGGCTGTACATTTCGTTGAGGAGACTCGAAAGATGTCTCATTTGAGAGGTGCTATGAGTCTTATAGAGGCTACAAAGAATGATGGCACTTCGGAGGCCTTCAACCCCCTGATACTAGCAGTAATGATGATACATCTGGTACGACACGTAGCTATCTGAGTTGTCCCAAATCAGTGCTAAAACCTATTCAGATATTGGCATGGATCGTCAATCCACTACCCCATGCACTACAGATGCATGCGGCCATGAAAAATTTCAGTCTTACAGCAGGACCTCTGTTACGTCTACCGACTTTCTTTGCCCGTCTGACACAGCTTGGGGTCACTACTGCAGAGGTTCACACTGAGCTCAGATCATATCGAGCAACGCAATGGGCCGGAGTCACCGACGAGAAACTTGCTCGACTATACTCAAAGTGCTGCCGGCTAGCATGCCGACTGTCGAAGGCAATCCCTCAGAATTATTGTGTTGATGAAACGTGCCCAGTGGAGAGTGAGCCTCTGAAATTTAACGACACGTGGGACAACCCGAACCAGCGAGACTGGAGTATATGGGGCCGCAGAGATTTTAGCACTGTATGCCTATACCGAATAATCGTTTGCGTCGCATCGCGTCGATGCATTGCACGTATGATGGATGCAATGTCTTTTGACGACCCAAATGCTATCTACCATATGATCGCCTTGGAGGATGCCGACAACAAAGTGAAGAACCTCCTCTCACTGGCCTGCCAAGACATTTTTGATATGGTACCACATTTCTTCGACGCATCTTGCCCACCGAGTCCCATCCCAAAGGACGCGGGCTCGGGGGATGACAATATGGCTTTCTGGGGTGTACAAAAACCAAAGATAGGCGCATACCTGCTCATGATGCCATTGAGAGCTATCATGTCCATACCGGAGCTTCCACAGGAGACCTATGACAAGGTTGTCTCGATTGCCGTCCAACTTTCCCAGGGAACAGGCATAGATTTGGAATACATAATGGTAAGATTGTGCGGAAATCTGTTTGAGGAGGATGCCCGAACAAACTGCTTTTTCACATGAAGAGCAGTAATACGGTCGGCATGGGCTGGCAAAATGTTTCCTGCTGCTCACTGCACTAGCACAGTGAAGCAGCAAATATCTATTTCGTCCTCTTATGGCATATAAGGGACACTCAGTACACCCCGTCAATGCAGGCTATGAACATCAACCCACTGAAGTTTCATCGATCGGTAACACGAAAAGCAGTTCTTCTACACCTTCCACGGTTGAACAGGGAGTTGACTACACAAGTCTTCACTACCGGGTCGTCACCTTACGTTATCAAACTGATTCACTAAACCCCAACACGCTCCCTCAGACGCATTGTTCAGCCGACCCGGCATTTCGCCACTAGCTACCTCCACTCCTTAACCTTCCCTTTACCTCTGGTTCAGGGCACAATTGCTGCACGGCATCTGTGGCACCTCAACATGGCTTCACAGGAACCTGAAAGAGATCGCTTTGCAAATCCAACTGCTATACAGGAACCTGACAAAGAGCTGTTCGCAACTCCGTCTGCAGCGCAAGAATTCCACCACTCTTTCGCTACCCCAAAGCGCAAGCTATCCAGAAAGGATGTGAACCGCGATTGGCCAATCGAGCCTAAATCTCCTCCAGATACCAGCCCAAAGCAAGCTCTCCGAGTAGAGCTACCCAACATCTCCCCATACTCACAGTCGACCGAGAGTTTTCTCGAAATGGATTCAAGCATGCTGCGTGACGATCCGCCGAACAGCGTTGTAGATGAGACGGAGACATTTCTTTGGGACTCGCCGCTACCTTCATCATCTATGATCGACGAAGACGACAAAGGGCCGCAGGACCAAGCGCAAAATCATGAATCGCATGTTGTACCTTCTTCCGTGGAGGACGAGCGCTCGAGTTCGTCAGCTCTAGTTGATTTGATCGACTTGACCGAGCACGATGACATCAACACCGATCTACTGTCGCACACAAATGAAAATTCCATCTACCATACAACGTCGTCTGATGATGAGTGCCCAGCACACATGTCCGAGGGTTACATCGAAGCAGGTTCTCCTCCAAGTACCCCAACACTCGGATCTCGCATTCTAGCACGCAGTCCAAGCAGCCGCCTAGAGACAGCTTTTCATCTACAAATACCAAGTGAGGAGTTCCTGAGCCCATTCGACCATGCAGTAAAAAGCGACAATTCAAACACTTCCCTCAGCAGCCCTGCCATCCTCGCTCCTACCCCAGCGTCTGCACATGAGCAGAAACACTCGCCATTTCCTACACAGCCTCATACTGCCAGCTTCGACTGTGAGACTGTCCGCTTAGGAAAATTCAAGAATACATCGTCGTCTATTTTGACGAAGGACATAGTTGAATCAGAGGAACATCAGTTGAAGAGAAAGATCAGTCAGGTTGACAAACCTATCGAGCATTCGCCCGTGAAGATGCTGCGCAAGGACTCAGACATGAGTGAACTTCATCTTGATATTGACCTTGCACTTTCACCTCCCTCTCGCATGTCTAAGATTGTCAAATGGCTTACCAAATTTATTTTCACTATGACCGGAACTCTTCTTGTCAGTTTCTCAGGCTGGCTCATCGATCAAGTCAGGTTGAGCGATAATAGGCCAAACGTTTATGGATACGTCATCTTGAGCTCCATATTCTTCCTGGGGTACAAGCTTATACTTTACGGTAGGCCGTCTGATGAGGTGGGCGCACCCACGGGTGGTGATACGTTCGAGGGACTGGCGCGACAGGTTGACAAAGAGTTGGAAGACAAACTTCAAGACAGTGCGAAGACCCAGATGAGCAATGAATATGTTAAGATCAATGCGAAGGAAGCGCAAGGACGAGTCGGAAAGCAAGTAGTCAAGTCTAAAGAGAAGCACAATGGACCGAAGAAGCCTACAGCATCCGAGCCGAAGCGTTCCACGAAAGGTGGCCTGCCTAAAGACTCTCTAGATTCAGGTCACAAGTGTAGCGCTGCATTGTCCGACAGGGGTACGCGTAGCAAAGATCAGACTTGCAAAAGCCAACCTACAGGAGTCAAACCTGCGAAGAAGAACGTTACCCGAACGATCGAGGACGAGGAGGAAAACCTTGATGATCAGCTCGAATGGGCGTATAACATGCGAAAGGAAAAAAACGCCCTTAGGGCACGAGCGGCTGTTAAGGATTAGCGTAACTGACGGAAGGTTGTTGGCCAACACAATCCGTCGTGATTGCCTACATAAAGGAGCGACTACATCTACGCATGCTAATCGCTATCCATTCAATTGAGCTATTTGAGAAGGAAGGAATAGTAGGAAACTGTACACTATAAATGCTTAATGAAAGCTCTACTCGAGGATGATTGTAATGCTACAATATGAAGTATTGACTGACCGGAATATGCGAGGTTCCAACTCACAATGATGCTGGTCACATCAATACTGACTGTTCCATCGAAATCCACCTCCGTTTCCGGCAAACATAGAGAACCTCGGCTATACTAAATACCCAACTCGGGAAAAGATGTCCAATCAACAAACCACATCAGTTCATCACGTAATTGTTCTGCTATTATTATGTTCTTGACCATGTTACAGGAGTATCAAAGTGTACAAAGTATCCCAACATGTCGGACTTCGCCAACGGCGCCATCGGCTTTGACGTCAGCATCGCAGACCCGGTCGCGCGGATTCAAAGCTTCATCGACAAATGGCATCAAGCAAAGGACTACAACGTATGGCTACCCATCTATAACTTCTTACCCTCATGTCTGTCTCAGACGATTGCCTTGCACATCTAACACGCCCAGGGCTTCGACGCCGCCTTGATGCGTCACATTCGCATCATTTCCACCTCTCTATCCCCTTCTTCTTCTTCATCCAGTCCTGGCGTTGATGACATGTCCTATCCTGCAACAGTTGCCACAGCAAAATTCACTCTCCTCACCATCCCTGCTCTCTGTAACCCCATGAGTCGCATGCATGGTGGCGCCGTCGCTCTGCTCGTCGACATGGCAACCACAATGACGACGGCAGTGATCAGCAAGGAGGGATGGTGGGAATTCGGCGGGGTGAGTAGGAAGTTGGCAGTCACTTACTTGCGGCCAATTCTGGGGGATGCAGAGATCACGATTCTGTGCGAGTTGAGGAGTGTGGGAAAGCGGTTGAGTGCGTACAGCCCTTTCTTTTCCCTCTTTGGTCGTGGCTAGGAAGGGTATATGTATGATGGCCCGCGAGGCGTGTGGACGCTGACTTGTCCAGCGTTTTGTCAATGTCTCATCGAAGACGAGCAGGGAAATCTGTTAGCGGTTGGCGAGCATGATAAAAGCGCGTTGAGCACGTCGGATCCAAGCCGCAAAAGCAAGATGTGACAAATTGCTATCACAGAGTGCTGGCTGGTGAGGGGACCGCAAAGGTTGGGGGTCTCTGCCCAACTCGCGCGCTGGTTGAGGCCCATAGAGTCATACGTAATCGTAGTTCAACCCATAATTTGGGGTAGAAATCTAGTAAGACTTGATAGGCAGTGGTATCGGAAAATGACGTCGCTATATAGATGTTAACAAAAAGACAGTTCAAGTCTTATCCTCTCTAGCTACTTCCACAAAGCTTTCGCTTCCTTCTCTTGCCCACACATGAATTCCAGGTCCAGTGCCATTTTCATACCACTCTCCTCCCCCATATCCGGGCCAGCCGGTATACCCACCAACTGCTCCCCTCATATATGGCACAACCTCCTCGCCAATCCTCATCTTTAGTGTGCCCACCTTGCGCAGCCACTCCCAAGTACTTACATAAGCATGCGCCCGTGCATGA
The DNA here is from genome assembly GCF_010093815.1 of Pseudovirgaria hyperparasitica. Classification (NCBI taxonomy): domain Eukaryota; kingdom Fungi; phylum Ascomycota; class Dothideomycetes; order Acrospermales; family Acrospermaceae; genus Pseudovirgaria; species Pseudovirgaria hyperparasitica. The sequence continues at coordinate 1,372,066 of NW_022985549.1, forward strand.
AAGTTGCCCGGCGCGCGCGTCTGCTCCTGTGCCACAGCAGCATTCCGTCCGAGCGAGGTGTTGTTCAGAAGACATCGCATGGTAAACGCAAAGGGGCGATTGGAGAATATTACCGGGAGCGAGAAAATGGCAAGGAGCGTGTAGAGCACGAGAAGAACAATGCCGGGAATGGCATAGACAGCGTGAAAAGACAAACGAGGAGCGCGGACTTGGACATACGTCTGGTGTGTCAAAGAATCCTGGCCGATCTCCTCCATCGACGGATGCATTTTGGTCCCTACCGTCACACTCGCCATGATGTCGGTCCATACCAAGCTTAGTATATCAGCACTGCCCTCGGCGGTCTTGCTCATCTCCGCCCACTTGCTTCGTAAAGCAAGACAATGTAGGCCCGAGTAATTTGGCAGCCACATCTGGTCCGTGGCAAATGCGGATGTGAGAACTTGGGTCAGAACACCTCGCGGTGCGATTGTGCCTGCTAACATGTCTTTGAGGTTGACATCTGCGCGCCCGGAGCCTGTCGCAGTCATTTGCCAGCGTGCGGGCGAAGATGGTGGGAGGAGGAATGTCGGTGCACGAACATATGTATAGCCTGGTGTGTCTGCTTCCGCAGGCGAGACGAGGCCCCATAAGGGGGTTGATAGCGCTGACTCTTTGCCCGGAGAACGCCAGTCTTCAGTTGCCCAAAGAGGATACTCGGATTCGCTGGCATAAGATTTGTCTCTAAGCGCCGTGACTTTAGTGTTATCCAGGGATGGGGTAGCAGAGGAATTGTGGGTGTAAGAGATGGTCTTGACAGAGGCGCGGACGGTGCCTGCGCAGATGCGGATGCTAGTTTTCCACCGAGAGCCCGCTTCTTCCTCAAGTACAGATCCGGAGTCGATGCGATACGGTGAACTGAGGAAGTAGCTGCATGCCATAGTGGGCGTGCCGTCGAAGGTGCTTTGGTCGCTGGCGCCGCCAGTGCAAAAATGCTGGAGCTGGGTGAGGAGGTAGGCGGCGTATTGGTACGGATATTGCTCAGCGATATCAAGTCGGCCAGTTGGTGTGTTTAATGAACCATCTGTATTCATGGTTACTATAGGTAAGCCATACCAAGACACGTCTAGACTGGTGCTTGTCGGCTTAAGAGGGAATAGCAGGGTGCTGAGACTGCTGTTCATGGCTTGGAGGTCGAGGGGATATCGTCCGCTGGTTGTTGGATCTGTGATGTTGAATATCATACTAAGCAGTTTGTTTTGAACTTGGGCAACTTCGGTCGCGCGTGTTTGAACGTCCAAACTCTCGATACCTTGGGAGATGGACTTCAAATCCCCAGACCACATGTTCGAAAAGCCACCGTCATCGACGAGTTCCACATCGGTCAACGGAAAATCATCAGGGTCATCCCCAGGTTGAAGGGTCATTTCGAAAGACAGGTTTGTACTGGCACAAGACAGATCTGGTGCTACCCAGAGAATGTCTTCCTCCCAAGTAGCTGACACCTCTGGAGCCGAGTGATTGCGATATCCGATCCCGCCGTGCTCCATATCCACGACGTTGCCTTCAATGAGCATAGTGCCATAGCCAAGCGGAATAAGATTGTTGACCTGTCGGTATAAGCCAGACACATAAGGTTGATTGGAGTCGATATTTGCGGAGAAGGATCGTTTCCAAAATCTGTACTGGAGATCGAAGATGCTAGCCACGGTCGACACTTTTGAGTAGCTTGTGAAGAATCTCCAGATATCCTGCGGAATATCTGCTGTGGAGGGCTGGACCTGTAGGACCCCCCCTCTCACAGAAACGGTAACATTTGGACCATCGATTGCCGCTCCAGGGCAAACCTGAGTTGGAGATCCACAATCCCGGGAGAGCGGTTTTTCTGGTCGGTGTTGAGTGGCTTTGCCGAACGACGTTACATCGCGAAGATAGCTAAATTCGACTGTTTGATTTCCAACGATCTGGACTTCTTCATGAAAGCCCAGAGGTGTGACAATACCGGCAACCAGAGTGAGTAAACTAAGAAGTCCACCGGTGAAGACCATGCTCGTGACGCGCCTTTCCACATTCCTTACTGCAGCAGAGTCTGTGCGAAGTAGCGACGGCCATGACGAAGAATGCAGCTGGCGAGCTATGACAGACCTGCAAGATCCTCAGTACATGGATGGAGCATCTGGAGCAGACGGAGTACTGACCATGTCGCAGCCGAGGCCTCTTTATTATGATATCTGAGGAGGAACAGGCCTACCAGTAGAGGAATCGTATATGTGGCTAGTACAAGAGTCAAATACGGTCCAGTTAAGCTTGAGTGCGCCTCATCCGCCAAATGGCTTGCTCCTCGTATTTTTCAGTAGTCGAAAATACTCACCAATTTGTGTGCCAAGAGCAAGTAAACCAGACGCCTGCCCAACACTCAGTGAGCGTATATTGTCCATAAAGTCATAATCTCATCAAAATACGGCGCACAGCTCAATCATGCGTGCTGACTGTGAAGATCCAGCGAAGAGAATTGCAGAGAAAAGAAGAAAAGGGCGCCGCAATTGAGCAATGTCAAAGCTTTCCCTATACATGACGGAGGCCAATCCTGGCCCCCATACGAGCAGTTGAACAATGCATTTTCGCCCCAATGAGCTTTGCGAGAGACAGCCACTACGATAATTTAGTGTCTATTTCTGGCGAACTTGTATGGATTTGCGTTTCAGAGGTGAGGAAAGGGGACATTGAACAAAGACGTTGCTCTGAACCCTGCACCTTGTCGGGGGTTGCAACATCATTGACAGATGGTTGGTAGTCACGAATATGATAGGATAGCTGCATCTGTTGTGCCGTGCCTCAGGCTGAATACGGGGTTGACTGGACAGCCTGCAACAAGAGGAGGGGTGATTACGATGAGATGAGTGAGCTGCAAGGAATAGCGTCCATCCATCTAGTGGTACAACGACTCTATAAAAGATCCCACTACAGAAGAGATGATGTTGTAGTGCTGAACGGCTCGAGGGGACTTTGAGGGATATTATGTGTATGTACAGCGTGCTTAATGTCAGTAGGTAACATAGAATTCTCTACATATATGTTACCTTGACGCATTACCTCGCTGGACTATCTTTGGGTATTCTTAACCTCATAGCTGACGGAGATACGAGCCTAAGCACCGCCTTGCTCCTCTATAATGCGCCTGTTTAGGACGATCTTTTGTAAAATCTTATCAGCACCTTTTTCGACCAAGAGCCTCGCGGCCTCAATCCCGAACTCCTCCGCATCATGATTCGTTGCAACCTTCTTTGTCAGCTGGATTTCCGCAGACTCCTCGCCCTCTAGGCCCACCACAATCGCCTTCATTGTTAGATCGTCCGTGAATCGACTCTCTCCCTGCACCGCAGCCCCGGCGTGATCATAGTCGGCTGCAGGCTGGACACCGGTTGCAACGCCATCTTTGACCTTTCGCCAACTCGTTTCCACCCCGATGGGTACACTACACCCACCCTCTAGTGTCCTCATCAAGCTGCGCTCCGCGAGGCACGCCTTGGTGGTCCATGGACACTGTATCTTCTCTAGTAATTTCTGAGTCGCTATGTCCTCGCTTTTAATCTCAATCCCGATCGCGCCTTGGCCAACTGCATGTAGTACATTGCCTTCGTCCGGGTTGCTACTCAGGTTACTCGAGATCCGGTTTCCCAAACCCAGCCGAAGTATACCGGCAGCAGCCAGGATGATGGCCGCGTATTCTGAGTCTGGCGCATCGAGTTTGGCGAGTCGTGTACCGACGTTACCGCGCAGGTTGGCGAATTTGAGGTGCTTATAGCGCAGCTTGAGTTGTGCAGAACGACGGAGGGAGGATGTACCAATGACAGAACCTTCAGGAAGGGTGGCGAGGGTCTTGTGAGTTTCAGCGTATTTTGGGTGAATTATTACGGCGTCACGGGCGTCCGCGCGAGGGAGGATCGCGCCAATTTTCATGTTTTGGGGGAGCTGGGTGGGCATGTCTATACTGATTGTTAGAGTGTGCTCAAGCTGTGAGTAGACTAGGTGCAATCTTGCCCTTCAGAGAGTGAACAATGAGGTCCAGCTTTCCCTGGTCGAGGAGGACTTCGAGCTCATGTGTCCACAAGTTCTTTGCGTTCATTTCATGCAGCGCCGTCTTCTTGTCCGCGTCGCCGAGATTGGTGTCGATAGCCACGGTCTCATATGTCCGACCTGGCCATGCTTCACGCAGGGCACGCTCCGTAATTGTTGTTTGCATTCGTGCTAATGCTGACCGCCGGGTGCCCATTCGAATTGCATCGGGGACCCCAGCAGTCGGCACTGAGGGTGTCTCTGTGGCCGTGGCGGCCATTGTGAAGATTTGGTAGATCAATTAATGCCGGAAAGCGCAATGAAGGACGAAGGAACCTTGGAGACTAGACAGTTGAGAAGGATGGAGAAATTATATATTGTGAAGTCCTCAGATGGACAGCAACATAAGTCGAACATGATGCATTTGCGCCACTTCAACCAACCGCGGGGCAGTCGTTCAGCCTCCCCGCTGTGGCTATTTGGAAGTAGATTGATTGTTGGCCTGAGAATTAAGGCACTAAGCCTACTGCTCGGCTTCCGCTCACGGCTCACAGGGACCTCGGCTAGCCTTGATGTTAGCGATCCAACCTTTATGCTCAAACTCATGCCAGGGCTAATTATGCCCTGAAATTCGCGTCTACAAACGCTGGACACTTATATCATCATACCGGGACCTCTCATCCGTTTAAGCCGCGAAAATGGCATCCTTTCCTCCAGCTTCCAACCTCAAGAAGCTGCAATCTCTCATCCATGCGCACACTGTATCCTCCCTCAACACAACCGACACTCTCCTCCTCCGAGCCTCTAAGCTCTTCTCTACCCCGGCCGGCATTGACAGTGCGCTCCTCACGCTCCAATACACCCTGAAGTTTGCCTCGAAGCGGCTTCAAGCCCGCCTTGAATCCCAACTCGCTGCGCTCGCCGAGAGCATCGCGTCGAAAGCCGAAGGCGCTCTACTGCCAGGCGAGACCATCGTAGCGGAAGTCCCCAGTCCGCCCGGCGCAAAGCGCATCGCGAAGCTGAGTGAGGGCGCGGGCAATCTGAGTGCAAAGATAAGCGATGTGCGGATGTTTATGAGACTATGGGGCTTGTTGGGCATGTACGCATGGGCTCGAAGCACCTATGCGGCGCCGCCGAAGGATACTATTTTGAAAGCGATTGCATGGGGGCAGATCACCGTGATGACCGCTTTCCAGTTCCTCGAGAACGCTGTTTATCTCGCTAGTCAGGGCGTATTGAATGGTGAGGGCTGGCTGGGCGAGGCAGGGGCGCGGAGAAAGGGAGACTGGATGGTCAAGTCGTGTCAGTGCTGGGTTGCGTATATCGGTTTAGACTTTGTGAGATTGGGATATGAGTGGTATAAAGAAAGGAATGGGTTGAATGAGGAGGTTGTGAGTGGTAATGTAGAGAAAGAGAAGGAATTCAAGATGGCGGCGCTGCAGCGCACGAAGGATAGGAATGCGTTATGGTGGAGGCAATTTGTGAAGCAAGCAGCATACTCGCCGATGGCGCTGCATTATAGTGTTACAACACCGCTGATATCGGATACTACGATTGGATGGACTGGTATGATTGCGGGAATCTCAGGGTTGATGCATTTGTGGAGGCAGACAGCATGAATGGAGGGGCAACATTAATCCGCAACATGAGCAGCCATCGAATAGTGTCCTCTCTGTGTTTGTCTTGCTGGCTTACTAGCAATTCTTGTGGTGAAATCGCAATGTATCTTACTTTCGTATATATTGCCTTCTCTTTGGCGATGAGACATTCGAATCAAGGCACTGCGCCCTTGCTCCATGACTATGTTCCTGACAGAAGTTTACTCCTCACCGGATGGTGCTATTCTGTGTACTTGCACTCCGTATCCAAGTCAGTCAGCAAGTCACTGCCGGATATCGGCCTCTGATTAACGCCGTCTCCGCCTATGCCACTGAGTCTGGATAATTGATATGCACCCAACCAAGACTAAGATTGGCCCTCACAGTCAACGTCTGTTCTCGAGCCACTTGTCAGCTTCGTCCCAGGTACCTTTGTCCTTGACGAGATCTCCCGCAACCTTGACGCCGGCATAGACCTAAGAATACGTTAGTGGTAGTCTCAGGCAAGTGTATTGCTAACTTACGGCATCCCAAAGATGGAAGGCAGTATTCAGGTCGCCTAGCAAGTCTTGACACTGTGGGAACCAATATTGTTTGGCGTTGGCTTTAACGTCGAGCTTAGCATCGTCTGAGGTGGGATCTTCGCTCCCAGAGAGCTCATCCAAGTAGGATTTGACCGCAACACCGAGTGCGCAATCATTAGGAAGGAGGAATGGGAGCCTATCAATTCAGTCGGACATTCAGCCATAGCGGAAGCGTCTAGGACTTACTCTAAGCCAAGATCAGTCAATTCATCGAAACCTCGGTCAGCGTCTCCATTCAGAAGCAGTGTCACTAAGGAGACCTCGGCTAGGTCTCTTAGGCTCGAGCGGAGAGTTGATATTATAGAGTGATATCCTAGCAGGTTGCGACTCAGCGGGCCGGTGAATCCAATCGCATTGTGTTGCAACTTGCCAAGACAAGCGATGCGTGATACTAGAGATACAAACTCCTTATCCTTATCTGAGATAAAGGTCAGTATGAGTCGGACACTCGAAATTTCCGTTGGTGAATGCCATACCGTTACCGCGACCTGGTCCCCCACTGTAGTCAAACATTTTCGCCGTGTTTAAAAGGTTCATGCGTAAGAGCTCCACAGCCAGCACCGCAGCTTCTTCGAGCTCAGGTTCACCAGAAAGTTCTTTGAGAATTGCGTGGAGGACTTTTCCCCAGCGGGTCAATTGGTGTTTGTTATCGATATATTCCCTCATGTGCAAGAACCTCCACACTGCATTATCAAGAATCTCCTCCTTGGTGTTTAGACGAGCGAGATCTTTCGGGTCCATCCCTTTAGGTGTGATGGTGCTTTGTGCGAAGTCGGCGTCGTTCAGACTCTTGATAGCGAAGGAAAGAACCCCGGAACCCTTTGCTCGGTCAGCCAATGCTATATGTGTATCGAGATTGGGTTACAAACTTTGTGTTTTGTTGTCTGGCTCTGAATGGAATCCTTCCTAACATTCCACGAACCAATCAATGGACGGGGATCTGACCATTCTTTCACATTTAGCGATTTTTCATGATTTTGGTTGAACCAGGTTGTCAGGACAACGTCTTTGTGTTGATAGACTCGATGGAGTGAGTAGGTGAGGAGGGACAATGCGGCAGTGCGAATCGGCAGTAGTTGCTCACGAACTAGCCGACGGTAGTACTCTGACGTGCCATTGTCGACCGGCGGAAGTTCGATGATTTGTCCTGAGGTGCGCCAGGTCAGGACTCGGGGTGAGATGACGCCTCTTGAGAGATAGAAATATAGCTCGTCTGGAAGCCGTTGTCCAAGGATTTCATGCATATCACCGGGCGCCTGTTCAACGTCGAATGATTCGATAGTTCCTTCTCTTGTGAGTACAATGTGGTGCTTGATAGCAAGCCTACTCTTGCGATAGTTGTCAACGTATCCCAGCCTCTGTATTTGAGGATCCTCCTGGTAGTTCATGCAAACAGATATGCCGGTGCGTCCCGCACTCTGCATCATGTCTAGTGCGCCCTTGATTTTGAGTTGTTTACGGCTCTCGAGGAGGGGGAAGGTTGGTAGTATGGAGGTTCCAGATAGCAAGCAAGCGTCTACAAACATATCAGGCGTTATGCTGCCAAGGTCTTGGATGCATCGATGTCTTCGGATCAGAGTGACACGTCCTTCTTCGAAGTCGAATCCAGTAATGACCTTGTCCACGTCGAACAGGAGGACTTCGGAGGAGCCAGCAATCGCTTGGATAGTGTCACTCATGCGCGAGCTGAGGTAGGCAAGCTATGCATTGTCAGACTATACTACAGCTCTCGCACGTCAATCTGCTGACCTGTGCGCACGCGCTGTACGGTGCGATCTGAAAGCGGACGTTCTGTTCGCGTAGTATGGACTGGAAGTACTTTAAGAGATCCAGGACAGTGACTGTGTCTGAGAAATGTTAGTCCTTTTATGTAGTAAAGAGGCGTCGGGGTCGCAGCGTATACTTGACTTCCTAAACATATCTACAGCCTTCTCAGCCTGATGGGCATCGTAGAGTTTCCATGCCTCTTCATTCACGCGTGCCGACTCTTCGGCCTTTCGAAAGAGCTCATCTTTGTTTTTTGCGCCCACATCCAGGCCAGGAAAGACGAAGAATGGTGTTATGCCGGCATTAGCGAAGCGCTGGAGATCCTCGTGTAATTGTCTCTTCATACCAAAGGGTAGTCCCCCGACGGCTGGCAGTAATGGCTCTCGACATTGTGGGTCATCTAGTACGCGGGTCTTGAGGTAATCTGCGGCTTCGATCGCAATTGTGCAGCCCTTCAAATCATCGAGAGAGCTATGCTCCAGCAGATCAACAGTCCACTCTTGGAAATCGCGTATCATCCTGGGCAAATCCACCTGTGGTGACAACAGGCACCGCTAGACAATCGAATAGGGATCGTTCCGCGACCAATGAGAGTTCCTTTCGTGGCGAAGTGTGTGTTAGAGAGGGAAGTGTGGTAGGATGCTGCGTGTTTCTGGGATCGTGTGTTGCTGTGAGTGTCACCCACTTTTATAAAGCTCAAGCTCCCACTCCACAAAAGTAATACCTGAGCTTAGGTACCTACACCCCTCCAGGCCTGCTAACCGTATTGGGAGTTAGCGCCCAGACCTTCCTCCACGGGCATGTATGACCCATCCATGCATCCATGTCTCTACGCCCGGGCAGTTCATGTCTTCTGCCCAAAGTTAAATAGATCAATCATCACGCACATCATTGTTACCGAAAGATGCCTGCGAGTACAACCAAAAACGCTGCTCAGATACCTGTCATCGATATTTCTACCGTAAACGATAGAACTGCAAGCGCTCTACTGGATGCTGCAGCGACGTTTGGCTTCGTGTTTGTAAAATACAATGGTACATCCATCACGCCACAGGCTGTTGATGACATGTTTGACACGGCGCGGACGTTCTTCAACTCTCCTGTCGATGTAAAGAAGCTAGCCACAATCAACAGCAATAGTTCCCACAAAAACCGAGGGTGGCTTTCGATGCATACAGAAAACCTCGACCCGGCAAGAAACAAACGCGGGGACTTCAAAGAGGCCTTCAACCTTGGAGAGTTCGTTAACGGCAAAGCAGACCAACCTCTACCTCCACCTTTGGCGAGGGAGGAGAGCCGTATTGGTCAATTTGCAGACCAATGCCATGAGCTCTGTAATCAGATCTTACGTTTGTTCGCCAGAGCTCTCGACATACCCAGAGACGAGGGCGGTGAGACCTGGTTCTCGCAACGACATGATCGAAGTAAAGGACCTTCCGGAAGTGTGCTTCGGCTGCTCTACTACCCAGCGTATGGAGGAGATGCTACGTCCGAAGACATACGTGCTGGTGCTCACAGCGACTATGGTTCTATCACGCTGCTGTTCCGTCTACCTGGTCAACCGGGATTGGAGATCCTTACACCGTCTAATGATTGGTCTGCTGTACCTCTGAATCCTCTCAATGACAAGGACTTGCCCGTTCTCGTGAATATCGGAGACTTGCTATCCTACTGGACGAATGGTCTACTCAAATCTACAGTACATCGTGTCGTCTTTCCGACACCATCCGTAGACCCGGGCAATGATGCAGCTGGCGAAGATCGTTATTCAATAGCATACTTCTGTCACCCTGAAGATGATGCAAGACTTGTACCGGTGCCTAGCAAGAGAGTTCAGCTGAGGCATGAGCTTATCAAGAGGGAAGGTGTCGGGTTCGGAGGGGGCGCTGGCGCGCCTGGGGAAGACGGAAATGTCCTCACTGCAAGGGGACATCTTGACAGACGACTCAAGGCTACGTATGGAATGAAAGGGTGATGGCTGGCAGGATTTGAGTTATTAGCCTCATACGATGACTATCTTGATCGTTTATTACACACTATCTGGAGCATGTGAAGCGGTGTAGTAAGATAGCCTGTTCCACAGGCAAAGTATTCCGTAAGTTGCTAAGATGTGGCACGGAATAGTAATGGTTGATTGGAATTGGTAAGCACGTACAATTGATTGGAAGTATCAGCTATAGTCAGGCTTGCTAATCCCGAGGTTTGATTAGAAAACTTAACAGCATTCATGGCGTTAGCAACTGTGCCTCAGGCAACAAGAATGATATCCGGTTATTCCGCTCCACGAATAGCCAATCAGCATGCATGACATCACAAGCACATAATATCTCATATGTATAAGGTGTATGGCTGAGCCGCGGACCACGGGCGTCCGGGACCTAAACTTGGAAGTGTATGACGAATCGACGAATGTATATATATATATATATAACGAGTCGAAACTGTCCAGCACTGTCCTCATGCCAGTCTGCACTACCTCCTTTACCCTGACCAATCATCACAGTCAATATGACTTCCGCATCTGCATCTGAAGCCGCAAAGAGAGGAGGCTCATACTTTCCTCTGGGAGGAGAGTCGCTTCCTGACGGACAAGCCACGGCGACATGTTACTGCGGGGACGTCCAACTTGCCTTTGTAAACTCAGACTCCCGTCAGCTGCTGTATGCATCATCAAATTGTTGATAGCTGACTATAGTGTGCAGCCCGTCGAAGGCGAAGGCTTTGTTGACTCATTTCTTTGTAACTGTACCGATTGTCGCAAAGTCACAGCTTCGTGTTTCGCGTCCAACTTCATTATCGCAGACACACATCTCATGCATACGCGTGGGCACGAAAAGCTCGCCAAATTCACCATGAACAAGACTATCGATACAGGCAATGCCATGACCAATGTGTGGTGCCAAACCTGTGGCACCCTCATGTATCGTGTAAGTAGTGGATTTCCCGGGAAAAGCATTCTCCGACTCGGAACCGTGGACGACTTTAACCTTGTGGAGACGAAGCTGAAACCGAGGGTGGAGCAGTTCGTCAAGGATCGCGTTGGCTGGTCGAGTGGAGGTGCTCAGGGAGGTGTCCAGCAAGAACAAGGTAACTTTTACGACAGCCGGAAGAGTTAGTGATGGCCACGACAGAATCCACAGACGATGGGTGATTGAAGTTGACTGGTGTGTAGAGAAGACGACCGGGAGCAAGACGTCTGCGCGGATCTAAACAAAGGACCGTATCTACCAGGAGCCACCGTCCAATCGTAGCTCCGAGAGCTATATGATGCCTAGGTATTCATAGGTATCCATATAGTTGGAATATGATATGCCTGCATAGAGCGGCCCGTTTGAAATCGAATATCTGCAGGACAATTAGTATACCTAGTAGTGACACGACGTTGGGCCAATACCGGCGTCGCAGGAGGTCACTGTCAACATGTCACTCTCATGATGCACCCGCCACACCCCACCTGCACAGCCACCACAGCTGCACCAAAGTTTACTTCCATCAATTCACACATCCACGGAAGTCTGACCTTGACACAGACCTCTTAAATCTCCGCCCACACCTACCACCCTCATTGCCGCATTTTCAACATGCTCCTCTTCCTCTCCACATCATCCTGCAAGGCGTCGTCGCCTCCGGATCTTCGACTCGGACATGTGGCTCATTCTCGCCCTCGTCCTTTCCGCTCTTCCCTCCGCATACACGTCTGCAGCTAGTGCCGCGTCCGAAATGCCTCGAGGTGACCACAGCCAGTCGAGCATAGTTGCTGCTGCAGGCGACAAGTTCGTAATTCCAGGATGGCAGCTCCAATCCTCTCGAAATGCTACTGATACTCCTGAGCATATTTCGAGACCAGGTTTCGACACTTCTACATGGCTGAATGTGTCCCCAAGAACTACAGTCTTTGCGGGCTTTCTCGAAAATCGCGTCTATCATGATACCGACCTCTTCTTTTCGGACAACCTCAACAAGACCGTCGACTACTCCAGATACAATGTGCCGTTCTATTACCGTTATGAGTTCCATGTCGAGACGCAGTCTAGCCAACGATACTTCCTCCAGACCCACGGCATAACTTCGCGAGCCCAAATCCATCTCAATGGTGGAATGCTAGCCGATGAGTACACACAGGTGGGCGCATATGGAGGCTCTAAGTACGACATCACAGAACACCTGCTAAAGGACAATTGCTTGCTCATTACTGCCTTTCCCACAAACTATCTTCGCGACTTTGCATTGGGCTTTATAGACTGGAACCCTTACCCTCCCGACAATGGCACTGGTGTCTGGCGCGATATTGAGATTTACCAGACCGGCAAGGTATCCTTGTCGACCCTGCGAGTTGCTACAGACTTCGCTCCTGATAATCCCACGACAGTAGACCCCGCTTCCGTCAACATCGAGATTGTCACCGATGTTACAAATCATTGTGACAATGTCGTTAGTACTGTCCTCACTGCCGAAGTTCGGGACTTCCCCTACAGAGACGACTCACTCGTAACCACCAAATCAACCACTGTGACTCTACAGCCTGGAGAGCAAAAATCAGTTCGCGTACCACTTACCCTTGAAAAACCCAAGATATGGTGGCCAAGTGGTTGGGGCTCCCAGCATCTCTACATAGCATCGCTTTCTGCCACTATCTCGAATCAGACCACCGACATCGCCCCTCCTGTCCGATTCGGTATCCGGAACGTCGTTTCCCGCGTCAATGCTCACAATGACACCTCATTCACTGTTAACGGCCACCCATTCTTCGTACTTGGTGCCGGCTATACTCCCGACCTATTCTCCCGCTTCTCTCAGTCCGAATTGTATGTCCAATTCCAACGCGTCCTCGATATGGGCCTAAACACAATCCGGCTAGAAGGCAAGCAATCTCATCCTGACCTCTACTCCCTTGCCGACTATATTGGTCTCATGGTGTTACCTGGGTGGGAATGCTGCGATAAATGGGAGGGCTGGACGTATAATGACGAAGCAAACGGCGAGAAGTGGGTTGATGCTGATTACACTACCGCAAATGTATCGATGCGCCATGAGGCCGCCATGATGCAGACACATCCAAGCGTTCTTGGGTTCCTCGTCGGCAGCGACTATTGGCCCGACGATCGCGCAACATCCATCTACGTCGACGCCTTAAAAGCATTTGATTGGCAAAACCCCATTATTGCAAGTGCTGCGAAACGTGGGTACCCGGAGCTACTCGGCCCAAGTGGTATGAAGATGGAAGGCCCCTACGACTGGGTGCCGCCAAACTACTGGGCTTCCGACAAATCCGGCGCCGCATTCGGGTTTGGATCGGAACTGGGAGCCGGTGTCGGTACGCCTGACATCGCATCGCTTCGGAAATTCCTCTCTGAAGAAGACCTGCGAGATCTATGGACGGCACCTGAGAAAGGACTGTATCATATGTCGACAAATGTATCGCAGTTCTATACGCGTAAAATCTATAACAACGCCCTATACGCGCGCTACGGAGCTCCTTCGTCGCTAGAAGACTATCTACTGAAGGTAGGGATCATGGACTACGAAGCGACGCGCGCCCAGTTCGAAGCCTATAGCATGCGGAAATCAGCTGACCACCCGGCGACCGGCTTGATATACTGGATGTTGAACAACGCCTGGCCGAGCTTGCATTGGCAGCTGTTCGACTACTATCTCAAGCCAACTGCAGCATACTATGGGGTCAAGAATGCCCTGAGAATGGAGAATGCCGCATTCGATTACGGCGATGGGAGCGTGTGGGTGTATAGCCACCTGCCGTTCACCTCAGGGACACGAAGTGTCGCTGTGGACGTTATTGACCTGAAAGGAAATGAGCTTGCACACCATGAGAAAAAATTTGACCTGTTGGCGAACAGAGCGCAGCAAGTCATTGAGCACCTGAACATACCTACTGATGCTGGTGTCGTCGCCCTCAGAATTATCATGAAGAATGAAGACGACAGAGTCTTGAGTCGCAGCGTTTACACACTCCCTCCTTCTCCAGACGCTCTCGATTGGGATGCTTCGACGTGGTATCACACGCCCGTCTCGAAATACGCCGATTTGACATGCCTCTTCCACATGGGTCAGTCAAAGATTGCTCTCAAATCTCTCGGTTCATCGTATAATAATATATCTGGGGAGGCTACCTGGGAAGTCAATAACACAGCGAAAGTCCCGGCATTCTTCATTAAGTTTAACATCGTAGATGGGAGTGGTAAAGATGTTAGTAGTGCAGTGTGGGAAGATAACTTTGTAACATTATGGCCAGGGGAGAGTATAAACGTCAATGTAAGGTGGAGGGGAGCGGACCGGGTGAGTGTCATGGTGGAGGGATTGAATATAGACAGGGTAGAGCTGGAAATCTAGATGGTGTTACTGGGTTTAACGTATCACGATAATCAAACAGACTAAAAAGCCGTCACTGTCATTGTTATTTCTTTATCCCATCATACCAGATGGATAGCGTTCACACGCGCCCAATATTCACAACCTGAAACTCCAATCATAACGTATCGTATAAGCATTCAAATCACATCTCGAGATCTGTGTCCAAGCAAAGCCTTGGGAGTCAAGTACCGAATACTTATTCCCAATCCCTGTTTCGATACTTTAACATAGCTCTCTTGAAAGACCACTTATCGATGCATTGTCTTAGTGTGATTGTGATCTGTATGCGCCCGATGAGGCTTTAAGAGCTCCTGTAAATGATAGATTTTGAGCACGTTTTTCCAGCCACTTGTTTCTGCAACACTGCTTGAGATTCAATAGGCTTTACGAGTATACAAAGAAGCACTCACGAGAAGCTTCAATGGGAAAGGTCGAGATTGACTAGAACAACGTCGTAGGCGCTTTATTGAGGTTGCTCACTGATCGGCTGCTCCTATTTATTATGGAGCCATGTCCATAGGGTTTGGGACGATGCACTGTGTCGAGAACGATAAGGGCCACACCGTATGATCAAGTACATTCCTTTCAAGCCTGTTAATTCCTCTAGCGGTTTTGATTGTTTGTATGTGAATACCTCCACTCATTAGCTCGAATGAGAGATATGAGCTTATAGCTCTACACATCTAGTTCAACCCTTTCTGTCCGAAGTATCTCTTTCATCTCATCGTACAGCTTCGAATTCGGAACCATCCATCTTCTACCTCCACGGAAAGTCTTTCTCCGCAGCCTATTGACGTAAGGGATTAGTGGCTGGTAATACGGTGTAAAGAGCCTCTTTGTATCGTTTATGTCAATCCTTCTCGGCACCATGAGTACCAGCCTTTAGCGTAGCTAGTTTTAGGTCGTTTTCATAGTTCCAGCAGTCATACTCTGTTGCTCCTATAGTATTATTACCCGGCCCGTCATAGTGAATGCATAACCAGAACAACACCCAGAAGAACGACTCTCTAGGTCGTGCATGTAAGAATGTTGTTCATCGTCTAGAAGCACGCCGATTACCATGAACGCTCGAGTACCGGTCTTCCCTCGTGCTCCTGAAGACTTCTCCCGCTGCTCCTTGATGGCAAGATTGAGATCGATCAAGATTGCGGGCCAGGAGAGGCTGCCATGCTCCTCATTCACCATAAGATTATTTGGCGAGATATCACATTGTATAGTATACCGACCTGTGCGTGTAGATCGTAAGGAAAAGTACAGATAACTAGGAATATGTTGGATTTTTGAGCAAGTGAGAATAATTAATAATGATAAGAATCGTAGCCGGGCAGCTTCAGGGCTGAACTAAGACCCTTTACGTGGAGAACGCCAAGGCGCTAAGGCGCTATCTCAGTAGGCTTAGACTCTGCGGAGGTGCAGATGAGGCCTCCCGTAGTATCTTTATAATTACTAGACGCTTAAGAAATCCTCGGCTTCTAGCACTTAGTTCTGCCACTCGTGTCAATTATCTAGAACATCCTGTAGCTTGTATATAAGCCAACCAACGAAACCTTTCGTATACAACTTACACGCCATACCTACTATAGAACGGGCCTGGTCACTCTCATTCAAGGCTTTCGGCTCAGCTTTTCAGAATTTAACGATTTCCTCGAAGCAAACGACCTACCGCCGTTAGAAGACGGTTATCCTCCATTCAAAGAAGAGGCAGAGGATATCGCTAAGCTCTTTAGAGCTAAGGGAATTAGTTGCGAGGTGAAGATTTTCATGCCGTACGTGGCCGGATATGACCGTTCACACAACTTATTCATTTGCTGCAATTGGCTCCATGTCCTTGCCTCAAGAGACATTAAGGACGCGTTACGAAAGCCAGTGCCGCCCGCTTTTGGAGAGCTGTGCAAGTCCCTTCAGCCGAAGTCAAATGTCTCGGTACATATCGTATATAACGATGAGGATGACTTCTCATATATTCCAGAAGAGCTGGCCAAGCGCTACATGGTATACTCCCCAAGCCATAAGCTGATATATATCACTAGCTGACTTGGATCAGGTACCGATTCAGTGTGGGATGTGCGAGGTGGGTTTCGATTCCTGGGACGATCGGATGCGACATCGCCGGGACGAGCATAAAATAAGCGAAGAGTATAATCCACTCCCTGATTGCTAGAGTATAGACAAATTCAGCGTCATGGAGATAGCTTCCATAATGTAACGCCGTTCTATACAATAGCAACTCGTTCCAACGAGCTGCGATAACATCGTAAGGGCCAAACAGGAAAACGACAAAAGTGTATTCAGCTCATCTAGTGTAGCAACAACTAAACGAATGATATACATTGGTGTGCAATGCATGATTTCTCGGAAACAAATTACCACTACATCCTTATCTGTGCTTGGCCCAATATTATATTTCCATAAACTTCCCAATGAATGTAATGTAAAGCGTGGCTCCCTCTTTAGACCTCGCCACGTGCCATCTTATCCATTGCTTGCACGAAAGCCCAAATCATGCGGTCTTCCGAGGCTGCAGCTCTGAAGCCAGGGTCTAGGACTATTGCTGGAAAGGGTGCTTTTCCTGGCGTTTGTTGGTTTGTTCCAAACACTAACCGCGGTTGTTGTCGGTACGGCTCCGTAGAGGCCTGAGGAAATGCCTGTAAGGCGGCGGCTAAAGACGAAGGGGTAGCAGGGCCTACAGTGGACCCTGCAACAGAGGGCTGTTCTGTGCGTT
>NW_022985549.1:1389491-1488283 GCF_010093815.1 Pseudovirgaria hyperparasitica
GACTCTGATCACTGGATGTGCTAGTGGACCCTGCAACAGAGAGCTGTTCTGTATGTTGTTGTGTTGCTTGACTCTGATGACTGGACGTGCTAGAGGTTTCGCTATACAGAATCCATTGATTGCCATCACTGTAGTAGCGTCCATCATCAGACCACCAAGTACCGTCCTTAGCTTGAAAGGGCATGTTGGAAATCTCTATGCGCACACATTAGTCGTCTCCTGGTCGGAAGGGAAGGTATAGATGAACCAAACATACATGATCTCAAGGTGGGGCAGGGCTGTATATAGCGTAGAGTTCTCGGACCAAGGTAATCCCGTACCCGTAGTTATGTCATCCGTCTATAACTTTTTCAGTGTAACTCCTATCTTAGTAAACTTAGACCTCTACGAGAAGGACGCCGAGGCGCTACGCCTTTTATAAAAGAGAGTCAAAGGCTATTTAGATATTTCTCCCTCTTAATATATACTCTATATATATGTAATCTCTAGATTTCTATATTCTTACATCTCTCTACTAAAGCTCTAATATATAATAAAGATTTAGTATTAGATTATAGCTATAAATACTTTCTATCGTTCTAACTAATGATTTTATAAAACTAATTGATATATAGAGCTATAAGAAGAGAATCAGAGAAGTCGTTCTAGTCTTCTAAGTCTTCTAAGCTAATAGAAGCTCTATACTACAGATCTAGCTTTATACTATGTATACGTTCTCTTTACGACGAACTAAGGCTATTTAGTCGCCTTTCAACTATGATACACGAATGAAGATTGCTGGCGTTGCGTACGCAGGTCTTAACAGGCCCGCTCATAAATCGCAAAAACCTGATTAGAATCCGCTACAAACAGCCCTTGCTGTTGCGCGTCCGCTCGACTCAGAATACAATTTTGCCAGTTTGGATTGGGGAGCTGATTGAAGGGCGCGTACTGGTATGACAAGCAAGTGCTGACGGCGAGACAGATTGCCTTGCACTCGTCAAGACTTGAGACGTACGAGCGCGACTGGGGCAGCTTGTCAGCGATATCGTAGCTGAGACCGTGCCAGGAGCATGTTGCGGGCGGTATGACAGGCGTGGGAGTCGGCGTAGGAGTCTCGGATGTTGGTTCGGGCGTTGGAGTAGGAGTGGGAGTCTCTGATGTAGGTTGGGGCGTGGGCGTAGGACTTGGACTCTCGGATATAGGCTCAGGCGTGGGAGTAGGGGTTGGAGTCTCGGATATAGGCTCAGGCGTGGGAGTAGGGGTTGGAGTCTCGGATATAGGCTCAGGCGTGGGAGTAGGGGTTGGAGTCTCGGATGTGGGAGTAGCAGAAGTGGGGGCGTTGGGAACAATTGAACAGTCCTTGTCGAAGGCCTGCCATATCTCGACGCGGCGTATCCTTTTCGGCGATGACTCGTGGAGTTGCCGAGCAGGTACATCGTATAGTTTACACGTACTCTGCATAATAGCATAGCTTGTGCAGACTAGTCTGGATGCGTTGTCTAAGCAGATTCTATGACACTCCTCCTGGGTCATGGGTCCGGAGGTTAGGGTCTCGAACCAGTATTCACTTCGCGTGATCTCGGTGTATATACCACAAGTAAGTGATGGCGAGCTGGTTGTGGTGGACTCCGCTGAGGTCGTCACACTAATGAAGGTCGTAGTTTCTAAAGGTGTAGGCGTGGGACTTTCTGATATCGTAGATGAGCTTGGAGTGTCTGATGTCGATGGGTTCAGAGTGAAAGTGCTCGATTCTTCCACGCTCGAGGAGGAAAAGAGAAACGTGGAAGTTGCCATGCTAGAGAAACTAGACATGAGTGGGGTCGTAGAAGGGGCTGCACCGGAAGAGGTGCTTAAGAAGGCTGTTGAAGATGCGGGTATCGCTGACGAGGAGATGCTGGGTGGTACACAGCATTTCCTGTTGCTAAAGTAGCGGCTGCCTTGTGGTGAACGTTGCACGGTCAAAGACCTAAAAGGACAATCAGAATGTGGCCTATCAATAGCAATACCAACTAGTTATCTTACACGAGCTTCATGTAAAGACGACATTGGCCTTGCCCAATGGAAAATGATTTGCAGGCTGATGCTGATTTGCATCGTGCACTGCAACCAGCTTTGGTTTGATTCTGCTTCCGTGGCCGTGATGTAGGGAAGGTAAGATTCAATTCCTTGCACGTTGCAAGAAGTTGCTGTAGTAAGGGCAAAGCACGAAAAGAGTCCGAATACAGCAATGAGAGCCTTCATGTTGAAGAGAATGACGTGACCGAATTGATTATAGAAAGACGGCGGCAAGGAAAAGAGAGATGGACTTCGGCACCCCTTTTGTAGAAAAACAGTAATTGGCATTAAACCATAACATGCCCGTTCCTAAATGCCTATATACGCGACTGAGTAATGGCGTACAGCCATTAACGCCACAATAAACATAAGTGCCGCTCGAGAGTCGAGACGGGTGCTAGACGGTTCGATCGCATACAGCTGTGTGAAGACGATAGGAATATGATATTCTAGTCCTTATTGATTGCAATCCATTGACTGTACAGCGCTCTGAAACTGTTATTATGTGCAAGGCACGGGAAACGCGCGAAAGCAAAGAGCGACGTTTGGCCTAAAGGGATTTGCGCCAAACATCGAGATGGGATGCTAGACCGGTTCTGGTTGTATACTAAGCCGGCTGCAGCCTGAGGTGCTCAGATGCATCGAGACCTTCGCGCCAAGGATACCGAATGACTTGGGTTCCTCTTCATGTTAATCGGCGGGCGCCCCGAACAGCCAGCTTCACTAGCTAAATGGTAGCTATTTGTTCGCAATGGGGAACCACACGAGTCTAAGAAAGCATGTTTCTAAGAGGTAATTATTACAGAGAATGCTCGAGGGTTTAGGGGGTATCAAGTCTGGAAATACAACGGCGAGCTAGTTATAGAGTAGAAGGTAGAGTCCAGTAGAGGGGCTAGGAGATTATATGTGCGGCTAAGGGATGCCAAGAAGGACCGGTATCTGGAATTCCTGGCGTGATATACAAAAGCGCATTGGACTGAACTCCCGCGATAAATAAAAGATATGGCTGAGTGTAAACACGGCGACTCTATACGCACCTTAATTATATAGAGCGTAAAAAGATATGCTACCTTTACTCAATAGATATTCTAATAGTTACAAGTCTAGTTATATACCCTAGTCACCTGAGTCTACTCCCCACCCTATTTCTGTGGCTCGTCTAGAGGCTTTCTGTACCGGCCACCTTCGACGCGCCGATTACTCTTTAGATGCTGGACGAGCTGTCCCCTATAAAGCACTAGGAGATCTATAGCCGTGAACACAGGAGCTGACACTTTAGCAACTGACATTCTATGTATTGCGCGGGTGTCCGTAACGTATGTAATAGGGAAGAAGCTCGTTATAGAGCCGCGACCTTTAGTTCTGGCGTTAAATACGTTAGAGACCAGTAGGCCGACGCCAATGGATTACGATTGAAGATATCGACAGCCACGTTGTACCTAACGTTGGCAGGCGCTTCTAGATTGGAAAATAAACTATAAACCTCCAGGGCTACTTATATTAGTCTACTATATAATGTTTTTATACAGTTCGCCGCTCTAGTGAGGCCAAAGTCTGTTCACTTGACGTAGAAGCCGCTGAGTCGGTAGAGCAGTAGGATATTCTAGAAGTTGACGATTTCCGATCGGAGGGTTTTGTCCGTGGAGGTAACTCAGGGCCGAAAGTGATTGATTGGGGCCTGAATACTTTCGAACGTAGACATATTCGTGCAGCTGTCCAATGTCAACTGGGACCGACCGAGGGGACAATGGATTGTACTGCACAGTCGAACGCGACGATGCAGCCTGAGGCCGCGAGCGCGAAGAGGCTGCCACGACGAACAAGAGAAAGCTGACGCGGCACTCGCTGGCTCTTACAGCTGTCACATCCAACAGATGGATCCTCGCGTCCCAGCTGCCTAGGATTGGCGGTTAGAATGATCAAGCACGGTTCTATGTTCTTCTTATTGGATAGAAAAACTCAACGAGGTCATGCAGATGGCAGATGCAAATGTTCTGGCGGCGGCGAAACAGATGCGACCACGACAGACACTGACGGCCAGGATCCAATTGTCGGGAACGAGAATCAGGCTTCCATCATCTGAGGCCTTTGCCACCCTGCATCTTCCTCTCAACATTACTTCTACACGTAACGACTAATTAGTGCAGGGCAACTTGGGTACTAAGCTTGAATACAAGGCTGTAGTTATCGATTGGTGATCGATAGCGACCCCAGCGATCGTCGTCCTCATGATTCTCGACTAGAAGCTGCACCATTATCGTTGCGCGCCGCATATGTGCGACCAACCAGCATGCTGGAAAGGCGAAGGAAATGCAACGTAATAGCTCGTACGCATTACTTACAACATGGTGTCTGATTCCTCATCAACATGACCCGCCTGTAGCATGTCGAAGCGATCGCTTTTGCCGACGGCGCAAGAACGAAACAAGTCTATGGCGGACTACTCGCGACGTACCGGATTGTAACTACAGCTGCAACAGCAGCAGGGAAGAGTCTTCTCCTTCGGTCTGAAGAGAAAATTCGTGGGCAGTCCAGTTGTGTTCCCGAGTGTGACTGTGTATCTCTGTACCACCACCGAAGAGCCCAGAGACCAGGACATACAAGTAACTTATCGGTAGACCCGCGTGCAGGCCACGATGCAACTGCCGTGTCTCTGGGGCCCGATTTCGAGGGACCCTTTCAACTGTGCGTGGGGAAGACATGCGAAGTACAACAATGCGGTGTTGTGATTGATCAGTCTTCACGGATAGTAACTTGTCCGAATTGCATGCACGCCTTCTCACAGACTGAGTTGCCCAGTTGGTTGTGGCAAGTGTTTGCGCAAGGAAAAATTGTTCATGCTCGTCATTTGGAGGCATTCCACTTTTTAAAGCGGCAGAAGCTTCCACGGCGAAGACTCTGGATAGAAATCAAGGATGAGGATTGAGATGAGGGCGAAAAGAGCGACAAGGAATCCAAAGAGTGGATTTTAGCTCAGTGGCGGCGATGGGTCGGATGAGTTTTCATGACAATGACGGAGGGTATGCAGACCACCAAGACACCAAGACCTGCCAGCGCTGCCAGCGACTTCTCAATGGTGCCAGGTACAGCATCGAGCTCATTTGCTGATGGCATTATTCAGTCCAGGTACGCGCCAGACCATAACCATTTCGGCGTGATGGCCGATCTGGCGCTTTTACAACGCCTGGACCCGCCACGGGCTGCAGCATAGTTCCATACCCGATGCACACCACGCACAGTCTCCCCCTTTTCATTGGCCAACTTTGCATGCTTTGTGCCTGAATGACCCACAACGGCCTGCACAGGAGACTTTTCCTACTAATCCATCTATAAATCCTCCATCCCCCGTCCATTCTCGCCTGATCGGCACAATACGCTTTCAACTATCCAAGCTGGGTCTTGTCCACGCTCTCTTTGCTATACAGCAACCACTCTCTATCCGAGATTCACACTCCCTTTCGCTCTAGCAGCACAGACGTCCAGCTCACAGCCAACTACACTCCTTATTACTACCATATACCCCTTTCAACCAAACATTGACCCTACTTGGCCATATACCCTAGTCGATTCGACACAATGCAGCTCATCACCATCGCCTCCGCTGCCATGGCGGCCCTACCTATCGTCAACGCTGCTACCGCTTCCATTTACAACAAATGCGACTTTGATTTCAACATCTGGTCCGTTTCTGCCGACGGCTCTTCCGATGCCATCACCATCAAGGCAGGTGACAAGTACACGGAGCCGTACAGGAAGCCCTCTCAGGGCGGTGTCTCGCTCAAGATGATGAACAACACCGGCTCAGCTGGTCCTGTTGGCCCAGTTTCTCAATTTGAATACACTCTGGAGGGCTTTATCTGGTATGACATGTCCAATGTCGACTGCTCCGGCCATGCTTGCCCCTTCGCACAGCACGGCTGGTACTTGGACAGCACTGATCACAATTGCCCTACTCGCAACTGTCTCGAGAATGTTGAAAAATGCATTGGAGCGTACACTTACTGGAACAACGACATCAACACCCTCTCCTGCGACTCCAACAACGACATCCAAATCTACATGTGCATTACCAGCAAGCCCGACAGCAACGATAACTACACACCAGCTCCCTCTTCCTCATCTCCAGAGGCACCAGCTTCTGAGCCCACTCAAGTTCAGGTTCAACAAGCCCAGGTAGAGGCTCCAGCTGCTCCCGTTGTTACCCCCTCGCCCGTAGAAGCGCCTCCACATGTAGTTACCGAGATCGTCTACGTGACCCAAGTCAGCTACGAGATGGTTGCGCCAAACAAACGACACGTTCACCACGCACGCCACCCACACGCACGGCCATTAATGTAAAGGGGAGGACTATACAGTCCATCATGACGCGTCGACTAAACTTTCTTCCTTCGCGGTCGGCGCGGGGCCACGAAAAACGAGCATCAATTTCTTCGAATCTTCTTGTCATACCCCCTTTACTTCATTTGTGTAATATTTTTGGCGTCTTCGCCTGTGTACCTAGGGACATGCAAGCATGAACAGCGCGCGGTGTTAACGGAGGACTCTGATATGATAGAGAAATCACGCAATTCTTCTCAGGAACGCTACTACAGCTTACAGGAGTATGTTTGCGACCTGCACTTCTTGATTCCTCCTTCTATCATGATATATTCGCCCATTGATCTATATTCACGCTTTATGTTCCACGACTATCACGACTCTCACTTCCCACTTTTTGCTATTCGCATCCACACAGAAACGCATTCAGTCGGTTGAGTGTGTTCTCGTCCCAACTGATCGAAGCGTCAGCATTCTGTGCTGGGCCCGACCAGAAAGCTAGTGATCGACGCCCACAGGCCAGTCAGGAAACCGTGCGGCTGTCAAGTCGCCCCCGCGCCATGGAAATCCTTTTCATGAAGCGAACTCTAAAGGAGCCCTCATTTCGCATGTGTGGTGATGGGTCAATACAAGCGGGTGCGGACTGCGATCCCGGCACTCGCCTTGTGGGCTTAGGGGCTGTTTATTGCATCGTGATTGGTCTGGCGGGAAATTTGGTCTCACGGGCACACCGCTGGGGTCGGGATAGTGCATACACGTACAAAAGGACTGCGAAAATTGAAATATGCCTTTTCGAACACACTTCATTTTTATTTACTTAGTCGATATAAGTTCAACGTCTACACCTTTGCAGTTTTTTATCACGGTACGGTGTTGTTAGTGTTTGTGTGCACGATGGGCTGCTGCTACTGCTGCTGTAAAGAATGTGGGAGGAGATCTGAGCGTGCGCTCTGGCCGACAGCAAACGCCACGCGATTGATCAGAGCGTCCACCATGGCCCACAAAACCCCCTCCTCAACAACGTTGTACGAAAGGAGACGCGCAAGCTTGTCTTGCCTCTTGTGCTCTAGCCCAGAGCAAATCAGTACTTGTTCCTGACCCGAGGCGTCTTACACACCCCTACCCCCTGTGCAGTCGTGGTCGTGCGTGGCGAATGTCAGCTGGCGGTCTGGCGGCTGTAGAGTACGGTGAGGGCCCGTGGTGAAACATTAATTAACAATGAGGGTATCGTATCCGACCATCGTCTTTTGCTCTCTTGGCTGTTTGTCTGGAGTCTTACGGAAAAGGCGGAAGGATGATTCAAGGACGTGAGGTGACGAGGCGATGAGGCGATGAGGCGTCGCTGTAGCAAAACCCCCTCGGTTCTGCGATACGCCGTCTCGGCGCTTGGCTGTCTACCCTGATTAGGTAGATGTAAGGTAGTATTGTAGTAACAGACGGGTGCCATGCGAGGCTGACCATTCATTGAATAATACTACAGCTGCCAGGTCCACTTTCACTACATCATCTAGCTCCATCTTCCATCATCGCGACGACCTCAAGTTTTCTCGCCATGTTCGTCTCACAAGCTGCCTCGAGTGAACCACTACACCGGTAGCCCCAATGTCCGCTGGAGATTTGATGGATAGTGAGATGCCCGGCTGCACTTAGCAGTCCCCGTATCGCTGCCCTGCCCGTCGTCGTTCGTAATCTCCTATCGCGGGTATCGTGTCGGAGATGAGCGTTTGCTCAGATGGTAGTCGAGATGTGGTCCTCGTTGACAAGTCATCCTCGTGTGGAACATCGTATGCAACGGAGTGACGTGCGACTTGCTCGTTGCACAACTTTTTTTATATGGTTCTATGGCTATCGAATTACTGCATGGGTTGAGTGAGTGAGACATGGAGGTGCGATACCCCAGTCTGCTGCTGCATTCATCTTCCTCTAATGTGTCTGGTACTGGTAGCCGTCTTGTCGATCTCATATCCACTCTCATCACGTTTGTATACAACTGTGATGTCCTATAATAGTGTCTCTCGGATGGTGTCTTGGTTCTCAGCCATACCTCTTTGGCCGGATCTATGTTTCTTCCTGTCCAATAATTAGTACTTTCCTCCCTCAAAACCCTACCGGAATATTTTCTTTCGCGCCGAATTCCTCGAACCTCCGATTGGAGTGTCCGATTCGTATTCTCGTAGATGTGTCATCGATAGTCTTTGTGCCCGATCTTTTGTGTGTTCAACTCCAATTCCAGCGGCTCTCACGTGACAGTCTCTGTCGTTGCGCTTTCTTTTGTGAATAATGGGACTTGTCACAGGGGTCCATTCCGGTACCATTCATGTTGCGCAAAACACGTGCGTGTCATGTTATGGTCTAGAATCACTATTAGACTTCGGATGACAAGCGGAAAGGCCCAGACTCTTGGTAATTACCACGTGGAGTCAGGGTACTAAACTAGAGAATCTAAGAAGACTTGGAACCGATCATTAATATTACTACCGCTGAATCAAACACGATGAGATGAACGAACAGCATGAAGGGTCGTTAGGTATTTGATCGGTCTGATAGGCCTTGGGCTCCTTCCTAGTCTCCAAACAGTTCTGAATTAACGTAGGGCGGAATGTTACCTACCTGGGCCTCTGGCTTCACAGCTTATCCAAGGCAGTGCATTCCCGAGCATTCCTTTCAAGTTGGACTCTAAGAAGCTACATACTTCCGCATCCGGAAACTGTAAGGAAAAACTCTCTTTCGAGTTGTCAAGCAGGGTTTGTGGCGCCATGAAGAATGTATCCCTTGCCTCCATAGGCATGCGCCGCATCTAGCTCATCGCTGTCTACCTGGGCATTCTCAAACCCCTTACTTCTAGTAGCACAAACCGGCAATAACTTCATCTGACTCTGCCTCTGTGTCATTTCCGGAAACAGCCTATCTTTAAACCCAAAATCGCTAATATAAGTATCTTGTTTAACAAGCACGAAGCTGATTAACGACCTCCTTCTAGCCTTGATGAATCTGTTACCAAACACGGAATAGGTCCATTTGTGAGAAATAATTACTTCCTGACTCGATTAACGCTAGTCAAATGTTCATTTTTCGAAGATTACGACGAAGGATTGAAGAGAGCTTAGTAAGGGATAAGTTCTCTTATAGCCACAGGGCCATCCTTTAGTAGCACATCTGATAGTTTCTTCGTTGATACATGTGTATTCTATAGGATATATGAGTCATGATCCTCACAATTCATGATCCTCACAATCAAAGATTCTTTAGTTATTTAAGTTTATTTACTTTTATGATGATTATTCTTGTTACGGGTAATAATTTACTAGTTATGTTTGCACTGTCTTCGTTTTCGCCGCTCACACATGACTACTATGAGCCTGTTCTGTGACTGAATCAATTGTTTATAGCTCGGCCGTCAATTCTGATGAGTCTCTCAGAGCGGGCTAGACATCATGTCACACATTCATTTCGCGTGCTAAGGTGCGTGAATGTACCAGAGATGTGTGATGATACGACAAGGCTGTCCTGAAGGCTTCTCCTTCGCGATGCAGTATCTGAAGCAGCCGCTGATTTACATGATTATCCAATCCGTTATAGTCCAGGTATCTGAATCCAATAGAAGCTACAAAATTGACTGTAATCATTTCGTCGAATCTTTCCTACATACCTTAGAAATAAACTCTCTGTACAGGATTCGAGACGTCTTACATCGATCTCCAGAACCTAAAGTAATTCACGAATGTATTTCTCTAAAACTCAAGTAACATAATGTTTTAGGTCGTATTATGCCTTGTTCTTCTAGGTCTGTACATAGCTCCTGTGCGAATTACTTGGGGGCGACACTTAATTAAAGACACGTCTATGACGGGACCCAACATGGTGAACATATCATTAATCCTGTACTTGTCTGGAGAACCTGTCTGCTGTGAGGAGTGGTGCCTAGCAGAAGAGACACGAGAGACACATCATGAAACATATTGCCACTTGAGCTGTCATTCATCGTCACTCGCTCATAACATGCTTTCACTTGCGGCTTAGTCGTTCCAGTGCAAGACGTGGATATACTAGGCTTGCGTTGCCATGATTCCCGCTTGCAAAGTCTCCAAGGAGAGCGCACCCGGATGACCTTCGCAAATCCCTCGAACAAAGTGATGGCAATAATCAAGTCTCAGTAATCACGTCTCAACAAGTCTACACGCGGGAACTACGGCTGAGTGAATTCGGTATGGTCTTCTCTGGAAAGTTAATTATGCTGCAGCTGCTAAGTCCCGGCAACTTGAAAACAGCAATGTTGGGGTTTAGGTGTCGTAAATGGTTGATATGCTTGTCACGAAACAAATAGTCGACAACGTGTACTCTTAAGACCGCCTTCACGTTCGGATACTGCATGCTCAGGCTCCAGTAAATTTACCAAGAGCACAGAGAGTGCTATAGGATTGATCTACTATGCTTTGCCTGCACATTACGTGATTCGCACCCTCATTGATTTCCTAGTCCAGCCTAAATATTGTTAGTAGCGTAGATTTATGAAAGCAGTAGGGGGAATTCGAGCAACGACCTGGGCTTTGGAATGGGAATGTCCAAGAGAACAGGAAATGATGAAAAGATTACAGCGGTTAACAGATGCAAGGTACTCAGCATCCTCCATTCACAGTCAAGCTGGCAACGATCCCAAAGAGCACATGGAGCATCCCGTTTGTACGCTTAACGAATACTTCAGAACCGAGTAAGCTAGGTGAGTGATGACAGCGTGTTTCCATGAACAGCATTCGATTACGCCTTGACACTTCTCTGCCGATGAGAGCAAACCATGTGACACGGTCATGAGATGAAGCCGAGATCAGTAGTTGCGCCTGATCCTGCAGTGACAGCTCCCGATCGTATTGCTTGAGGAATATCATGCAGACCATCTCTGCGGACATCAAGTTCGGTGTGTGTCTGAGTTGATAATTGATATGATATGATGGTCTGCAAAGTTGAGCTAAGGGAAATTCAAAGGCATACATTCAGTGACTACAACTCTGTCAGGCTACGGGTGGATGATCACAGGATGATACGCATCAGAATAAGCTATTAGTAGTATGTCGGGTGGAGTCGGGAGCTTTCAATTGATCTGGTTGCTTGAGAATGGCCGGGTGATGCTTCGGCCGAACGTTAGCATTCATTCACTTGACACGCGTAGATGAAAGTCGCAACAGCCAGCTCCTCACCACCACCAGAGACAGCCATATAGACCCAACGAGACATTCCGAATAGAAAGCGTGTCGATGACAAGGAGAATGAGACGGAGACGGGGGCAATATTGGAGATGACGATTTACCGACTCACCGGCAACATGGCGATCACGGCGCCGCCAGCCCGAGGCTCAGCCGTGTCGTGTCGTGTGGAGGCGAAAGAAATCGCGCATGCCACCGACCCGCAAATGCCCATCTCCAACTACACTATCGTCAATCTGGGGTAATTAATCAAGTAATAAGCTGGGGCCGCTCCTATCGATCATCCTATTGTCTTCCATCAAACAACTCTGATGCTCCTATGTGGTCTTCGGTGCTGTCATCGACAATATGCCCTTCTCCCATCACAGCCACTCGGGTCAGTTCTGCCCAGGCCATGCCAAGAATACATTGGAGGAGATGGTCCAAACCGCCATTAGCAGCGGCATGCGCGTGTTCGCCTTGACAGAGCACATGCCACGTGATGAAGTGGATTTCTACCCCGAGGAAGTATGTCGGGACTGTCGTTGAGCGCGCAATCACCAGCTTCTGATAACTGATGCTGCACGCAGGTGGGAAATCAAACCGCCGAGTCCTTGTGGGATCTCATCGATGATTTCTATCAAGAGGCGACACGCCTCAGGATGTGGTATGGTCATCAAATGAAAATCCTGATTGGCTTCGAATCAGAATGGATTCGCAAATCGTCGTTGCGTCTGGTTAGGATGCTGCAGGCGAAGCACGATTTCGACTTCTTCGTTGGCTCAGTACATCACGTGCACACAGTCCCGATCGACTTCGACAAGCCCACATACGATCGAGCCAGGATGGCCGCGGGAGGGTCCGATGAGAAGCTATTTGGGGACTATTTTGACTCTCAATACGATATGTTGAAGGCGCTTGAGCCACAATTAGTTGGTCATTTCGATCTCATCAGACTCTTCAGTGATGAGCCCGATGGTGGTCTGAAACGATTTCCCGGAGTTTGGCAGAAGGTCATTCGCAATTTAAGACACGTCGTTCGCTATGGCGGTATCCTCGAGCTGAACTCTGCCGCGTTAAGAAAGGGCTTGAAAGAACCGTACCCCTGTCTGGAGGTGTGCCAGGTATGTTATGTCAAACGCCAGCCTCGTCCCAATTGTGCAGTCTTGACCATTGCTGAACAGACGTTTCAAATGATGGGAGGAAAATTCGCTATGTCGGACGACAGTCATGCAGTGGATCAAGTTGCTACCCACTACATTCCATTAATGAGGTTCATTGCAAAGGCAGAAATCTCCGCTATATGCCATCTGAACCAAGTAGAACCCCCAGATGATTACGACGAATATGGTGATGATAGCGAAGGCAGTATAGATCGACCACGTAGATGGCCCAAAGCATCAGTATCCTGTGTGTGTGTGGAGGAGCTATTCGAAGAAGCAGTGGATGATTCACCTTCAGAAGATGAAGAGTATCAACAATGAAACAGAAACGATTAGCCTTCAGCAAAATGAAGTTTAACAGCGGTGAAACAGGATCCTTCCCAAGCAAAGGGTACTCCCGTGCAAACCGCGGGCGGCCTGTTCAGGGCGCAGCCTTGAAGGGGCTGTAGATGTTCTGTGTGAGACCCTGTTCCTTCTTGGCGTTGGGGCTGACGAGTCCTGGTCAGTTTCTGACAGATCTCAAGGTTACATGACAGAGGCCAGAGGGTAAAGTAATGTTTGCTGGTCAGAGCAGAAACACTCGGTGCCATCGGAGCCTTTTCCATTCTGGAGAGGTTGACATATTTTGGCAATATACAAACAACTATCAGGGCGCTTTAGACGTCCGCGGGCTTGTTCATCCTAGGTCTGGCAGCGCACATTCAAGTAATGACTTCACGCGCAAGCATCGCTAAGAACTGGTTTAGCGACAAGTGTGACGTGGCGACCTTGCAATCCTCTACCCTGTACATTTAGTTCGACTTCGGCAGACGGTGTACAGATTCAACCGGTGTGCCGAATGAATCTGTTGCGAAAAAAGAAATTAGACTGCCTGGAATCGTATCAAAGTACCAAGCCAAACGACGTGAGTGTCCTTGTCCTATACTTAGTTTAAAACCTCGAGGTATACATAGGATTAACGTGAGCGGTATCGGTGTTATTGGGTATGGGTTACAGCTAAGGTGCTAAGCCACGCGGAGCAGGTTCCGACGAGAAGCCTCACCAGGTATTGGTCATTGACGATGCAAACTTTCCTCTCAGTTCTGAATGCCGGGTGACTTTCCCGTACCATGAGCTGTCTCACTCCATTTTATTTTTCTCACTTAAGCCTGGAAGCAAGTGTGCCAAAACAAATGCCAATACAGCACTGTGGTTGGCTGGTTGAGAGTATGGGCGGAACCGGCCAGTCAGCGGGGTCTACCTTGATCACTTGCAGGTGAAAAATCGCATCATTGTGGTATGAAGGCCTTCAAAGCACATGCACTGCATGATCATGACGTTCTGTGTCTTCATTTAACTCAAGACCTGCATCATGCACGAGGGATGACAAAATCATGTCTTTCGAAGGCTGGCTTACGACGTGTATACACTAGGCACAGTTTTGTTTACGACATAGGAAGTACTGTTCTTCACTTTATTAGTATGAGTCTAGACTCGGCATCACGGCTAAATGTAATCGAGGACAAGCTTTGCCAAGAAGTCTAACATTCTGTATCTGTATCTCTCCTCATTCTTCAAATCACGAAAGGACGCGATCAATTGTGCGCTGTAGAATTATCATTCTGCGGTAGCGCTAGCGAAAGACGATCATGCAGTACGTTTGTCGAGGCAACGTTATATCTATGGAGGTTTCAGGACTACCGCAGCTATTTACTGAATCACTATTTAGATCCTTTGACGTTTTAGATCCGGTGGATCGTTCAACATCGAGGGTTTGTTTGTGTGGAGTTCTGGCTTCTGATACTAAGAGACTCTGTCTCATGTCAACAGCATGACGACTTGTTACTCGAGGTATTTTTCTCTCTTGGCTCATGCAGGCCATCCTGGCTTTGGTCCAGACAGTATGGCTGTCCTTGGTAGCTGGCCTGTACACATCCATGTAGCATGTCCATGTTTAACCCGGTTGCCGTATTCGTTACCATGTAGCACTTTTTCACCTAAAGTCACGACTCAGACCCACCTCGAAGCCGCATAAAGATGCAGTGCTAGTACCATTCTTCTGTCATGGTATAGCCTCCTAATTCTTTCCTCCTGTGGAACCTTGGATTTGGTCTTGGATGTGTCTCCGCCCTCCCCGTAAGCTTGCGGAGAGGAACGGAGATGTTCACTTCTGCAGACCCTATGATATCTACTGGGTACAGCCTGAAGTTTCTACCCAATCTGCATTTTATTGAAGGCGGGTACAGCTCCATCCAAGCAGACCCCTTGTTCCCAAATACTATTCTCCATTATCCATCAGAATTAATGGTACCTTGTCTATCAATGTTTCGATGATGGTCTCCACTTTCCAGTCTCACATCGAAGTCATAAAGGCACCCCTTCTTCGTCGATATTCAGATCAAAATAATACACCTTACTTTGTCCTGTCCTTACAAAAGTCTTTCCTTTTCTCCTTCCTCAACGTTTCAGGAAGTCAAATATTGAAGATTGCTCTGCATCGAGATGGGGGTTCAGAAACAGGTGATCAAGTCAGGCAATAACATGGACTGGCCTCGACAGGGAGACATTGTCACAATGGAATACACCGGATACCTCTACGATCCTTCCCAAGCTGCAAACGGTTATAGAGGGGTACAGTACGTATATCCCACCCGTGAACCCGTAGTTTCTGAGGCTTCCATATTGTTGTCAGACTACTAAAGTTCCACTTCTAGATTTGATACATCAGTTGGCCGAGGAGATCTCACGACGAAGATAGGGGTTGGTCAGATCATAAGAGGTCAGCCCATCCTTTCTATGGTTCAATTGGGATCGTCATCGCCCACCTCTTCAGTCTGACAGATGTATGACAGGTTGGGATGAAGGGATTCTAGGATCTTCGACGGCGTATGGCATGTCTTTGGGTGAGAAGGCTACCCTAATGATTACGAGGTATGAGGAGCAGCACATTCTTGAATTGTTATCATGTCTCATGCTTGTTAATTTCTTTTGTCACACGAAAGTTTGCTGATAATCATCGCAGCGATTACGGATACGGTTCACGGTAAGTTCACTCCTGATGCCCCGCAATGTGTCGGACATATCGATCAGTGGGTAGCGAAGATATCCAGTTCTATGCCAGCAACACATTAGAAGACGCATCTCGGTCAATGCGAGGCTCAATTTCTACCTTATCGCATGTCGACCATGACATCTAGCTAATGCATCACCTCGTAGAGGATTCTTAAGAGCCATCCCTCCCGACAGTTCCTTAATCTTGTAAGTTGAACCAGTACCTACTCACTTCCGGCACTTTCTCCGCAACTTCCCAATCTGACCGTTGTTGTCCGTACTCGACTTGTCCTAATCTCCGTATGCATCGCTGACTTGTTACACTCCAGCGACGTCACGTTGAAAGCCATCAACGGCAAGCGAGCCTATTGGATCTAAGTGCCATGATTTGGCGGTAAGATGGCGTTGCTGCATGTGCGGGCCACAGCAAGCCCATCGAATCACTTTAGACTCAGTTTTCCACAGCGAAAGATGTCATCAAAACAATAGAATTCGATACATTCCTTTATGACTTAGATCTATTTCACGAAGCAATCGAGCTTGACCGAGATTTCAATCCATTTCACCGCCTCTCTGTACGATTTCTGCCCAGAACATTTCGCTGCACGACATATGCGTTACACATCTGTATAGATAGCCGAGATATAACATGGGGACGCGGTTGTAGGCCCCCAAGTATACAGGCCATGGCGTACAAAGTTGGTTGGATGCCTCCGTCAATGTATCAGTATGAACTTTGCGGTTACTCCAAGAAAACAAAATGCAATTACTTTTAGTATACATTCATCCTTCCCATATTTAATTACGTCTCCGGCTTTTCGCTGACGCGCCTCTCACAGACACAATGCTACACATATCCAACATATTCTACCCGGCAAACCGGTTCCGAGCAGTATTAACCCTGACTAGCAGCAACTTATGGGCTAATCGTATACACGCACGACACACCCAGATGCGTTGCTAGTGGCGATGAGCATACTCATCCCAACTCCTGGATCATGGTAGTCGTGTTGGGTGCGCTTCTCGATGTGACCCCATGAGCACAACAGATCGGCTCGGATTGCGACGATCACATTGTTCGTAGACTGTCCATGAAGCTCTAATGTTTGTACCAGAACCACCTGATTCTCATAATATCGATTTTTCAAGACTGCACAGCAATTACCGCTAAGTAATCGGCGACTGAGGTTTCATGCACAGTATAGGGGACCTTGGTATGGAGTGCCATAATGTAAACCCTGTTCTTAACAACGGCACTACATGAACGCCCGGCAGAATGGCCCCGATAGGGCTGTCCCTTTGTAATGCGAGGGTAATAGGTGGAGGATTTAATGGGATAAACCAAAGTAGGGTTCGGAACAGAATACGTGCAAGAGAAGCAAAGCAGCTTTACGGCTCCTCCATCGAGATTTCGACAATGGATCTCGACCTCGTCACGGGTTACGAACCATTACATGGGTGGTCGTTCGCCGATCTGAAGAGATGAGCCGCTGTTGTGACCGATAGAGCATGAATTACACTCCACTAATATACCTGGGATGCCCGAATAGCTACCGCAAGTCTACGGTCGTGTCCGCGGGGATACAAGGGCTGGAAGCCATTGCCGGGCCAATCTGATCACGACCTGACTCGCGCACGGTAGAGTGTTTTGGCTATGTATGTCCTTGCGTCGAGACGGGTCTGCGATTCAAGGATTGGAATTGTGAAGGTTACATTGAAGCATATCCTTGCTGCTATATTTATGATCCATGAAGCGAAGAACTTGGATCTTTTAACGTTGTCTACTGTAGCGTTGTCTACTGTAGTCGCCATTGTACCCATATTGAAATTATCCCAAACCACAATGACCCCCAGGACACCGATTTTACTCCAAGTATGCAACCAATTACATTGCAGAGACATGTTTAGACAGGATCAGACGAAGTAAGGCAAGACGCTAGGAAGCAGGATGTGAGGACTCAGGGCGTGATCCTGGGTCGGCAACCTGAACGGTGAATTCTGAGAGCTTTTGCGACGTGCAAAGAAAAAAAGGAATTCCTCGAACCTACTACCCGGTGCGGGTATTCGTGCTATAACATTCAAGGCAATATTCATTAGCGTAGCAAGATCTTAGCCATCTCGTTAGCGCTCATCTATATATAGTCATTCTATTAGAGTGAGATCTAGGCCTAGATAGGTAGCAGGAGATATCCTGACTAGATACAATCTATACGTTATTCCGGTGAATTCTTTTTATAAGCAGATAAGACCTTCCCATACCACTCACGCCACTCCAACGAGTATTGCCCTGAATATCATGGTAACAAGAGTCCTAGGCATACTTGGGGCAATTAAGCACTTGAAGGAGTCACACTATACGCTACTACCCTTGCCGAAGCATCGCAGGCGCCAAAATACGCGGAAAACCTTATACTGAGTAGCAGTTTGCTGCAAGACCCTGGCGCACTGCGCGGGAATGTAGGATGATGGGACCGAGGCATGGAGATCCGGGATCCTCTGTCGATGTCTGATCGATAGTATAGTCTACACTCCTGACGTGTTGTGTGATGCAACATTGATGATGGATCCACTGATTGGTACAGCCGAGCGACGGGCCCGTTCCCGGTGTCTTGGATAGGTGAGCCAGAACAAGAAGGCGAAGCGAAAGGCCTTACGACCCGCAATAATGCCCCCAAAAACAGGGAGTAGGTTGCGGGAAGTCTCGTGGGAAACTGAGCAGTAGGGTGCACCGTTCGACCATGGATTTGGAAATCGAAGATCACGTCAATGAGGCCGCTGCATGGAATATGGTTGTTTACAGCCTGGCTTTCATTGACATCAGGCCAGTACCCACGCTCGGATGGTCCACGAAGTACGACTGTTTCCGTGATAAGGCTGGTGTTGTGATTCTATGGTTCAAACTTGGATTCGGTGCCATTTCGATCCATTCATGGTCTGCGACTTGCCATAGTTACAGCACAACAATAGTTAAAAAAACAAGTCTATCCATAGGGCCACGCTAGTTTGATTGACAGTTCTTAGCTTCATGGCCTGATCGATCCATAGGATTCTAACCGTCGGGCCGGTCGCCACACCCGGTGCCGGAGAACTGGATCGTAAGTTCACGCTCAAACAAACAATACTCACTAGCTCGACTGATTGAGCAGATAATCTAATCTATTGCTAAACGCTCCTAAGACCAGGGATCCATGCCCTGGTGCAAAGATGTAGCTGTCATAGGTAGTAAGCAGTGTGATATAATATCGAAAGCGACATGCTTTTGTCTCGCGAAACGCGGCTCACAGGACCGAGTCACAGATCGATACTCAAGTCGTCAATGCAAGCGTTTTGAGGGATTTGTATCGGCTTATACGTGACTGTGGCAAGGCTGAGGAGTATTGCCAGAGCACATAGTTCAGTTCATGACACATCGTGTTGACATGGCCATCTTCTTGGTTAAGCTTCCATTTACATGGCAGTCAACGTATCAACGTGGTGTCTTTGATAATCCCATGGGACAAAAATCACGTAGCCCGTGCATGGATGCAAGTCGTTCACTATGGACCGATGTTGAAAGCATTAACGCGGGTTAAGGGTGACCCCTGGACGCTGGCGAGCGATTAGTCGACGGCGTTGTAGTCACTCTAGATGCGTTAGCTAGCTCGTCTGAATCCTGGTTCCTGGCAATGTATGGCGGGGACTCCCAACAAGTGTACAATGGAGCTAATGATGCGTATGGCAAGATGTCACACCTTTAGCTGCATGTAGGCGCATCATGCCAAGACTTCCGATGTCGAGTTCGTGGCTACTATATGCCTTAATTTTCGCAGTCCTAAGTACTGAAGAGGCAATGAAAAGGGGGAGGAATATAGAAGGAAAGAGGAACATTGAGAGGTATGTATGAATGTATATACTACGTGAAAAACTTCAAGTGTGCAGCCCTTGCTGCGTGCTGTGTTCTCTTCACGCGCGTGGGTGAGATACATGTGCGTTTTATTGTATCTGTACTATAGACAAGCAAGACACGGTGCTTCCGGGTAACGTTGCTTATAACGCTCAGCTTTGTTGATCGCACCAATCCGACTTCGAGCTGGGTCGGCGCCAAAGTTGAAATCTCATGCGGTTTGTACTGTCAGATCACAGAATACAAGTGTGTTCGTATGATTCATTGGGTAGCCTGATAACAGTGGTAATGCCTATCATGACAAGCATGGACTCCCTTAGGAATGCGACAAGCGATTGTAGCCAGCCCTTCCATAGAGAATGTCGGAGTCTAGGAGTGTTATTGTGTCTGCAGATGATGCCAGATGGCGTGAAAACTCTCATGTGGATGTAAGTGTAAAAAATGCTAGGTGAGAACTTTGAAATGCCGGTCACGGCCGGGACCTGACCACAATGACTATGATCACTGTCTCGTGGTATTTATGAGGTGGTCAGCCGCCGTGTAGATGCTAAATGCATAAGATTTTACACTGAGGTCGGTAGGGAGAGTAGTACCATTAGGAAGCGTCCATCTGGGGTGACTTAGTAGGGCAAAGGGAACAATCGTAGCCATAAGAACACTCTATATGCCAAACATATCATGCCGGTTCTTGCCAGGATTTGCCCAGAGCTTCGGATACTTGGTGGTCGGTCCAGTACCAAAGGTTCTTTGCCAAGTCTTTATTTTGCGCAGTGGTGCTTGTTTCATACTCGGTTGCCACTGGTACGAAGTACTTCCCTCGTAATTGCTGTTTCTCGACTTCAGGACTTGCAGCCAGGAAAATCGCTGTGGCGGCTCCATCTTCTGGAGATTGACCGACGAATTCAACACCGCTCTTGATGACCTTCCCAGCAATACTACCCAGCATGTTCTTCCACGTGTCCATTGCTTCGGTGGGAATGTTGCCTGGAAAGTAGCTG
Organism: Pseudovirgaria hyperparasitica; assembly: GCF_010093815.1. Lineage (NCBI taxonomy): Eukaryota > Fungi > Ascomycota > Dothideomycetes > Acrospermales > Acrospermaceae > Pseudovirgaria > Pseudovirgaria hyperparasitica. The sequence continues at coordinate 1,410,097 of NW_022985549.1, forward strand.
TTGACGAAGACGTTGGATGAGCCTTTCTTTTCAAGCAGCTTTGCTAGTTCACGCGTGAATAGGATATTGGCAAGCTTCGATCGCCCATATCTCCAAACATTGTCAAAGACAGCTGGAGATTTGACAGGTTGGTCAGATCGCAAAAGTGCTAGGTCGAGTTCCTGGCAAGCTAAATGCAGTGATGACGAGGTGATCACGATCCGCGCAGAGCCATACTCTGCTCCGGTCGATTCAATCAGTGGAAGTAGGAGAAGCGTAAGTACGTAATGGCCGACGTGGTTCGTCGCGAAAACAGACTCGATACCTTGTGGGCTAAGGGAACACCCCGAAGAAGGAGGTACGCCTACATAGAATAATTAGGTACAAATACAACAGCGTTGAAGCCGAGAACATACCAGCATTGTTGAACAGGATGTCTAAACGATTTAGTCTCGATCGTAAAATCTCCACACTCCTTTTCACGGCATGAATGTCGCTGAGATCACATTGCACAAACTCAGTGCGGTTCTCCACATCAGCAGCTTTTAACCCTTTTTGGTTCACCCATTCCGAACGTGCAGCAGTAAAACGCTCTTCCGATCTAGCGAGGACATAGACTTTAGCGATGCCGTGGAGGAGTAGTTGGGCAGTGATCTCTCGACCGATACCAGCCTGGCCACCCGTGACGACGGCCGTTTTACCGGTAAGATCTGGAGTGTCTTGGAGCTTGAACTTGCGGTGACTAATGAGGCCTGACATCGTTAACAGAGATATTGGATTGTAAGCGGGGAGATTGGCAAGTGGATTGTACATGTTGCATACTTTGGAGACGTAGTCCTTGGAGACTTAGTGTTGCTGAGGTGTTATTTTCTTCCTTAACCTCCCCACATCCGGATTGGTCAATGCATGACGTAGCGTATGTAGGCCTCAGGCATTAATATCACTCTTGGTCAGTTCTGGGTCTGAGAGAGAGAGAAATGGGTTAAAACTCAACAGACAGCTCGTAGCATTCAGAGGCTGAAGCTGATATACCTAGTCAGCTGACTGCATTTCACGGTCCTACTATAACTGTATCATGAGACTGTTCAATTAGCCCGTTGCTGCGAGATTCGAAGAGCATTGACAGGACGAAAGGCAGGAAAGACTATATAGTCTAATGAATAGATTGCACGATATATACAAATGCTGTGCCCCACTCAAATTTATAATTTGTACTTCACTCACGTCCCAACGCCATGCTATGCTTTCATCACCAAACCATTCAACATGCAAAATTAACAGCCTGACGGGAGAGTGTAGTCTTCAACACGGTTGGTGCCAGTACCGCGCGATGCATTGACACCGAGACCACGCTTGGCGAATGCCTTCCAAAGGTCGCATTTATTGGAGCCACCGGTAAGGTTGGCGTCAGCGTCGATGATGGCATCACGAGCCTGGACAAAATTTGGATTGCAAGGTTGGCTGAAAGCAATGTTAGTCATGGGTGGGTTCACAATGGAAAGGTAAAGATACTTACAGTGCCATACCGTCAAGGACGAGCTTCATGCTCAGATATCGGCCGTCGGTGGGCACGCCGTTGGAGTAGACTGGTGTCTGGCTAGCGGTGTTACCATGCTTATCGATCAAGTTCCACATGACCTCGTAAAGGATTGTTGCCCAGGTGGTCCCGATGGCGTGGACTTCATTCTGGCTGTTCAAGGACTTGTAGGTGAGAGGATTGGTAGAGAGAGAGGTTGAGTAGAGGTATTGACGGATACCATTTGCCTTGCCACTGACCCAAGCACCGAGCGGCATGTTGGTGCTGCGGCTGTCGGACGTCTTGGTGTCGATTGCAAGAGCGTAAAAGTCACTCCAGCCCTCGCCCATACCGCCAGCTTCGGTGGCGCTGAGGCAATTTGAGTTTGCTGGGCCGCCAGTTAACCTGTTAGATAGACCATGTGTGTACTCGTGAAGGACGACACCGGCCTCGAAGGAGCAGTCCCGGTTTGGAGTTGTGCTGGTCCACATGTACATGCGCATGCGACCATTTTGGCCATCGGGAGGGGTGGCAAAGTTAGCATTGTTGGTTCCCGATCCGTCCTGGGCGTTGAGAATGACAAAGTCATTACCGCTTCCACCTTGATTGTTGTTATTGCTCTCAAAGTTACCCGCCTTCTCAGTGAACCCGAGTTGGTAAAGCAAATCGTGGTAACGATTAGCCGTGTAGAACAGCTGCGTGACTGAGGCGTTTTGGTACACCTTGTTGTCTGTCTCCTGAAGAGAGTATGGGAAGTCAAAGGTCAAGGAGCTGCTGCCGTCCGGGCGTGGATCATTCAAGTAGGAGGTATCACCCTCATAGTTCACCTGAGCAATGGCATTGTTGCCACGAGTAGTGGTGTAGGAGGTAGAACCAGTACTGTGCCACCCAAATTCAGAGGCGGTACCATCAGCAGGATCTTTGACAAGTGTACGTGACCCCTTGGTAGGGTCATTGACAGTCCATGGGTATACGTTGTAAGTGGCATCAGCAACGTAGTCCGCGACACCGTGCACCCGTTCGGTGTTCTGAGCATCGACGTAGGAGAGTAGCCAATTATCATAGATATCCGTCTCCACTCTCCATGTCAGCTTTAGGGAACCATCCTCACCCTGGAAGTAGACGAGCTTGGAGATGGGATCTGATACAGCACCAGAGCTGCCTTTGATAGTGTAGGTCTCCTTTTCTTGTTGAGCTTCAGCGGTAGCAGATGAAGCATCGACGGACAACTGTAGAACATTGTTTGCGCCAGTCAACGCGGACACAGCATCCACGAAATCACGCTTCTGAAGTGGACTCTCAGCAGGGATGTCACCTTGGAAAAAGGAGTGTCCAAACGATAGAATGGATCCATCCTTAGCGATCTGCAGGTTGTTAGCTTACGAAAGAAAAGGAAGTGATCGGGCCTGACTTACGTTGATGTTGAAGTCAGCATTGTCGATGTCTAGATCATGAGCAGTCTGCCTGACGTGGATGTGTGTGATGCCACTGTCACCAGTGTAGTAGTCAGGGACTACACGGAAGGAGGCGTCAGGAAATGTCTTCTTGACAAGTTCCGTCGCAGTCTCTACCGCGTCTGCTCGTTTCTGTATGCTCCCATTGATGTTTTCCTCCCGAACCTTCTCGTTCTGGGTGTACTGGGCCTTAGCTGGGAGCCTGAACTTGTTCAAGTCAACGGTACGCCTCTGGATGTTAGCAGCGGCAGGGCGCTCGACGTCAGTCCGGAAGGGGTGAGCGACGACACCAGTCAAGAACAAAGACACTGCAAGGAGGACTGGCTTCACCATATTGATGCTTGGTTCCTGGTGTAGGTATTTTGAAATGAGGCTGGAGGCTGAAAATTAATTCGACGGCCATCTTGCACTATTTAAATGAATGTTGGCTCCTCTGGGAGGCGATATGCTGCGAAGTCGTTGACAACGCAGCTGCCTGTTCCAGGTAGGACAATGATCAGATCTGAGCATCTTATGTGTGTACCCAATCTAGATAACGCATTCATAATTGGGGGGCTTGCGGCTGGAAAGTAGGGGATAAAGGTGACATCCGTAGGAAAACGCCCTGCTGGTGTCGAGATGCCAAGGAGGGAGATCGATACGCTCCACTATGGATTACTTCCAGGCTTCCTATCTGGTCGAAAGCTCGAGGGATGAAAAACGTGTGGACACTGAGCCGACACCCTCATTCTCGATATGTGATCGTCGGTTATGATGCCAAGATTGGTAGCGGACAGATACTTTGTATCCCCTAGCCTAATGGGGCAGGTTGTGAAGCAAGCTGGGCGGCCCGTCGGAGAATTCTTGGCATCTTTGAGGAAATACTGTATCCGGTGACTACGGCAATCATGTCTGGCAGATGACGTTTCTCATTCGGGAGGTGGCTCAAGGAGTAATGTCTTGCGATAGGTAATTGTTTTGATTGCCGCCGCTTAGCGGACTAGAGATGCGACCTCATGAGTGGTCCACGGGCAGGGCCATACAAGGCAGGTGTGTCGCGACCAATCTTTTCGAGCTTCGGCTCCATGCTATGCCCAGGGTAGATGATAAGCAGGTCTATACAGCCTATGTTACATTCCTATTCGACTGTGGCGGCGGAATCAGATGGCGGGCGCTCGCATGCTGTCCTTCTTGAATCAGCCTCATCAGTTCCAGGCGGGCTGCCAGGGTGGGGCAGGTAGATCGCCAGCAGGGAGATCGGCATCAACATCGCGTGCTGGGAATCGTGGGTCGTGTATATCTCCGTGAAGACCAGCTACAGCGCCAAGTTGGGAGATTTGTGTGATCGATGTAGGGCACAGAGTAAAACCGTACCGCTGAATCGATGACAGAGTCCGATGGGCATTCGAGTAAGCGAAATGATGATAACTAGAGAGTAGCACTGCAGGTAAGACACCAGACTGAACCTCGCCTCGGCGGGCAGGGCTTGTATTCAAGACCTCGGCATGCATTGATAGTATGGGCACCCGCAAGTACAAAAGATATCAAGTACTGTCTTTTTGCTCCCGGGTGAGTCAATCAATCATAACCGCTGATGTTCGCAGGATTTCGTGTAGGCGATGATATTATACCGTTGTACGTAGTCGATCGAGTATGAAACTGCAGCTTTGACGATTTGATCAGATCGATGATAGTGCGTAGGTAGTGAGATCTGGATCTATTGTCCCAAAACAAGCTCTGGCCCCTGTTGTACCTGCATGCTGCCAAGATGAATTCTCGCCGAATGCACGCCGCAAGGCTTCTACCAGTCGACAAAGCTTGCGTGCATATACGTAGCATTCTTCTGAGTTTCTTGTTGAAGTCATGATGTCAAGCAGTACAAAGACAACAGTTACGACCTCTTGTGGGCATTTCTTATCTTGTACGTTATAGCTCAGAGTCTCAGGGTGCCGCACTCGCGCTACGGAGCGGAGCGTGGTGCGTGGTTTCAACGGCCAGCGCATCTTGAAGGATGGATCGAATTAGATATATTCTGAAAAGTCTGAGCAGCAAAATGATCGATGAAAAGTTATGTAGCCATGCCCCATCGCCTCCCATATATTTCTTTCCAACGCCCTGCGATATTGACGTGGCACCAAGAATGAAACCTGCCTCGTCGTCCGTCGACCAACTACTCAAACTTCGCATAAGCCAGCTCGTAAGCCAATGCCAGAGTTAGCTTCGCATGCTGTAGCATATGGTCAAACGAAAGGTACTCAATTTTGTCCTCTGTAGTGTGGATCTTGTTATCCGAATACTTGAAATCACTTTCAATCACGAAAGCACTTGGATATCCCGCTTTGCTCGCACTCGCATGATCGCTGCATGCATATCCACACTTCGTCAGCACAAATGGAATATCGCAGTAATCTGTGATAACCTCTTTAATGAACTCTGTGAGCCCAGGGTCCACAAAGTCGGTGATGACACCGACAGACTCGGGCTCGCCGGCGTCGATAGTCTTCTGGACGTAGCCCGTCATATCTTGCTGTAGCATGGCCTTCACATCACGGCCCTCTTTCTGGTAGGACTGGAAGATAGCTTGGGAGCCGAGGAGGCCGCCTTCCTCGGCTGAGTACCACTGGAACTCGAGTGTATTTTCGGCTTTGCCAGCAAGGATGTCTTTGTCGGTAAGGAGAACACGAAGAGCTTCCCAGATGGTGACGGTGCCGGAGCCATCGTCGTCAGCCCCAGGAGCGGCAAGGAGCGAGGGCAGGAAAAGGTTGATGGAGTCCTGATGAGCGCCAATGACGACTGTCTTCTCGCTCTTGCCGGGGATAGTCACTATCAAAGAGTTCTGCCCCCACGGGTGCGGAAAGTGTACGGCCGTGATGTTGTGGTCCAGCGCGCCTGCGTCTTTGAGGGTTTGAGTTACAGACTCCAGCAGCCATGATGAAGACTGTGCGCCGTAGGTAGACTTGTAGTACCTAGTATGGAAGGAGGTGAATTTCTCCAGGTGCTTACGCATGTTGTCCTTCTCTAGCTTCTTTATCATGGGCGAGATGGTGTCGTTGTATGCAGTCTTGGACGGAAACTTGACTTTAGCCATAGTTGAGGAGGCATCGTTGAAGTCGCGATGGTTTGTGATGTCGAAGAAGTTCTGTCCGGCCTAAAAGAGGTGTTAGCATAGAGTCAAGCACGCGAAAGAGATGAAAAGAACCTTGCGCAACTCCCACTTCTCGTCCTCTGTAATCCATCTCGTATTGCCTGGTGAAAGCTCAACAAGGAAGCGCTCATTGCTCTGGAGCGGGACTTGACCTGGTCCCTGAATTGAACGGGCATAAGTACCAGCCGCAAGGCAGGCTGGAAGAATTAAAGAGGCCTTCATAGTCGGCGATTATGCGGGCGTGAACAAAAGACGGTGGTCGAGCTTTCAACGCTGGATCTCTTATGATTCAGGTACCTGGTAGTTACCTGCTAGGTACTATGGCGATGATGACGCAAAGGAGGCTGGGCGGGTGCCCGGAGGTCGGCCCTCCAGCTCCACTGTAGAAGGTTTGGAAGACCCCGGCCGAGGGACCACACCGCTTTCGTTGTTTTGACAACAGACATGCGCTTGCACCACCCGTCCTTCCGTGACTTTCATACTCATACTCCTGATACTATGACACAAGGATTGAAAGGACTGCAAATAGCGCCGGAGCCGTGGCCAGCATGTCAGAGCCTTGAGATGCGAATTCCTCTTCACCTTTCCTAGATCGAGGCGCCTTGAATTAGTGGCAAAGTAGATCTTGACCGAGCTAGTATCATCCTCTACTGAAGACATTCGATCTTTGATATTCCATGGTCTATACAAAGACCATGAGCGAATATCTCATTCTTTGATCTGCATCTCAAGCGCCTACAGAGCCTTTTCGGTGAGAATCAGTTTTCTGCCTGGTAGGCTTTCGAGTCTGAGAACAACATCAAGTCTTTAACATATGCGAACCATAGCTACCTAGCAGCAGTATTGAGTTCGTCCGTATGCTCTGGTAGACCTCATTGATTTGTCGCTATGCAGCTTCCACGCTTCAAAGCTCCATTGCCAAGATCAAGGTAGTCAGCCCCAGGCGCGAAAGGTTCTGAGCGAGGTTTCAGCAGTTCTATCATCATGAGCCATTGTTGATAGCGGTCTGGTATATCAAGTGTGACGCCGACGCCCTTCACTTGCACAGATTATAGATAACGGAAAGGAGTACGACGGTCCACAAATGGAAAGACGGTGAACAACCCATGCTAATGAAAGCAGCTCACTTCGTCTACCCTGAAGGCTGAATATCCATCTAGATACCAGAACATATAGCCGGCCGCGTAAATCATATCTTCTCTCGAGAGAAGTCTTGAAGATAGTCTTGCCCATACGACTGATCGAGCTAGCTTGACAAATCCATGCCCGTCCTCCATCGGATGAAACACATGCAGCCATGGCCATTCACTCGACCCTAGGTAGTAATCGATCGGGTACACCAGAAAGATAAAAGGGATTTCAACTAAGTCGATGACGAGGTAGAAAGACTCAATGCCAACCCTGTGTGATTGGGAGTGAGGAAATGCAACTGCCTAGTGAGGCGTAAGAGAAGATGAGAGCGCTCGCATATGGTTGAGCGTTCATGAATAATAGATTGTGAACTTTGGCCGTCTCTCCTTCAAAGCAAGAGCGAGTTTATGCAGTGGGTTAGGCGCTAAGTGGTTTCAGCATTGTTGAGGTCACTACGGGAATCTCCTGAACGTTAAAAAGCATGAGGTCGACTTATTGAACATGACACAATGCAACGTTCTTGAGACAAAAAGCTTCGGCTTGTTGTCGGGGTGTTGGGCTCGTAGGGCTCCAGTCTTGATAGACAACGTACAGAAAATCTTTAAGCATGCTAGGGTGAGATGCCGGCACTAGCCAAGTGAATTCAAGGAGATCGTGGAATTGAAGTTTGACCTGCCTACCTGTTTCGCAAAATTTTCGCATACAGGTCTTATTTAATCTTCTCGTCAACTTCTCGTTGCTCTCTATACCTGTTTCCCCGCCACTTCGGATTCTACATTCGTTCCATTGTCTGATCGCACGTACAGTCCATAGCAGCCGACACCGACGTGGTCAATAAATTCTCAGAACATCCAACATGGCGCCTAGCGATGATGGGTTTGGTCAGTTGCTCGAGACGGGCGAATACAGTGACTGTATCATTGTATGCATAGGACCTGAGGTCAACTACGAGTTCAGAACTCATAAATCTGTCGTCTGTTGCCAATCGCCCGTCCTAAGAGCGGCTTTCAATCGCTCATCCATGGCACGTTTGCACCGACAGTCGAATAGGAACAAGGCTGACCTGGTCTAGGAGAATTCTCCCGACACCATACTCATCGAGGACTATGACCTGACTACGGTTGCACACATGATGGACTTCCTTTACAAAAAGTCATATAGTGTCAATGTCACCGACGTTGACGACAAGGTAAGAATGGGCATCCACGGTTGGAGCAAAAAGTGAGCTTACTCAAGATGAGGATATTTCCAACAAATTGATCCAGCACATCCGCGTCAATGCTATTGCGGAATGCTACAAGATCGAGCAGCTCAAGTCGCTCGCGAGCTCCCAATTTCATTCACTTCTAGAGTCCTCTTTCACAATTACCGGGCTAGCCCACGTTATCACCGAGCTCAGCGCAATAAACGAGACGTCGATGAAGGCAGATCTAGCGTCCGCCCTGTCAAAGAACCCTGCGAATGCCGTGAAGTATCTATCAGCACAAAGAGGCAAGGTCGACGAGCTTTGGTTCTATGTATTGCTCTGCTTCGGGCTGGAGCATGGGGCGATACAGTCGCATCTAGATAAGACGCAGGCTATGCTCTCACATGAGGAGACTGAGATGGAGAATGTCAGAAGTAAGCTTTCAGAGGTGATGACTGAACTGTCCGACGCCAAGGTTGAGCTATCAAGCACAAAGACTGAGCTTTCAGATCTAAAGACTCTGTATCATGTTACTCAGTCACAGCTACAAAGGCTTGAAGCCGCGCTCTTGACCAAGGAGACCCAGCTTTCCACTACAAATGCTGGACTGGCGCACTCAAAAAACGATCTTTCAAACGTGGAAATCTTGCATTCAAGGGAGCTCACAAAGGTGAAGGCTCAGCTCGCGAATGTGAAAGTCGAACTTGCGAATACGACAGCGAAGCCAACGAGACAAAACGCTTCAAGGCAAGGATTGACCGCGAATCAAAAAGACGAGTTGGCGGATTTCAAAGCCTGCGTGAAAAAAGTCAACGATACAAACGAGTGTCGACACTGTGGTGAGAGCTTCAAATGGCGCGTCGACGGTGCTCTCAATTTGCGTTGCGGAGCCTGCACAACACGAAACTGATATGAGCGTCGCTCTCGTTTGAGCAGATTAATTTCTCTCTCTTAAGATAAAGGACTATGCTACATGGGTTAGGGAGTGGGCTTGCAGGATGATACTGTGACGACTCAAATGTTGGACGGATAGCATTGAAGATAGATCCAGCAATCACAAACACGTAGACCCAGCGAAGGCAATCTAATATTCTGTTTCAGTACTGCTTAGGTCTTGGGACTGGGTTCCCAGGGAGCAGCCTTACAGTATGTATCTCACGACACTGTGACACTTTGATCATAAAGCGGTGCCACAGTGCTTCCCCGTGGTGAAGTGAAGACAATCTGAATTGTTCATTGTTGTTGCCATTGCCGTCGACGCGGAAACCCTCAAGACGCGTCCTACCCATGCACTGTACGCGTGGTGGCAAACGGCGAAGTAGCTAGTTCGTAGGTCGTTCGCAATATTCATTTTCTTAAAGATAGAGTTAAGCAATCCCTCAGCCTGTCAGTTCATGACTCTACACCCAAGTTCAACAGAGTTAGAATCAGATCTTCTTCGCAACACGAGTTTCACATCCTCTCAATTTGACGAGTTGGACATGATGGTTTCAACATCGTCACTGGAAGTCTTTAAACAGCTTCTCAAAACTGGCGACTACAGTGACTGCACGCTGGTATGCGAGGGTCGTGAGTTCAAGACTCATAAGTCCGTAGTTTGCTCACAGTCACCTGTACTAAAGAAAGCACTCGACGGTTCATTCAAGGTTAGTAATACCTTCCGGCTTTAGCAATGTTTCCGGTACCGGTACCAAAGTATTTATAGGAGGGCATCACAAATGTTGTCAACATCGAGGCGTTCGACGTAAATACGGTTGAGTGCATGGTCAACTTCCTATACACTGGAGACTACAGCGTCGACATGTTTGTAGAAGAAGAGGTAACCGAATCCCGGGTCGATCTGGGAGGACGCAAGTCCAACCTAATCATGAACATCAATGAAGGTATTGACGGTGTCATGTCGGGACTGGCAGAGACGCATCTAATCGATCTAGAGGATCCTCCGGACCTTAAGTCAGTCGATATATCTGCTATGCTTCGACCGCATATATGCGCCAACGCTATTGGCGATTTCTACTTTCTCCCAGACCTGAAAGCTTGTGCGTCAAAGAAGATCGAAGCCATTCTGAAAGATACCTTCAGCGTCCAAGGTTTGGCCGAAGTCATACGTGTAGCCTCTGAAGTCAACCACGACGATCCTATGAAGCATCTCGTTATCGACGCAATTGTGAAGAATATACATGAGGTCATGGAGGACGAGACGCTTAACAGATCTGAACTGGACGCTTTTCCGTTGGACTTGATCAAGAGTCTCTATCAACGACTACAAGCGACGGAGACCGAACTACGCAGATACAAAAAGGAGTATAGAGCATTTTTGTCCACGCAGGAAGATCTGGTAAAGCTCAGGGCTGATCATCAACATTTCGAGACCCAACTCACGACCGCGCTGACGCATCTTCGCACGACACGCCAATGCAGGAACGTAAACTGCAAACGTGACTTCGCTAGTTACCTTGAATGGAATGGGTCTAGCGATTCGCCTTGTTTTTTGTTGCGCTGTCAGAGGTGCAGATGTAAGCACTGAGGTGTAGACAGCGTGTAAGTAGCGTAGCATGGCCTCATAAGCTTGAACGATAGAGTGTCGCTTTATCGGGAGGAGCGACTTTGTGTGCGAAATTGCACTATGAGAAGTGGAATTACTGCAGATTAAGGGGATCCTGAGTGCGTTGGATAGACTTTGATCGGAACGGGACGCTACAATTCATCATAATGTTGGTATGCCACGACATTCTAGCTCTCCCGTCAATTTTCATCCAAGAAACCCTGAAAGCAGTTATTATCACAATTGGCACATTAGCCGGTCAGAACTAGACGTCCGTAACAATGATACCACAATCGTCCAGCTTATGGCGTAGTTTTCTCAAGCCTTTCGGTGGCTTCACCTTGCTTTCACTCTCACTCAACTCAACGTTGAATGTTTTCAATGCAAGTAGCACCTTGTCCTTCTCATCCCAGTCCGCCAGTATCCAGTCAAACATCTCAATGTCGCTCTTCCTCGCTCTCAGTAACAGATTCTCGAGTGTCCTCGGTAGAGATTCGAGAAAGGGCAGCATTTCATCTTCCTCCTCAGAATCCACCGGACTGTTGTTGTCTGACTCGTGAAACATCCGTACATCCAAGCTCAAACGCTTTAGTTTGGTCATGCCTTTCATGTCACGTATGGAAGCCTCAATAATTCCAGGTTCGTCTGTTCCAGGAGTGTGCAAGTTTAGCACCTCCAGCCGGTCACCACAACCGTTGATCAGGCCTTCCATTACCTCTCCTGGTGCCCATGCATATCCACAGCCGTGCCATTTGACATCATGCGAGTATTCGAACGACCGTAGGGCTGGAAGGCGTGATGTGAGATTGAATGCTTCGTCGCCTCCAAGTATACAGCCTTGTAGTGTAACTTCCGAAAGGTTAACGCTGAACTGGTCGAATTGTGGCTGGAACGGGAAGCCAGTGTAGCCGTCATCGAGCGCAATGAGTCCTCGTGCAGTCCATTGCTTCATGCTATTGATCGCGATGAAAGGGGTCACGGAGCTCATGAAGGGTCGAACGTCATGAGCGATTTCGCACCATGGGATCAGGCGCTCCAACTTCGCTAGAGATGCCACTTCAATTGACCGTGCCTTGTTTGCTTGTGTGGCGATGAGTCGTAACACGCGGCCCGCATCACAGTCCGCCTCGACGACTTCGTCGTCCCGGATACGCTGAAAGTACTTCTCGGGGACATCGGTCCATTCGGAAGGGAGACATAGCTCCTTCACGTTAGGAAGTAACGTCAGGAGGCACACTTCAGCGTGAAACTCCCCAACATCCTTCATGGCGTCGAGCCATTTGTCAATGTTCTGACTCGCTTGCTTCAAATACCAATTCTGATCCAATAGCTTGCGCAGCGCTCCTGTCTCGGCTTCCCTCCGCCATAGGTTCTCCCTGGTCTTTTCCAATCCACCATAAACGTTATCTCGAGACCATATTTCTTCCCCAACGTGCAATTGGTCACTGTTCATGTCGAGGTAACGTATATAATCTAAAATCTCAGGCTCACGGGCAACTTTGGACAGGAACTCAGACGCCTTTGTGGATGGTACTTCGTCACGGCGGACGAACTCCGCATTCCGTTCAGGAGGAAAACATGCAAATTGATATCGGTGAGTCATCTCCATATGATGATCCACTCGGAACTCGCCTATGGTAAACAGCGACTTGCACGTCATCATGAATGCAACGTAGTCATCTGGAGGCAGTTCACTTATAAGTAGTCGGAATATGTCAATTGGTAGGTCCATTAGCCCCTTTCCGTGCTGTGTAGCATTGTAGGCGCTTGGTGTGCCAAAGTTGCGACGTGGAGTGATGTGTCCAGATGTACGTGTCGTGTCAGTGGGACCTTTGCTGAAGCCGTCTTGACGAATGACTTTTGGCGCGGTTTGTGCTGTTCTATCGTTGTTAGAAGCAGGCCTACCTTTGTTGAGTTATAGAATGAGGAGTTGAATTTACCGTGCCATGATCAGAAGGTGTGCATCTAACAGAAGCTACAGCAAAGTGGATTCTATACGGAGCAAGCGTACTTAGCAGTTCCAGCGTGGTCGAAGTGAAGATGCATCAGAGGAGAGTGCGCCGCCAGTTCCCAAATGGCACTTATGTAGGGTGGCGACAGAGGTTAGCCACAACTTAAAAGCTAACAAGTATTCAGGCGCGTATGCCTAGCTCAACTAGGCAGAACGCGGTTCACATTACAAACACGTCCGCCGATCTCACAGAAATCCTAGGCAGCGCAGTGACAGCTTGTCGCTGGCAACTCATCGACTTCGGCACGCTCATGATAGCAGAATGGCCAAAGTAACGGCTGCAAGTAATTGATTGGGCTGATTTTCTATCAAATGTGTATATTCATGCACACTTCTGTAGCAAAGGCTTTGGACATTCCTACGCCCAGTCTCGTTATTGCTCAGAGTTGTGCCCTGTAGGACCCTGTGATGTGTCTGTGGGCACGTTAGCTGAATAGATTGAGGGCAGAGGGAGCATTTCTGACAATCAACAGTGACAAAGGCGCGATCAACTTCAGTTAGACCTTCGAGACAGTATTGCAGCGTTTCAGCAATGTCGTGAGCTCTGTTCAGTGGACTCTCACCATCCACTAGCAAGTCAACCTCAACCCACACACCATCCCCTGCGTGGTAGGCTTTGATACTCTTATACGCGCCGACAAGCGGGGAAAACCGATATGCAAGGTACGTGATCTTTCGAAGTAGATTATCATCCGCGGCTGCACCCGTCAATCTTGTGACATTCGCTATGCACGTTTCGGACCAGTCGTAGATGATGAAGAGTGATAGCAGAGCAGCGCCAACTGGATCAAGCCACCAGGTATCGGTTTTGCTTCCAATGATTGGAAACAAGAGTGAAAGGGTATTGAAAATGACATCAGTCTTGCAGTCTTGTGCAAGAGCCTGAACTTGTGTGGTCTTGATAGGCATGCAGCCGAACCAGATAATACCTTTAATGCCAATAGTACTTGCCATGGCCCCTATTGCAATTGCAGGAAGTGCTACAGCTGACTTTTCACCACCTGGGAGTAGCTTTTGTACAGACTCTTGAAGGATTTGCAGGAACGAGACAATCATGAGCTGGATTGGTTAGCTGGTAAAACACCTAGACTCCTCACTACTTGTACTTACGATTGAGAAAACAAGAATGCCCAACGGCTCTAGACGACGTCGCCCAACGGGAAACTTGGCCTTTAAGCGCTGCAGTCTCCAGTTGACCAACTTGTTCGTTGACCAGACAATCAGTGTACAAAGCAAGTCGAGCGCCGAATCAACCAAGGAAGCGATGAGCGAAAGTGATGATGAATAGAAGGCTGCAATGATCTTCGCGCCGAGTAGCAGAACATTGGCAATGACATTGATCTGCGGCTGTTAGTGAAATGAACATGCACCGAAACAAGAGTCATTCTCGCATTTATCGCCCATTTTGCTTTCCTCTCACTCTTGATTCTCCTTTCTCGCTCTTCTTGGGGCAAGAGGTGCTCGACGCTTTCGTGCTCACGTTGCAGAGCGCCGCCTGTTTCAGCGAAGCCATCGTGATCGAGGTCAGCCGGGTTCATGGAATCAAGCACGTCGTCAGCCATTGACATGACCAATGCATCAACCTCGAGCCAATCATTGAGTCGCTGGTTCTGGTCTTCATAGAACTTCCGAACTTGTTTATTACTGATTTTCTTCAAGTCGTTTTGGCTTCTGCGGAACTTCTCCAGCGCGTGTCCATCAATCTCTTCTTTCAATTTCTTCTTGAACTCATGCACACGGTCTCCCTCCACGGCCCGAAAGACTGCATCTCTAAATTTGAACTTTGCCAGCCTCAGATTCCTCCCACTCTCAAGATCCGCGTGTTTTGGAGCAATGTTCTTCCGGTTCGAGGTTCCATTTGTAGTTCCATAATTGAGCCGTCGCCCTGACACCATGGCTACGTGAAACAATGGAACCGGGAAACACAGTTGTAGTCCTGATTGCCTGGAATCGCGAAGATTTTCACGAAGAATCACTGATTGCGGACAGCCAAGGAACGAGAGAGAGACCAGTGACGTGTGTCAGTTCTATTTAGTACCTTGGGGCTCGCTACGAGGCCGCTGACATCATTCATTTGCCTTACTGAGGTGATCTCCGACCGCGTGTACAGGTGGACGATGCACGGCGCTTCCGGAGAATTCTGCGGCGCAAAGTTCTTCAATCATAGTAGCGAGTTGCATGGCGTCAAATGGATATGTGCGACTGGTGTGAGTTGAGTGGGACGTGAACAATAAAGTATAAGATTATCTAGAAAGCCTTGAGGGTGTGGCAGGGCTCCGGCTCCCTGTTAGAACTAGTGTCTGGGCTTTCAGCCGAAGTTGAAGCTGAAGCTGGCTCCCCTCCACTGAATCTATCCATTTCCTTCACATCGTCTCAAAATCTGCAGCGCAATGCAACACCAAATATCTACGAAAACCGTCGTCTACTCCTCACCTGATGGGCCGTCATACACTGTCCCCAGCGGTTCTGGGACTCCCAGGTCAGGCGTTCCGTCCATCCACCAATCAACAATCTGAGCACTAGTGTATCTGTTACTGCCACAATTACCCGCGATGTCTGGCGTCGCATGGAAAATGTTCCACCATTGCGTTTGATCCGGACTGAGAAAAAAGGAATTATGTCCTGGTCCATTGTTGCCATTCGATGTTTCAAAATGAGGCCCGCTCTTGACCCAGTTCGCCATGTCCAACGGATCATTGCCTCGGTACTCCAGAATGCCAATGGTGTAGTTTGCAGTGCTGCAGTGACTTGCTGAGAATGCAATATATGTACGGCCATCTTTGTACATGGCTGTTGGGCCTTCATTGACCGGAAAGCCATTTCTCTCCCATGGAGCCGACGGCTGGGACAGCGTCCGGCGCTCCCCAAGTCGACCAGGTTCTTCGAGTGTGGCAATGCAGAGACTCTGGTCTTGGCTTGGTCCATCACGGCAGGAGAACATGAAGTATCTTCTTTTGTTAACAATAAGAACAGAGCCATCGATGCCCCATTCACTGCTCATCTGGCCGAGGTAACTGTACGGATCCCACGGACTTGAACCACCTGGCAATGGTAAGCGCTTTTGTCCTTTGTTTTTGGCTAATGTTTATACCTTTGAGCACATGCAGGCGATTGGAGTCTGTATCGCAAGCACTGGCAGAGTAGTATAGATACCAGCTGTGTACGACTTGTAAGCGTTGGCCCAAACACATTTACAATCCTGTGCTTACTTTCCATCCAGCAAATGGATTTCTGGCGCCCATAGGTCGCATTTTCGAGAAGGCTCAGTATCCGAGAACACAATTTTGTGCTCACCGGTCTTTAGACTTTCGAGATTCTTTGCACGAGTGATCTGGATCGTGGGCGAAGTTGTAGTGGTCAAATACCAAAACCCATCATGCCAGACAATAAAAGGGTCTGCACCGTCCACTTCTTTCAACGGATTACTGTATTTGGCTGCGTGTACCAGGGTGAATACCGATACAACAGTGGCAAGTATATGATAGATCGAGAGAAGCATGTTGGCGTGCTTGATGGATAAGACTTGTGGTGCTGCACGCAAGGTCAACTTATCTACCGGTGGGCCCCTTATATGCTATTTCAATTACACATATGCGAAAATACAGAAAGACATCATCACCCGGCGAAGTCGTCTATTCGCATCAGCAGGGGGAGATCGTCGTGAAGGAGGCATACAGCTGGTCAGCAAGCCCCATTAACGACACCGACTCGTTCGCGATCAGCAGGATGACACAAGCAGTGAAAGGAACCATGGTTCAAGGTCCAGTATTGTAGGTAAGGAATTGCTACCATAGTGTGGTGCGTTCTTACTTCAGATATCTTGGTCACTGTATTTGCTATGATGGAGGGATCAAGTATGAACTGGCGTATATCAATAGGTCACGCTCTGCAGGATGTCCAACCAAATGGATGAATTATATTGTGGCAACCATAAGGCATGGACTTGTGATGTAAGTGGGAAATCTCTCCCATATTCTTAACAGGTGTCTTTTCAGAGCTTTGAACCCTGCCACCACGTCGTGCATACGCTGCCATTTTTACCAAGCCCTACAGCCAAAGAACTCATACTTGGTGTCGTACAACCTCTCTCGTGATGCGACGAAGCGGTGCACCACCGACTCAAACCATGAAAACGTTTTGACCACGAGGCTTATACTGTGCCACACAACTTTTATAACGTCATTCGAAGATCGACTACCCCAGATTCTCTGTGCGACGCCGATGGAGTTTCGCACACCCTTCAGACATGTGGCATGGACCATTCCGACGCATCATTTTGATATAAATCCTTCAGTGACGTCAAGTGCTTATATATTGGGCCTCAGTTTCTCGGCACTTACCAGTCGCCTGCCAGTGATATGATTCCTCAATCCTGTCGAAGCATATAGAACATGTGGACAGCACATTCTGAAGAGTATATGGACCTACGTATGATATCGTGTAACCTTGGGCAAGATGCATTGGGGGGGCACCTATTGGCCTCTGGAGATGTTAGTGATTCGAGCAAGGCGATTTATCTCCAGGGGCAGAAACAAGGATTTGTGATTATGTCGGGTCATCTGCCATGTGTTCTCTGAGCCTCAGCACTCTCACTCGGGTACAAATCATTATATTGCGCTGTGGTCTCTCCAGGCCCAGTATCTAGGACATCTGATATAGGACTGAAAATAGGAATTATAGATAATGAGGTTCGCCAAATCGGATTATAACATAACAAGTAACGCGTCATGCCATTTCGACGCCTCAAGCTGGCTTTATAAACACAAACCAACCTAAGGAAGCCCGTGTGGCTCGCAAGTATGTACCCACCTACACTCATGGTATTAGTTAGGTAGAGCACGAAGAAAGGCGTGATTTCATTGAGCGGCCATTAACGTGCGATAGTGGTACTCGTCACTTCCAAAATCCGAGGACTTGATTCGTGTTCGACAGGCACACTCAATCAGGGCGGGCCCGCACCTCCTCGTGCATTGTCATCACTCCGCTTGTCTTCAAGAACAGCACTGAAATCATGTTGCACAGGACATGCACGTGTATTGCTTTGGTAACCCGGTGTTCGTAAGAGTAAATCAAGCACGCGCACTGAATCATCTGCGTTGTCAAAGCTGGCACGCCCAGCAACGGGGGCGAGAGCTTCGTGTCCACATGTAAGACGACGAAGAGCGAGCTGATCAGAGGGTGGTGTATGTTGGATCAGCGGCTCTGGTGAAATTGACTTGGATGAGGATGTGGAAATGATTGATTCGTGAGTGTGGGTTTGAACGCCTTTCAAAACAACTTGAAAAGGTATAGAAAGCTACATGCCAGGTAGTCATTGACTTTCGTGAGTGCTTCTAAGAGTCTCAGTCATATACATACAGAAATATTCTGGGCATCAATCCGGCTTGATGGACGTTAGAGCCACGTCGCATGTTTATAGTTGCGACTAGTGACCTATGTTGGTAGTCTCAAGGAGAATATGAGCGTTCTTCTCCCTTTGTACTTTTAGCTCGGATCGGGGTCGATTGGTTTGCCTTATTTTACAGCCATATGACAGTTACAGAATTCAAAATAGGTATAATTTGGGGATGCGCAACGCTCGTATAGTTACCGACGCGATATATCGACCATTATAGGGAACACGCAAAGGATACGCCAATCTCACCATCCTTGATTAACAAATCGTTGCACTCGTCTGGTGACATATGAGAACCCCTGAGCAAACCTACGTCGCCATCTTACGCTCTTCAAACGCTTTCTTTTCATGCCCGCTCTCTCGTGAAATTTCTGGCTCAAGTGAGTAGCTCTAATCTTGTTCTTTGTAACAATCATTGTCAACGTGGTAATGGCCTTTTGAAGATCTGAACCGCCAGGCGTTTTAACCTCGCGACCAAGGCCTCGGTATAGGCGCGGGTAGCTATATTTTTGAGGTTCTAGCCCGGGGGACAGAGCGCTCGTGAGACCAGGGGCAGACTGTGTGGTCCCGAAGTCGAGAAGGTGCATTTCTAGTTTGGGTTGTGTGGACTGGAGTGGTTTGGGTGACCAATCCTTGCCAAAGTTCCCGTCGAGGAATTTGCGACTTTCCGCAGAGGAGGTTCTTGTAGGTCGTGAGAAAGCTGAACCATTCATAACAGCGTCGAAGCCATCAAGATGTGTGGTACTTGGTCCCCGTTTACTTCGACTATTGTTTGTAAATAACAAGGATGGGCTTTGTTTTCTTCGTGTCTCTTCCTGTTTGACACCTCTGTTGGGCTGCAGTATTGGACCCAGTGCGTCTTCCTGTTGCTGACGCGATGTACTTGAGAGCGATCGTAGCGAGGTAAAAGCTGTTCGTGCATAATCTGAACGGCAAAGAAGTGCTCGACGAGAGTGTAATGCCGAATGGAAACTTCCAGGAAAAGTTGTTCGCCGGGAACGCAGCAGCGCCGACGCGGCGCGTTGTGTTTCCATCATAAGTAGACCTCAAATCCCGCAGAGAAATGGAGAAAGGAATATACACGGCATGTGCTTATAAGTCAAGTGATGGACTGTACGTTGCGGTTGTATCCAACTCTCCTTTACGTACATGAATTCTTTGGAAAACGGGTCAACTTCGGTAGAACCGCGCGACGCGGCGCGGCGCCGCATTCATAACTTAAGCTTTCGAAGCTTTGATTCCGCTCGCGCACTCACTCTTTCAGCTGGCATTTTCGAGTTCTTCCTGATAGCGCCTCCTTCAAAGAGGCCGAATACAAATCGGTTCTTTACGATACCCCAGTTCCGCCTTTCGTGCTTGAGAAGCATCCATGTACAACTACCAGCAACGTAGGATCTCTTATCTCTCTCGACATTACAAGTCCATGCTAATCCGAATGATACAGCTCCAGCTCAATTTGGGCGCCAGCCAAGCTATGGCAGTTATCCCGGCCAGTCGGCTTCTCCAGGCGTGCCTGGTATGGGCGCACCGCCGGGCATGGGTATGCCAATTCCAGCTGACTTGCCATTTTGACCATACTGACGCGTTGTCTAGGAGGACCACCAGGTATACCACCTGGCGGCGCGCCACCTGGTATACATCAAACCCAGACACCGCAGCCTGGACGGTCCAGCGGGCTCCCATCAAACTTCCAGCCACCCCCAAATCTAAATTTCAACGCCCCAGTCATACGTTTGGGAACTTCTGGTCCGATTAGGCCTGACAATCGCCAGATTAACACCGAAACCATGGTAGCAGGTCCACGAAGAGGACTAGGAATGGGTAGCGGAACAGAGCAACAGCGCCAGCAAATACGAGAAAACATGATGGCCCTGGCTCCGCCCTCAAGAGAAGAGGTCGCGCGCACTATCTTTGTTGGCAACATCACGGAAGGAGTTGGCGGTGATGAGGGTCTCGAGCGGATCTTACGCACAGCAGGAGGCCTCCGTCGTTGGACTCGAGCGTCAGACGCTGATGGAAAACCTTGCAAGTTCGGCTTCGCAGAGTACGAAGATGCTGAAAGTCTCGAAACGGCAATAGAGATTTTTCAGAACATCGAAATCCCTACGAGGAAGATCGAAGCAAATGGGACTAATGGAAAGAGCGAGGACGACGTGCAGCCGGAGATGTCCATACTCCTTGTAAGCATGTTACGAACATCACAGAAACAAAAAGCTCACGTACAACAGGTCGTCGTAGACGAAGCTTCTAAGAAATATGCTGAAGACTGGAAAGGTAAACGTAACGAATCGGAAGAAACTGTCCAATTCCGGCTCGACTCCGCAAAGGAAAATCTTGCGGGTGTCCTGGCAAGCTTGCAGCATCCACAGACTACGCACACCGGTGATCGAGATGGTGATATTGTCATGGGCGATGCGCAAGTGCGCTCAGACCCCGTGACTGGAGAAGTTATAACGATCCCGCTCAGCGTCGACGACGAACTGTCCGATATTCCCGCGGAAATGAGGGAAACTGTTGCTGCAGAGATTGCGGCATTTAGGGAGCGTAGCACTCGACGCGACTTGGAGAGACTGAGGCGTGAAGAAGAAATGGAAGCTGCTGAACGACAGCGTGCAATGGGTGCTCGACGATCCCCTCCGGCTTCTGCGCCGACTGGTCCTGGTGGCGCCAATGGTATTCCTCTTGGGCCTAGAGAGCGAGGTGTTGCGGGTGCGCCGAGTGGGCCAAAAGGCTTTCAAGGAGCGCAAATACCCAAGGACTATCAGGCAGGTGTCAACTTTGTGAACGGCGGCACGAACGGCACTGTGGGTTGGATCAGTCGCGAAGATGATGATGATCCTGCAAGCGATTCCGAAATTGAGAGCCGTCGCCGGGCGAAACTGGAAGCAGAACAGGAGAAGGCTTTCCTGGAGTACGAACGACGATGGGAGAATCGTGAGAAACAGAAGATTGCAGCTATTCAGCGAGAAAAGGCTAGAGAAGAAGATGACAAAGCAAGAGAGGAGAAAGACCGAGCAAACATGGCCAAGAGACTTGCAGAATGGAATGACGATGTCGAAGCCACTCGGCAGGTTGAAGAATTCTATAGAGATCGCACCCAGTGGGCTCGCAATCGTGCCATCTTCCGCGGTCATGAAGCTCGAAATGACGATCGAGATAGAGCTGACGAAGACCGTGAGAAACAGCGAGAATATAAGGAGCGAGAACGGACTCGCGGTCTCGCCGACTCATTCCTCGACCGCCAGGCCGAAGAAATGGAGTCCCGTGTTCAGGCACCCCGCGAGCCTCAAAGATTTAAGATGTCTCTTGGTGCTGCAGCTCAAAAGGTGCAAGCTGCCACTAAGCCTGTTCGTACTGCTGCAGAGGTGGAAGGTTTGTTGGAAGACGAGGAAGACGTCGATGTCTCAAACAAGCGGTCCATCATTCCCATCAAAATCGATACACAAGCAGAAGGCGCGCTGCTCAGCGAAGAAGAGCGAAAGACAGCAGCACAACGTCTTGCAGGAGAAATACCAAACGACACCGAAGCCTTGTGGAACTGGGACATCCGTTGGGATTTCCTGGACGACTCTGTTGTAAATGATCAGCTTATGCCATTCATTGAGCGCAAGATCGTCGAATATTTGGGTGTGCAAGAGCAGATGCTGGTAGACGAAGTTTCTACTCACATCAAGAAACGGCAGAGGCCGGAAAAGCTAGTCGAGGAGCTTTCAATTGTGAGTTTTGCTCTGGGCTAGAGTTTCGATCACAGCTAACACTTCTGCAGGCGCTTGACGACGAGGCCGAGGTACTTGTTAAGAAATTATGGAGGATGATCATATTCTTCTCCGAGAGCGAAAAGCGCGGTATTGCGGGCTGAGGGTGCAGCTAAGTCCAAGTCTGTCTATCTACCCCAATTGATGAAAACAATATTAAGAACATATTCTAGGACCACCTCTCGCCCTTGATTCCGGTTTAGTCAGTTGTTACAGTAAGCATCTAGGAAAGGCGTGCGGCTGCTATGGTATGTAGACAAAATTAAGCAGCGTAAACCACAACAGCAGCCGAATGGTTCACAAGCATGGTGCGTGGTTCTGTGGCACAAGCCATTTGACTGTGTCTAATACATGTTCTAGCGACTAGCACAATACTGAGATATGGTTGCCACATGGCGATTTCAAAAAAAGTCTTTGGGTATGTCAGTCAGTTCTTCTTGTATAATCATATATACCTCCAGTGATCGTATGAAGTCACTTTTTTAGATTCTATGCTTATGGACGGTGAGTTTGTCATCGGCTGTGTACCACAACACTGGCTTTTGGTACTCTGTAAAGCACATTTCGCCTCAAGTTATTCTATCTGCCGTATTGGCAAACGAGGTTCGTATGTTAATTACTCGAGAATCAAAGAGCTTGAAGATAGCCCTCTTCCCGGGGTTGACGTCATATCCCAGAATGAGTTTTAGTTTGTGCTTTCATACTCGGGGCCAGAGGCCGGCAGGGGACAAGAGACACTCAGCCGCCACCACAGGACCACAGTCACCGCTTCGTTCGTCGCAAACCCAAGGTAAATCATTAGCTGATGAAAAAGACTTTGTGCCCGATGTTATTTATATGCGGCAAGATTGATGCCCTGTCATCCTAGTCTTTGGGGTTGAGTACTGTGCTATGTGACCGGAAGGCATCGATCTTGATTTGAGTATAAGTATTCACATCCTCGTTCTGCATTTCACATATTGTCGAGTCCCATTTTCCGAACCACCCCACAATCATCATGTCAGCAAGTGAAAGTGTGCCTGGAACAGAACTACTCTACGACAATGGCGATAGGGACCCAGAGACCTCGAGAAGACTTCAAAACCTACAGCATGTTCGACATGGCGACGGACATATCATACTGGTTCCCCAACCGTCTTTGCATGACCCTAATGACCCACTGCGATGGTCAACAGCGAAGAAATGGACAACATTCCTCAACGGCGTGTTCTATGCCTTCATCGGGTCCGTCACAGGACCTCTGGTAGCAGCAGGTATGCATTCTACACCCTCGAGTACGATAATTAATGATGTGGAGGTATGATCCCACTCTCTGAGTTTTTCGGCGTCTCTCTGCAAATGATATCCTACTCCAACGGCGCAAACCTCGCCTGCCAAGGTGTGGCGACCACCATTTGGATGTACGCATGCTCCCGCCAGTATTCGTATGCTCGCTGACATAGTATCAGGCCGTTTGCCGTCAAATACGGACGCCGTCCCATCTACTTTTTCTCAAACATTCTAATGGGTGTCGCATGCGTATGGCTCGCGCTCGCCTCGCGCGCCTCGTACACTCCCTACCTCGTCGGCCGCGCCTTTCTGGGCATCTGGCAAGCGCCCATCGAATCCATCGTACCGAGCACCGTGACAGACCTGTTTTTCCTGCATGATCGCGGGGCGAAGGTCAGCATATATGGCTTGAGTGTCCTGGGTGGTAACGAGCTAGGGCCATTATTGAGTGCGTTTATCATCCAGAGTCTGGGCGTCGCGTGGAGTTTTTGGATCATGGGTATCGTAGTATTCGTGAGTTGTGTGGCGATGTTTTTTAGTATGCCGGAGACGCTCTATATGGGGCCAAGGCCATCGATTCGAGCCTTGACTGCGGGCGTTGAGGAGAAGTCGAGTCGTGGGACGAGTATGTCTGGGGACACGGAATCGCCCAGTGGCAATATCAACGACCAGCACAGCGGCGTCAAGCCGGTCGAAAAGAGGACTTACTTGTCAGAACTCAAATTCTGGGGCTTGAATGATCCCAATGTCAACCTCCTCCACGCCTTCCTGCGCCCTTTTATCCTTTTCACCTACCCCACCGTCCTCTGGGCATGTATCGTATACGGCTTTTCTCTCTCCTGGAACGTCATCTTAGGCGCGACCGTTGCACAGCTGTTTGCACCGCCGTGAGTCATACCCACCAGTAACGCCACGAAGGCCCCTTCCTCTCGAGCGACTATACTAACAACATTCTCGCAGGCCATATAACTTTGATTCCTCTGCCCAAGGCCTTATATTCGTCTCCCCACTCATCGGATCGCTCATAGGTACATACATCTGCGGGCCTCTCGCCGACCGTATCGCCAACACCGCCACCCGGCGCAACGGTGGGATTCGCGAGCCCGAGATGCGACTGCCCACATGTGCCATTGCGGCCACGCTGACGTTCTTCGGCGTGCTCATCACCTCCCTGACATATACGCATCAAACGCACTGGATAGGCCCGCTATTTGGAATCGGGGTGTTTAGTACGGGTGCGCAGATGGGCGCAACGTTGAGTATGAGCTATGTACTGGACTGCCATCGTGAGCTGAGTGTAGAGTTGATGGTTAGTGTTGCGGCGCTGAAGAGCTTGATTGCGTGGATCTGGACGTGGGTCGTCAATGATTGGATTGAGAGGGATGGGATGATGGTTGTGTATATGAGCATTGCGGCGATCAATGTTGCCGTATATCTCACCACAATCGTACTCTATATATATGGGAAGAGACTGAGAGTGTGGATTCATAGTAGAGATTTGCTGGGCGAGTTGGGCTTGAGGGACAGGTTGGGGAGGTGATGATCTTGATTGCTTCCCACTGGGTCTAGTCAAAGGTGGTCCTTTGGATCCTCGCCGGAGTCCTTGGTTATTCACCGCAGACTTGCAGTCTCGCTTTTGTCACCTGGCGCAGAATAACGATTGAGGTTTTATGTCTCCTTTCCGGGTAACTTCCACCTTGGCAGCACCAACATCGAATGTGTTATCGTGGCAAGCAACATGCTAAGCCTCGCGTAGACTCGACATATTCGATCTAATTACTGCGAGGAATCAGATTGCGAGACTCATCCTCCGCACGTAACAGCTTATTAGTGTTATAGCATTATCTTACAATTACTACCAACGCAAAGAAATATGGCGAAAAGGAAAAGATGACATGATCAGGAGTATTACAAACACGTCGATTAAACACGTCTTATATGCTCTCCTTCGCCTTCCCTGACGGTCCCTTTTGCGAGTACTTCTCCTCCTTCGCTTTCGCCTCTTCCTTCGCTTTCGCCTCTTCCTTCGCTTTCGCCTCTTCCTTCGCTTTCGCCTCTTCCTTCGCTTTCGCCTCCTCCTTAGCCTTATTATCCATCTTCTCTCTCGCTCTCGCCTCGTCTTCCTTCGACTTCTGTTTCATATCCTGGAAATGCTGCTTGAACTCCTCCGCTTTGGCCACCTCCTCCTTCCTCTCCATCTCCCACTCCTTAGCCTCATGATCCGCCTTCTCTCTCTCCTTCGCCTCCGCCTCCTGCTGTTTCGAACTCCCAGCAAACGCCCTCACTGCCAAATAATACAGCTCTGCCATAACTTTACACGCGATCCGGTGCTTCTGCGTGTGACAATAATCGAGAAGATCACTGTGGAACTTATTGTCCACCTGCTTCCGGTGCTTGTCGTCGAAGCTGTGCTGACGCTTGAGGTTGCGGTACCCGAAGTCGTGACGTGAGCACATGTCGCTAAACTTGAAGCCTAGCGGACTCTCGGACGCGTAGCTGCAGCCATTGTAGCTGAAGTCGAAGCAGTCGGGCGTCTTTGCCTCGCGGAATTTGAGGAACTCGGCGAGTGAGAGTTCCAGGGTGATTTTCTGTGTCGAGGCTTCGGAACAGTCTGGGACCGTGACAACTGGGGCTTCGTCCCGTGGGAGGACATGTTGATGAAGCGGCTTGGACGAGGGTGAGAGTGGATGAGGATGTGGGTTTGCGGTAACGAGGGTGGAGAGTGGTAGCGCAGTCACTGCTATGAGGAGCTTCATGGTCTTGAGAGCGGCGTAATTATTCGTGGATAGTCGCGGTTGGGCAACGAGCGTAAGTGTTGGGTACGGGATATGACGAGACTTGTGAGCCTGCCTAATTATTCCTTGGTTGTAGCAGAGCCCATCAATTACTTAAACAGTATAGAAAAGAAATACATGGCGTGTGATCTGATGTTTTTTTCTCGTTTCATGCATGCCAGGAACGTACGTCTGGGAGAACGCAACCAGGGCTGCTGTAAATCAAAGCAGCAGAAGAATTATACAGTAGATCCGACGAGGAGCGACCGTGATCTTTTCGATTGAAGCTTTTTCATCTAAGGCTCAAGGGACAGGGCTGTATGGTTGCACGTAACTATTGGTAGATCGAGCTGTTCAGCGGAGCCGAAGCTCGGCAATTGCCTCGCAAGGCTCGCCGTACGACATGGTCACCATATAGTGAATATGTAGTGAGAAAAATCTGCGTATATAGAACTTGTTGCGTGTCCTCTATATCATTCTTAGTTTGGGGCTCGGGCCGCGAAGCGAGCATAGCTGACAAGTCATCCTAGATGGAATCCACTTGTAATGACATTCGCAGACGAGGTTTTTTTTATGCACAGAGGTCGAGCTAGGATACGTATGTATCAAAGTAAAGAGACTAGGTATCAAACAGCCGTTTTAGGCAAGAGGACTAGCTATTATTAGCCCGCTAGTCTTTCTATCACATGCTAGACTCGTGGTATTTTTAGATATAACATTTGGACTAATTAGTATAGAAAGCGGTTCGCGGTATATTGTTTGTATAGATTTTCGTAATGGTCATTTCTCCGTCAAAAATCTTGTCTAATTGACACAAAGCTTGGATTGTCGAGCGCACCCTCCCTTCGGCTCCTTTGCAGATGCTCGCGGCAGTGACCGACAGGCATGTCGTTCCGCATTCAAAGTTTTGATTTCCTGCCCTGGCCCTTCTCGTAACGGTCACGCATCTCTCTTCTCAACATCTTCCCAGACTCAGTGCGCGGAATCTGCAGGATGCAATCAGTTAGACTCGCAAACGCCAACTGTAGAGCACTACACTTACGGACTCAACCTGCTCGATGCCGCCGTCCAGCCACTTGTACCGGCTCAGCCTTTCCTGCACCCACTTCGTCAACGTCTCAAAAACCTCATCCGCAGTCCTGCCGCGCGCCTTGGCTCCAAGAACGACCCAAGCTCGGGGCAACACCGTGATCCCATCCTCTCCAATCACGCCGACAACACAAGCATCTCGGACCAAACCATCGGGATGATCGAGCAAACAATCCTCAACCTCACTCGGCGCGACCTGGAACCCCTTCACCTTGATCAACTCCTTGAACCGATCCACATACGTGATCTGATCGGCCTCGTCGCGACTACACAGATCACCCGTCCGCAGCCATCCCGGCTCGGCGAAGAGTTCTGCCGTCGCCTGCGCGTCGTGGAAGTATCCAGGCGTCACATTCTCGCCCCGCACCCACATCTCGCCCGGCGTGTTCCTCGTCGGGACGTCTTTCATCGTCGTCGGATCCACGATTCGTCCCGACATGCCCGGCAGCAGGTAGCCGACCGTGTTCAACTTGTCTGCCGAGCTCGGCAGGCCGAAGATGCCACATGTGACTGGTCGTGAGATGGATGCGGCTTCGGACATGCCATAGCCGGAGCCGACGGGTTGTTTCTGCGGAAGCTTGTCGCCGAGTGCTTTGGCGACGTCTGGGGGTAGATACGCTGCGCCGCTGCCGACGGCAATGACGGAGGAGAGGTCGTGTTTGTGCAGGTCTGGGTACTGGGCGAGTTGACGGACGACCTGGGGGACCATGGGTAGAGAAGTGATGCGATATCTTTCAATGGTCTCCAGGGCGTGCTTTGTGTTCCAGCGGGGCAAGAGCATGACATTGGCGTAGCGGAACAGGTTGATCCGGGCGATGTAGACAATTGCGCCGTAGGAGTGGTAGCACGGAACGATGCCTATACAAACAACATCAGTCCTGGACCTCGCCGAACGGAGTCGCCAAACGGTGCTGACGACGGCTTACCTAGAATCTTATGGTGTATAGGATCGCCCCCTATCTTGAAGAATCGTCAGCAACCGCCTTCTACCAACAGATCAGACCAAGCACTCACAAACTCCCCAATAGCCCGACCATCTATAATCGACTGCTGCGCAATCGCAATCGCATTCCGATGCGTAATCATCATCGCCTTGGGCAATCCACTCGTCCCACTACTCTGAAACAAAAACGCCAGTCTCTCCCCACCCACCACCCTCCGCCCCTCAAACCCCCTCGCAACACCCTCATCCACCCCCAAGCCAACCCTCACCAACGCCTCCACCGTCGGCCACCCACCCACCTCCATCCGCCCCCGATCCTCACTCAACACCACAATCTTCCCCTCATCAAGCCAAAACCCCCCTGCCTCCCGCCTCGCCAGCTCCACCGCCCGCCTCACCTTCCCCAGCAACTCCTCATGCACAATCAGGCCCGTACACCGCATCCGGCCCAGCACATGCCGCATCTCCGCCACCGTACTCGCCGGACTCACCCCCCCAAACGGCACTCCCGCCCGGAAACACGCATGCGCCAGCATCGGCCAATCAAGGTGATTCCGGCTGCATATGCCGAGAATCTCGCCGTCCTGGCCCGGACCGTCGCCTGTCGCGGGCGCGCCGAGATGAAGGGGATTCGGCCCGTCCGGGGCGATGGCACGTGCAAAGGCCTTGATGCGTCCGTAGAGCTGGAACAGCGAGACACGCTCATCCGTCGCCGAGGAGATGAGGGCGTCGTAGTCGTGCGGTGGGAGCGGGTTGTCGCGCGGGAAGCAGAAGTCGTGGATGCTGAGGTCTGCCGGGATGGGCTCTGGGAAGGGGCCGTACGGCGAGGAGAAGATTGGGCCTGTTGACGGTTTGTATATCGAGTGCACGTCTGGGGTTTTGGGAGAGACGAAGCGGGTTTGACCGAGCTTTTCGTAGTATTCCAGCGTCGGATCGTGGTGTGAGGACGTCATGATGTTGTGAGGATACTGGATAATTGGTGGTGAGACCGTGGTTGGCGGGATTTTTTTTTTTTTGAAAGCAACTTCTCGCCCTGCCTGGTATTTAATGTGATTCGGGGAAATTAGAAAGTCGGCTTTGATGATAGCATGATAGCTTGACAGCGTTAAGCTAATAAAAGTAATTTCATATATATAAACAAGTAGCATGATATGATCGCGCGGGGCCCCCACCCCTCGATCCATCCGAGGTAGTAGATTTAGGCTCTCAGGCTGACAATTACCATGGATGTCCAACGTGCGCAGGAACAAGGGTATATAGCATAGTCCTGTTCATATTACGACCAGAGGATCTGAAGCGAACGGCTATCCATCGGCAGAAGGTACCCAAACACTTCGATCTGCCGAGATCATCACTCTCCCTAGCTCTTTGTCACCAATCTATATAATACCACCAACAATCATATTCATGTATCGTCTATTCCTGTTTGCCACACTGCATCTATATGTCTACAACAACTTTCACAAACGTACGCCAGAGAGCGGAGAAAGATTGCGTGGCGGCCATATCTGAGTCCTGTATCGTCCAAACGCTCGGTATGCTGCAAATGCGAAATATGTACAAGAATTACAGGCGTCAAGTGACGGGCCTCATGGCATGGTCAGGAGACTAACAAGGCGGCGCAATACATGCAAGAGCTTTGGATGCCCACAGGGTGATGCGTTTGACTGCAACAACACAGCCTGAACATCGGGGCCAGGGGTTCGTGGATGGACACCTAGTCATCGTCATCTGAGTCCTCATCATCGTCTCTCGTCCCCCGCTTAGCGCTCCTACTGCCCCTCTTCCCAGCACCCGCGAGTTCTTTCTTCCACAGTTGACCGACAGCGGAGGAGTCGACATCCGGGAAAACAACTTCAAATACCTCATCGTACCAGCTGACGGGTTTGCCTTCGATACCATCTCTGATATTCTGTAAAATGTGTTAGCGACTGCTCGTTGTTGGTGTAGACGTACGACTTACCTCAGGCAACTCGAGCCAGTCGCTCAAGTTATCTTGCGGGAAAATAACAGTGTCACAGCCGGCTCGTCTGGCAGCTACAGTCTTCTCTCGGAGTCCACCGATTCGTAGAACTTTTCCAGTAACTGTCAATTCACCAGTCATGGCAATTGTAGGCTTGAGTGGTTTGTTTAGTGCCAAGCTCAGTAGTGAGGTGGCCATGGTGATGCCAGCGCTCGGTCCATCCTTGGGCACTGCGCCTTCCGGGCAGTGGAGGTGGATTTGAGCGTGCTGGAGGAACTTGTTGTCCGAGAATCTCCGCGCCATCACAGACTTGGCGAATGAGTATGCAATCGAGGTAGACTCCTTCATGACAGGCTTCAAGTTTCCGGTGCGTTCGAGGGATGCTCTGGAGTCTTTGGATAAAGGAGCCTCCAGAATTGATTCAATGTACAGTGCAGCGCCGCCCATCTGTGTCCAAGCAAGACCCATGGCGACTCCGGCGGGCGTGACATCGTACAGACGATCTGCCGTGTATACTGGTGGGCCAACATAGTCGGAAAGGTTGTCCTTCGTGATCGACACGTTGACGGTATCCGGCACTTGCAACGCTTTCCGGGGTTTCTCCGTAGTCTCATTCTCGATATTCTCCGAAGTTACAGTGGTATCGGTTTGGTCTTTGTCAGATTGCTCTTGGGCGGCCTTGCCTTCGTCGGTAAGGGCCTTCTCTTCTGCCAGGGCTTCATGTTCGTCACCAAAGTCTTCAATGATTTTCAGCGCAGACTTTCGGTAGACTTTTTCTATCTGTTTCTTCAAGTTTCGCACACCGGATTCGCGGCAGTATTTGTTGATAAGTTCGACGATGGCGTCTGGCTCCAGATTCACATTCACATCTTTCAGGCCGCTCATCTCCTTCGCCTGTGGCGCCAAGTATCGTTCTGCAATCGCGATCTTCTCGTCGGCAACATAGCCAGATAGTTCAATCATTTCCATGCGATCGAGAAGGGGCCGGGGAATCGTGTCAGTCATGTTAGCTGTGCAGACAAACAAAACTTTCGACAAATCTATGGGCACGTCCATGTAGTGGTCTAAGAACGAACTGTTCTGCTCGGGGTCAAGTAGTTCCAGAAGCGCGGATGCAGGGTCACCCTGATGGCCGCGGCCAATCTTGTCAACTTCATCGATGAGTACGAGCGGGTTCTCGGTTTGACACTTCTTCAGAGCCTGGATCATTCGTCCAGGAAGGGCTCCGACATAAGTACGACGGTGCCCTTTGATTTCGGCAACATCCGTCAAGCCACCCACACTGAATCTGTAATACTGTCGGTTGAGAGCACGAGCGATTGATTTGCCTAGCCGGGTTAGCAGGAGTCCAGAAGACGGGGTACTGACACATACCTATACTCGTTTTGCCCACACCAGGTGGTCCAACCATACACAGAATCTTTCCTTCGACTGTGCCTCTCAGTTTACCAACAGCGATAAACTCTAGGATCCGATCTTTGACGTCTTTCAGTCCATGGTGATCCTCGTCGAGCACAGCCCTAGCATGTTTGATACCAAACTTCTCAGCGCTTCTTTGACCCCAAGGTATTTGTGTCAGCCAGTCGAGGTAGTTTCGTGTTACGTTGAACTCGGATGCAGCAGGCTCGAGGTGTGCTAGCTTGTTGATCTCTTCATCAAACACCTTCTTGACAGCCTCGGGCATAGCCAACTTCTCTGCCTTCGTCTTGAATTTCTCAACGATCTTGTCCTTCCCGTCGGCCTCTAGTCCGAGCTCTCGCCGTATGGCCTTATATTGCTGCATCAGGTAATATTCTCGCTGGTTCTTTGCAATCTTCTCCTCGACCTCCTTGTGAATCTCGCGCTGAAGCCGGTTGTTGAGCAATTCCTTCTTCAACACAACTAGTGCTTTGTGAAGACGATCCTCGATATCAGTCGATGCCAGTACATCTTGAAGCTCTTTTGTCTCGTCAGATCGGGCAACTGCTGCAGCGAAGTCTGCCATCCGCGCCGCATCTTCGCCAAAGTTCCCCGGTGATCCTGAGCTGTGGCTTAATGCCAATGTTGAGATATGATCGCGAAATAGCGCATTGTTCTGAGCCATGTCCTTGCAGGTATCCATGATCTCAGTCACCAGAGCTCGAACTGTTGGGTTTTTGGAATCATATGGTTCGTCGACAAGGTTCTCCACACCGACAATGCTGACAGGGCGCTCTTGTAAGAATGATGTTGGATCATACTGTGGGCCTTGCTTCGACTTTTCTGGCATGCTTTCTTCGAAGCTTGCCACAACATCTCCTTTCTTGGATTGACCGTCCTTGCTATCTTTGCTTTCCTTGGGCTCGTTGGTTTCTGCGGTCTCCTTGGCTTCCGTGCTCTCGGCTGGTATTTCTTCTACGACCGCCTCAGCCAAGGGGCTGCCCTCTTTGCCAGAGCCAGGCCCAGGCTGAACCATAGACGTCATCTTTATTCTCCTATGCGGGTACAACACACAGGTCATACTCGGTACATCACCTTGCACGGGGAATGCGCTGGTGATTTGGCAGAAAGTTCCGACATCGTAGACCTCATCCATACTCTTGATCGTGTCTGTATCCGCCTTGTCATCTTTGAGTAAGAACGCGCCGATATACTGCTGGCCACGGTTTACCATTTCGGTTATGGCTGCTGCAACCTCCTTGTCCTTGATTGTTATCGCCTTGTAGAACCCCGGGAAGAGTGGCCGTTGGTTGATTGGGACACACATGACGCGGGGGTAGACTTCCGGTATCGTGGGTTTCGTAAGATTGCGTTCTCCTTGACCTTTCCGTCGCTTTCCACCACCACCGCCATCACCACCACTGGTAGACCCAGAGTCACCACTACTTCCGGAAGCGGCGCCGCGGCCATCGGATGATTTGTTCGAGGGTAAGGGATCAGGAGTTTTGCTCTTTGCTTCGGCAGCCTCTGGTGATCCTGCCAGTTTATTGTCTTCCTGGGATTCCAACTCTTTGTCCTTTGCTGCATCTTGATCGAGAGACGGCTTCGAAGGCTGCTCTTTCGGCCTGAAGGGCGAAGAAGAGAAGGGGCGAGGTAGCGGGTATGATGGATGCGATGGCTCAGGCCTTCTCGTAAATGGCGAACGGTTATAGGCGCAGACTGACTGCGCAGTTATATGGCGTCGTGTTACAGATAACCTTTGCCGTGAACTGTGCTGTAGTGCTAACCGCCACGGCAGATTCTGCCCGTATAGCATGCTGAGAAATCAACAGCGATGTAGAGGAGTAGAGGACACAGCTATGAGACAGGTAGAGGTCGTAGATCAGAAGGGAGAAAACAGTATGGCGGTACTTAAATGATGAGAGAAAGTTCTATATTAGAGATCTGCTGTGTGCCCAATTGCACGCTCTTTCGCGTGAGACGATGGAGTGCATATGCATTAGCAGCTCTATGACATCTCGAAGTGGTCGGACGCGATTTAAGACCCGGAGTATTCCCGGGTCGGGTCCTCATAGCCGACCTCGGCTGGCCTTTTCCACCTCTGATAAGATGCTCGTTCAACAGGGGCACTCATCAACACAGAAATCTTGACAACTTCGGTATGCCTCGTTTCATTGGGACAGTGTAGACTATAACGCTGATCCTGGCATGCCCCCCGCCCTTGAAACAATTTTCAGCCTATGAACACCGTCTTCACGAACCGCATGTACATTTCATCATGAAACTCCATGCCCGTAGGACCTTTTCGCCGCACAATACAGACAGTGACACACGTCAGTGTCTATGAAGAAAAAACAACAACGCCTTCTTTATCCCGTAACACTGCCCTTGACACTCTGCCATCTGCTGGATACCCAGCTTCCACTAGAGCTCATCCAGCTGAAGCTCGGGGTCCAACTTCTCTTGCTTCCTTTCCAGGTCTTCTTCGTCACGCTGCTCCCACCTGCTGAGCTACTGTCGTCTCCACGCCACTTTAGCTTACTCTCGGCGATGGTGTGTATGACGTCGATGATGAGGAAAGTGGTGCTGCCCAAGGCACGGAAGAATGCAACCACGGCAACTGTCCACAAGATGAACTTCAAGTAGAAGTTTTCCCCGACCTCATCTAGTCCATAGGCCTCCGAGATTGCCATAGCGAGCGTGGCGTTGCATACGAGCCAGATGGCCACCATGTAAGTACGCACAGCTCTGTAGTAATCCTCTTGCGCCTGCGCCTCGCTAGTCCCTGGCTTTGCAACCTCGAGTCTGTCACGGAGATTGCGGAGCGCAGCATCGTAGCCGGAGTCAATATCAAGTTGCTCGGATGGCATTTCGAGCTCAACGACATTGCCGGATTTCCCCTTGGCTGC
Organism: Pseudovirgaria hyperparasitica; assembly: GCF_010093815.1. Classification (NCBI taxonomy): domain Eukaryota; kingdom Fungi; phylum Ascomycota; class Dothideomycetes; order Acrospermales; family Acrospermaceae; genus Pseudovirgaria; species Pseudovirgaria hyperparasitica. The sequence continues at coordinate 1,444,538 of NW_022985549.1, forward strand.
GCCTAGGTCGGTGTGAATAACGTTATCGCCCTTGGTACCCCAGGTGACGTCGTGAGTGTTACAAAATGCGTAGACTTGTAACGTGCAGATGTAAGATGGGAGAAGCGCAAAGTATTGTGCTGCCGAAGTGAACATGTGCCACGGGTCAAGATAGAGAAAGGACATCAAGAAGTAGATGCCGACAGTTGACGCGGTGGAGATGATCAGGTTCGTAAACATGTTGTTTCCAAGCTTCAGCTCCGAGGCCGGATCTCGTAGTTGGCGCACGACGATCCAGAGAGTGGCAAAAGTCGTGTAGATCATGATGATGGAGTAGACAATCATACTGCTCATAAACATCTTCTTGGCACCCTGTGGACGATTTCCCATTGAGAGAATAAACTGAAGACAGATGAGAAGCACACAGGCGTAGCGGAGAATGATGAAGATGATCTTCCCGATGCCATGCCCGAAAGGATCTATCTTTGGATCGGAGAGAGAGCCAGCGATGAAGTAGAAGGTGAGGTAGAAATTGGCGAGGGAGAAGTAGGTAAAGAAGAGGGAGATGAACTGGTAGAGAAATTCGACGTGTAGCAGGATCTTGCGGAAGATGGTATGGTCGGTCGCCCAGATCTGTCGGAAGTGGAGTAGGGAGTACACGGCAGCGAAGAAAGCACCGTTGAGCCAACGACGCCGCTGTGAAATGAATTCAGGTACGGCATCTAACACATATTAGTCTAGAACACTCTCGATGGCAATCACATGGACTTACCCGGCACATCAGTCTCTCCAGTAGCACTCTTGACGTACTTGAGGACCCACCGCTCATCGCGTTTGGCGACAAGTTCCCAGCAGAGAATACGATCTTCTGCAAGGTACATGTTCGCAGTGAAGACGTCTGCATCTTGACCGTGGAGGGTCTCGCCCTTGAAGTATTGGCTCAAAGGGCCATGTCCTGTCGAGTCATTCTGCAATGCGTGATATCGGTAGGCGCTCAGAGCACCTGGGAGCACGGTGATGTAGCCAAAAACAGACTCCAGAGGCTTGTCGAGAATGTTTGACATCTTGTATTCAAAGTTTTGGGACGCCACAAGCGGGTTCAGAAGGCCTAGCCAGCCCTTGCCCTTACCTGCTTTGATTTCTCCAGCAGCGCCTGCAACACTTGAATCCATGTCGAAGGCTTTCCAGAGATGGTACAACGCCTTCGGACCAGGTTTCGTTCCCACATCAAGAAGAATGCAAACATTTGGGTTGAGCGCTCGGCCAATGGCGTTGAAAAACCATCGATGCGAGTTTAGCTTCTTTTGATTCTTTTCCTTGAGGCAGAAGATCAACTGGCAAGGGACGATCCCTTTCTCAGCCCCTTTGAACTTGAGGTCTGAGTCGAGCGAGACTTGGGTGGTATATTCGTACACGTGTGCCTTTACTTCTCGCTGGTTGACCAGATTCTTTGCAATACCGTCCTGGTAACATCCAAGCGCTGCAAGGGCATCTAGGGTTCTGGGATGGACTTTTTGTCGACCATCAGAAATGATGCATACGACAATCTTCTGCCATCCATCCTTTCCCCACGTCCTTGACTTTGTTCTGGAGCAGAAATGGCTAATGTTGCGCATGACACCGTGCATGGTGCGCGTAAAGTCGATCTCGTTTTCGTTGTACATGGTAATACAAATCAGCAACTCGGTTTCTCGCTCGGTGCGACCAATATTCTGCCTCAGCTTGTATCCGTGGTCGACAAAGTCGTCCGGGTCGCAAGTCACAGCTGTATATCGCATGTGGGTGAACTCTATATCGTCTCGTCTCGGAAGGAAGCTGTACAATATGGTGGGGATTTTGCACTCCAGAATGAGCTCTCCGTTGATCAGACGGACTTCCTTTCTCGTCATCTGGGCCTGTCTTGCGCCTCTTCGCTCTTGCGCGCCATCTGGAAGTTGATCGTATTCTCCATCTTTCTCATCCCCTAGATACTCGTCTGTGTACGTGTCGTCGGAGGTGTATGAATCGCGCGGTCGCAGGTCTGGTCGATTAACTTCTGGGTTGGGGGCAAAGACGTCATCAGTGTCTATGGGTATGGAAGTCTCCTCGGTGTGTGTTGTTTCCGAGTCGCGCGATACTGGTCTGCCACCCGCAAACAGCGGAGCCGGCGGCAACGGTCGCTTCGGACTTCCGCCGTATCTTGACGAAGGCGTACCAGGTCTTGGACTCCCATCGAGATCAACGGGCTCGTATTGTACGGTAGAAGCAGGAGGTCTGCGCCACTCGGATCTCGTAGAGGGTGTCCAAGGACGTGTTGGGGATGCGCGACCAGATGATCGCACGGGGGAGACGGGTCGGAACGGTTCGTAGGCAGGGACGTCCTCGTCTGGAGGTCGCATATCTGGAGCGTCCCCAATTATTGACTGGGCGCGAGAATGAATTGAGGAGACTGATGGTTGGTAGGAGCGGGACGGGGATTGTCTGTTATGAGTATGAATATTACTACGGGAACTTTGTTGATCAAATGTCTTTCGAAACAAATGTTCTTTCAGATTTCTATGCTTCTTAGTAGGAGACTTGGAAAGAGATGGTTGAGGTCGGGCAAGATTGACGTCTGGTGGATGAAGAATATCCAAGATTTCCTCTTCGAGATGAGCTTGATGCTTCTTATTACCTTGCTTGCCTCCGCCTTCACATGGAATTGAAACTGGCGACTCTGACATAGGAGAAGGATCGAAGCGATCGTCGGAAATGTTGACGAGCATAGAATCGGTCGGTGGTACTAACGGTCTGTATCCGTTTTCCTCCACGGAGGTCAGCAGACGCATCGACGCGCCTCTGCCACCCAAGTCGCCAGAGTCATCTTCGTCTGCGCCATATGATGGTGGAGGACCTGAATAGTCGCGACCAGGCGACCCTGGACGGTCCATGGCGATTGTCGCCGACTGAACGGAGCTGTAAACACGGCAATCTGGATAGCGATGCGACTAGATGCGATGATTCGTGCGGCGCAGTGGAATGGGAGTCAGCAATGAGAAGAAGATTATGTATCAATTGAAGAAGAAGATGGTGCGACAGTAGATTGAGCAGAGATGGTTTGTGGCAGTGGAAGGTCGTGCATAATACTATGTACATACGTAGTCCACTGCTCGATCCATGGTAACGGCTTAGGCCCGGGATGTTTTCTGGTTGCGTCTATCCCGTTTCCAGGGCAACCAGCAAGCTACAACACCCGCCCTTGCCCCTGCCTGACTAGGTGCGTGCTGATTACTAAGTGAACTCAGGCTTGTTGCCTTGAAGCTGTCTCACTGCTGCCTCATTGCTGCCTTACTGCTGCCTCATAAACCAGGCCTGCACGTTCGGACATTTTCAACAACGCTCTGCATGTATAGCGCCTAATGCAATGCGATGCATGTAGGGAGTCAGGGAGGACCTTGGGAGGATAGCGATGGCGTCTCTTTGCATGCGGCACAATTCTCAAATCACTCGTTGATCCCGGTAGTAGATACCCTCTCTCTCTTTCTCGTCATTCAAGCCATTATTAAATAATTATGACTACTGGCAGCATACCGAACTCTCTATTAACAGACGGCGCGGCCAACGGTCGATAATTAGTGGATACGTGCACGCGGAGAACGGGACACGCGACGACACGTGCAGGGTTCAACCTTGCAAACCTCAGGCATCAACATCTATTCTGAGCAGACAATGTGGAGACTCCCCTGGTGCAAACAGTGCCACGACTCCTTGCATCGTCATTCTCATTCTCACCACCACCACCATCACCATCATCGTTGTTATCATTGTTTGCTTCTCATCGTCGCCTTGTTTTCTGTGCCCCTTCTTTGCCTTTTCGTCCTGAGCGAGTGATATGATGGCCCGCTTCCTTTTCCAACCGCTCCCTCCAGCCTCCCCCCTACCCAAACGCCTCTGATTGGCATCCGCTCGGCTAATCCGCTAGAACATGGCCTTCTAGCCCTGCCTAGACAAGTGCAGCTCAAGTCTTTAATTGCAGAGATGCCACCTTGATCGACAGCACCACGGCACTCCGTCAGCCTCCTCTCCCTCTCTCCGCTGTGCTTTTTCAATCCTTCAAGAGGGCGGGTCGGGGCGACTCTTCTAACATGACTGTCCGCGAAACACCTCCCCTTCTTCCTCTTCCTCTCCTTCCTCTGGACGCTTCAAAATGCATTCAAAGGCGAGGTACAGCATAGAGAAGGGCAAGTCCGGGGTTGCTGCCGCCCACTCGTGCTCGATATGTGCCATGTTCGACCTGGACTTTGGCCATGACTACGAGTCGGCCACGAGGAAGACGACGTTGGAGTTAGGAAAGGCCTTGCTGCAGAACGTTCCAGAGAACGAGCTGAGGAAACTGTTACGGAACTTTGTCATATTCCCACTGAGGGTTACAGACCTCACTGGCTGGGCCATGTCAGGCTGCTACCTCTGCGAGTTCTTGCACGAGAAGATAGGCCATCCGACCTTGCTGTCCAAGAAGGACGAGACGAAATACATTGCCGCCCAATGGGAAGCTCCAGACCAGCCTATTTACTTTGGTCCATTTGAAAGTCAGACGCTACCCGAGAATGGCAAGCAACGACCGGGTCTAATGGACCAACAGACGTACGTCTTCCAGCCGGTTGTGTCTTCCAGTAAGTCACGTGACTCTATATATGTATCATATATCTTACCTCTGCATGCTAATTGTCTCTATATCATGTATTTATGTATTGATTTGTCGCTAATGCTTGCGTAGAAAGTCGATTGGCGCCTACCATCAACCGTCGACCCATCAATGCCGACCCAGGCCACCCGGTGGCTCTTCAGATGGCGAGGAAATGGTTGTTGAACTGTGCAAGAAAACATGATTGTCGCCCTTCTCCACGCGCCTCATTCATGCCGACACGTCTGCTTAGACTATCTATGAATGGAGATGATGTCGAGGTCAAGGTTGTTGAGAACCTTGCGACCAAGGAGTCTTATGCAGCCCTGTCTTACTGCTGGGGAGGGCCTCAACGAATAACGACGACGCAGGCCAACGACATACAACATCTCACCGACATCGACCTCCTTGCCCTGCCACAAACTATACAAGATGCCGTCAAGGTCTCGCTTGCCATTGGAATATCGCTGCTTTGGGTGGACGCTCTGTGCATAATCCAGGACTGTCCAAACGACCGAACCCTTGAGATTGCGTCCATGGCAGCCATATACAGCCATGCTGCAATCACCATTACCGCATCACGAAGCACCCACGCCGATGAAGGTTTCCTACACCCTCGCTCCCCGCCAAGTAATTGTGAGCCTGACCAGCTCTTCCGAATCAAGTTGCGCGCCTCTAACAAGTCTGTCGGTGCCGTCACCCTTATTCCAATGCACCACTTCGTCGACGACGAAGACGTCGATGTCTTGGACAACGAGCCACTCGACCATCGTGCGTGGGCGTATCAAGAGCGCCACCTCTCACACCGCATTCTCGATTTTGGCTCGTACCGTACACAGTTCGTCTGCAGACACGGCGTCCAACACGACCACCTACCATCCGACGGCTGGGCTCCTGAGCCAAACACCGTTGACTACAGAAAGACTAGACCTCTCCAGGCGCCCGCGCAATGGGATGCCCACATCTCAAACTATACATCCCGCAACATGACGATATACACCGACCGTCCCCTCGCCCTTTCCGCCCTCGCTGCCTCCCTATCCCAACCCACTCTGGGTACTTACATTGCTGGCCTATGGACAGCCACACTCCCGACATCCCTCCTGTGGACGACGTCCCATCCGCGCCCACGGCCGATGAACTACCAAGGCCCCTCCTTCTCCTGGCACTCCATCAACAGCACCGTCGTTCCACGCAGCACACCGCCCTCCTTCACCCCGGACCCGTCCCTCCGCATCCTCACCCACAGGTCCGCCCTCGCACATCCCTCTGCCCCCTTCGGCGCCGTCACATCCGCCGCCCTCACCCTGCGCGCCCGCCTCATCCCCGTCAAATACACCCGCGACCCCTCCGACAACGCCTTCCCGCCCCGCATCTACCACTTCATCCGCATCTCGCCCTCGGCCGGCCGACGCAGCAGCATGACGGAGCGCGTGCGCAAAAGCAGCACCACGCGCTCGCGCACCCAGAGCAACGCAAGCATGCTCAATCTCCCCGTCCGCAGCGAGTCGCCCTTTAGCATCACGCACCGCCGCGGTCGCAGCCCCAGCGTGGCCTTGACCATGATGTCCGCAACCCCTGAGCGGCCCGCGTCGCCGGACAGACCCCCGCTCGCCGTGGCCTGTGTCGAGGACAGCACCGAGTCGGAGTGGGTGCCGACGCTGAGCTATGCGACCGTTGTGTATCTGCTGTATGTCGGCGAGGACGCGGGCGGTATGCGCGGCTTGGTGGTGCGGAAGGCTGATACCGGCGGGAGTCCCGGGCGGAGTCCTCGGGGCGGGAAGAAGGGTGACACGTATTTGCGTGTGGGCGTGTGGACGAGCTTTCGGCTGGACAGGGGGCACGAGCATCGCAAGTGGGACTTCCAGGACGATGCGGGTGGCGATTCGGGGAGACAGTGGGAGTTGCAGCGGAAATGGATGTTGGGGCATGATGTTGAGAGCGTGACGTTGGTGTAGCATGAACGGGTGGTTGGGATGAGTATGATTCCATTCTTCGTGGTAATCCATCTGCAGACAACAGTTTTATATCCAAGATTAATAACTGCCTTGACGTTCATCTTTCATTTGCTATTCTCCATGACCCCATACCTCGTTAATACATGGACCTATTATCCTACACATTCACCGCCATACACACACACCCGTATACCCTCATATCAAAAACACCCAATCCCCATCCCATCATCTCATCATCACATCATCACAACTCTTATCCCCCCAATCTCCCACCCTAATCACCTCAGCCCTCCTCTCCCCTCAACCCCAACCCCAACCCCACCCTTCCCCTCCCTCTCCACACTCCCGCCCTCGGCATTACTCCTCAACTCAAAGCTATCCGACGTCGCACCGCCATCCTCGCGCCAAAACTTCTTGTCGCCGCGGACGGCACGCACGAACCAGGGGCGCGCGCCGCGGGACTCGCTGCGCCAGGACCAGTACTCCTTGAGGTCGTAGTCGTCGGGCTCGATGCGGCCGCGCGAGAGCAGGCTGAGCAGGTATGTGGTGCTGTTGATGAGGATGTAGGTTGTTATGCCGCTGTTTTTGGGGGGTTAGCCTGGGGGAGTTCATTGGGGGGGAAGGGGTGGAAAGGGGGAGAAGTAGAGGGGGAAAGAGAAGAAAGAAGGGGAGACATACGCAATCAGACCATACGCGATCGAGTACGAAAAGGGCATAAACACGAGCGTCACAAACGCCGGGATGGCGTCCCCCGGGTACCCCCAGTTTATCGCCAGCGTGCCCTTCATCATCATGCAGCCCACGAGCACGAGCGCACCGCCGGTAGCCCACGGCGGGATGGAAGCAAAGATGGGCGCAAAGAAGACGGAGACGAGGAAGCACAGCCCCGTCGTCATGGCGGTCAGGCCCGTGCGGCCGCCCTCCTGGATGCCGGCGCCGGACTCGACAAAGGCCGTGACGGGCGAAGTGCCGAAGAGGGAGCCGATGGAGATGCAGATTGCGTCGGTGCAGTAGGCGACGGTGGAGCGCGGGAAGTCGCCGGTGTCGGGGTCGACGACGCCGCTGAAGCGGGCCATGGAGTAGAGCGTGCCGGTGCAGTCGAGGATGTCGACGTACAGCATGGTGAAGAGGGCGAGGGCGAACTGGCCGCCTGCGCCGGCGAGATTCCAGTCCTGCACGGCGAGGGTGTTTTTGATGGGGCGGAAGCCGACGACGGATTTGAAGAACTGGAAGCGCGACTCGCCGAGGCCGGTCGGCCCGTCGTGCGGGAAGTAGGTGAAGTTGCTGTTGCGCGGCCAGGACATGATGGAGACGATGGCGATGCCGAAGATCATGGCGCCGCGCACCTTGTAGGTCATCATGATGGCCGTGAGGATGCCGCCGACGAGGAAGCCGATCCACATGGTTGGAAGGGTGGCCTTGTGGCTCTGGCAGGCTGGGCCGAGTTCTGCCACGACGTACTTTGGGTCGCAGCCCGCGAGTGCGAGTGGTGTTGAGACGTCTCCGGAGATGGCGCCAATGCCGGCACCGCTGGAGAGTCCGATCAAGGTGAGGAATAGACCGATGCCAGCACCGCATGCTACCTTGATAGACGCCGGGATGACCTTGGCGAGCCACTGTCGGAGGCCGATGAGCGATAGGAAGACGAAAATGAAGCCTTCGACAAACACGGCCGTCATGGCGAGCTTGTAGCTGACCGGCCCTGTTCCAGCAGGACCGACGACTTGGAAAGCCAGATATGCGTTCAGACCCATGGCTGGCGCAACAGCAACAGGCAGGTTGGCCAGGAGGCCCATCAGGAAGGAGGCCAGAGCAGAGATGGCCGCTGTGGCCGTGACCAGATCGCGCTGGACGTCCAGGGCGCAGAGTTGGTATTCGGTGTCTTCTTTGCATAGCGGGTCTTGAGAGGTGTGGGCACACTCGCAGGTCCCTCCTGTGCCTGAGATGATGGCGGCCTGTTGTCCGGTCAGGGAGGGCTTGGACACTTAGCTACAAGTGACTGCTTACATTGACTGAGATGATGTATGCCATTGTGAAGAACGTCGTGAGGCCAGCACGAAGCTCAGTCGTAAACTTTGAACCCGCAAACGAGTGTGGCTGTCAGGGCAGGGTTAGAGCTGAGTGAGATGGACGTGTTGACGCAGCACACATACGTGAGCAGAGCCCTCGAGATGAAAGTAGTACCCAACCGGGCTTTGAGCGACGGCATGATTGAGCGAATCTGCAAAACGCTCGAGGACAGTCATGGTGGCTCTCTCTCGTGCTACGCGTGGTGGAACAGCAAAGGAATGAAAGCCACAGGCGAAGAGGTGTCAGACAAGACAGAGCATAGAACGAACGACGAGACAAATTGAAGGAAGTAGAAAGTAGACTCGAGCAAGAACAGAAGGAAGTAGACCGAGGGGTCCATGAACAATATGGAGGTGGTATTCATAGTGAGCAAACATTATGGATGGTCGCGAAGGTGGTCGTAAGGGGGGGGAGGGGGGTCGAGGGGGGGCTTGAGGATGGTTCGGCAGAGATGGGATGCCGGGCACGCTAAGGAGTGAATGGGCCGGGGGGGGAAAGATGATTAGAGATGCATGGGAACATGAAGCATGGCTACTCTGCTGGTAAGTGGTTGTGGTGGTGGTGTTGGTGACATGTATGTTAGTACAAAACCGTTGTTTCGCGAGAAGAGAAAAAGGCCGAGTGGTGCAGTTCTTGGCCCGTGAAGGAGTCGGAAGAGACATCCAGGTACGGCAGGCGGATGATTGGTGGAGCCGCCGCCACCAGCGCATTGGTCTCCCTACGCCCGCCACGTTTAGCGGGCTCTAGGCAACTAACCTGCCCGCCAGTCGGGGGCTCTCCCTCCCTAAATTTAGGCTGCTTATCCCCCGAAGTCCCCCTAGCTTTTGGCTGCCTACGCCCCCCCGAAAGCCCGCTCAAGGTCCCCCCCTGAAAACAGCTAAATGAATGTCCCCACGCTTCCAAGCCAACCATCGAGCCTATACTGGGTACATACTACTATTACTACTACTACGGTATTCATGTCCAGTACAACGGTATGACCAGTACGACAACACTGCGCGGCGGAGAAGCCGAAATCGAGACAGTCTGCAAAGCTCAGCGCTCAGACTGACTGATGGTATGCCAGACATACGTCTGTCTACAGCGAGATTGCACGAGTAGAATACGACAGATTGTTTGCCGTGCTCGTACTTCTGTTGATGCTGGCCTGAGTGTATGTGTATGTGTGTATGCCCATGTATGTGTGAGTCGGGAGGAATGTCGGGTGACGGCAAGGAAGGCAGGGCACAAGCCGAGATGCAGATGATTGATATAGATGTAACAGATCCATCGCCCAGTCCATCTCGTCTCATCTCATCTCAAACCCATGGGAGATACAAACGTGGCACACGGAACCTGTCGGTCCCATGCAACGACGACGAATACGACTACGACTACGACTACGACCACGACCAAGGCGACGACGACTCTCAATCGACGCATGAGTGTGATAGGGACAGCAGTGTGCAGAGTGTAGTGTGTCTGTGTGTGTGTGATGCACGAGCTGACAGCCTGACAGCATGACAGACGGATGATTCCATCTTTATGTGTCGCAGATGTACCGCAGATCCATGCGATTATTTATCATCTATGGATTATGATTGTGACGATGCCGGCCAGGTACAGCGGGAGGGCTGCGAGTGTATGAGATGGCGGCATCATCCATCGTGCCGGGACGGAGTAATAATAATACACAGGATTCATCGTGGCTTTTACAACTGTCATTATAGTTATTGTTATTATCGTCATCCTCATGCAGCTACTATCGTGTGCACTTATGTACAACACGGTGGTCCCGTCCGTGCACTTGGTTGGAAGGATTTCGTTTATAATTATTAGAATAATCCTTCTCACTTTTCTTCTCACGTACTGCCTGCCCCCTTTCCCACGCGCTTCAGACTTGCTTATTATCTACAACTATCTGCCATCTACTGTCCACTACCTGTGCCTGTATCTGTATCTGTATCTGCAACTGCTGTCCAACTAATGTGTGCCTCGGCGAATTTGTGTGCTGCTGACTGCTCCGGCTGAAGTCCTACATTACCCTCCTGGTCCTGGTTCTGGTCTTGGCCTGGCCTGGTCCTCATCCTCCACATCCTCGTCCTTGTCCTGGCCGGTTTTGCAGGCGAAGCTCATGGATGACCAGGATACCCTTCTTCTACATGCAACAGCCCAACTCCCCACCTGAGACTCTGCTTCGAACACATTTTGATCGTATGTATTACATAGTGCATGCTGACTTGGTGCATGCCTGGGGCTGCCATCGCGATGAGCATACCTAAACATGGATGACCGTCATCGTGAGCCTGAGGATGGCCATCCTTTCATGTTGGTTGTCCTTCTTGTTGTTCCAGTTGCTGTCCTCCTTGGTGTTGTTGGATCAGTGCGCACTCCAATCTCGCCCAGACATGCACTAAACGCGCAATTGGAAGTTGGATGTTTTCTAGGCGTGGCCTGTGTGACGGCCGTGTGGCGCTCGTTGTCGATATCCAAAGGATCGTCGGTTAGTGGGGATAAGATGGATGAGATGCATCCATGCACTCAGTAGCTAATTACTCCCCCACCGCAGCCTTCACTCCACAGCTTCTGTCTCCACCACCACTCCCGTCCACCACGCCTCCACTATGCCTCTCTGGACTTCCACTGCCGACACTTGCAAACTCGAACTCTCGATCCCTCCACCACTCACATTTCCAAATCCCTAGTCTGTCTCACCCGCGCCAGGATGCACTTCCCCTGCCCAGACTCCCTCTCTTCCACCCAGTCTTGTAAGCTGCCCCTGTCAACAACACCCTGCACGCACCCGATACGCTGGCCACACGAGCCACCGTAAGATTGGCTCTACTCGTCCTGTTGCATCATTGCTTGCTTCACTCAGTATCAGCCTGCACTCGGGCTCATGCCCCGTTGTCCTTCTTAACCTGCCGCTCAAGATCAACTCTTTCCTGCTTTTGTTCCTGTGCTCTGGCTCTGTCTTCTCCATCTCTTATCACATCCATCCTCATGTTTCCAACTTATGATTGCCCCCAGCATGCTGAGACGGTCGGTATGCGGAAGGCCAGAATGGCCAGGGACAGGGACGGTGCTGTGGGTCGACGACGAAAGTCGACAAGCAGCACTTCAGACAATCGCAACAAACTTCATCACACGCCTACTCTGAATTCAGATTCCGCTTCTATATACACCACTCGTTCGAAGGGTGCCTCGACGAAAAGTTCGTCTGGTTTTGGGTTTTGGAAGAAAAAGGACAGGGATGTTACTGAGATACTCGACGTCCCCATGATGAAGAAGGACAACAAGACCACCGACATCAAGACGACTGAAATCACCCTTTCCACTGCTACTCCCAAATCACCGCCGGTACTCTCGCCAGTTCCTTCGTCACGTATACGACCACAAACTTCGCATGCTCCATCGGTGCCGTCAACATCTCCGCCATCACTCACGTCCGTCTCGCAAAGCACCTTGGCCTCTGCTGACATTGCCCATGATTCACTGGACACTCCACCACCGCTACCAAGGACAGCATGGCAAGAGGCTCCCGCAACTCCACCACCCTCGCGGGGTCTTCCATCCCTTCCTCCGCCACAGCCCGTTCCGACCTGCCAGCTCCCCCCTCTTCCAAGCTATATACCACCACCGCCGACTCAGCCTCTCCCACAGCCTCTCCGTTCCAAGCCTTCGCTCAAGTCCCTTCGCCAGCTACCCTCCCGGGTCAACTCGACCTACTCCAGTGATTCAAGAGCAGCATCATCGATGCGCTCTTCAGCCATGTCCGACGGCCGGAGCATCTTCACGTCGTCCCACCACCCAAGCGCCGACGTCATATCCGAAGTGACCGACTACGACCAGATGTCTTCCCTGAACTGCCGTCCGACTCACCCCCAATACCGCGGTCTGTCACCACTGTCTTCTCCTGTAGAATCCAGCCACCCACGGCACTCGCAAGGTCCCCCTTCGCACCCCGAAAGCACACGCTCAGCATCCCGCATGACCGAGCGCAGTGGCCCGCCCCTAGCCCCTTTCGCGCGTGCCCTTGCAAAGATGGAGAATGCCGGCCCACGCATCATCGCCGCCCGCCTCGCTGAGGAATGGGAAGGTCTGGACGACGATGACGACTCCTACGCCGAAGTTCAGTTCGAGAAGCGGCTATGGGCTCTCACCGCATACCAATGGCTAACCCAGGGAAAACAGCTGCAATCGCCCACCCACGAGCTCCTCCTCCATGCTGTGCCTTCTCAGGGGAAACGCATACTGCACCTCCACGGTAGCCTGGCCGACGGCTGGACTCTCGCCGCCCGTTACCCAGCCTGCACTGTCTATTCTGTATCTTCCACAAACACCTCCGTGCTGCCTACCACGTACCCGGCGCCGCTCAACCACCACTCCCTCTACGTCCCGTCCGTCGCCTCCCCACTCCCCTTCCCCGACTGCTACTTTGACGCCGTGCTCTCGCGCTCGCTCGCCTCGTCGCTGGACAACATCGACTGCGCCCGCGTCTTCCACGACTGCACGCGTGTGCTCAAGCCCGGCGCCCGCTTCGAGATCCTCTCCCTCGACCCCTACTTCAACCGCCAGGGCCCTGCCCTGCGCGCCTGGGCCGACACCCACCTCGTCGCCCGTCTCGAGGCGCACGGCAAGTCCATGATGCCGTCCGACACTGTCGTCGACACCATGGGCATCGTCGGCCTGCATGACGTCAAGCGCGTGCGCATCGCCCTGCCCGCCCACCTGGCCGACGCCCCTGAGAGCACTCGTCTGCTCACTCTCCTTGGCCGCCACATGGTGCAGGACTTGTACGGCCGCTTTCTGCGCGTCTATGCCGGCGAGCAGTGGTTCTGGAACGTGCCTGGTGGCGAGATCGAGAGGGAGTGCGAGCGCCTGCAGACGAAGATGGTATTGACTATTAGCTGTGGCACGAAGGAGACCGCGACCCCTGATGACTTCCGCTTTAGGGGCATGGACTCGTAATGGGACATGTTTCTCTTTTTTTTTTGATATTGTGTAGGGGTTTTAAAAGCGGGTTCGGTTCGGGTGGGATATGGGGGACGGGAACGATATGCGCATGGGTTTGCGCGGTCACGAGAACGGGCATGCACCGGAACGGCACGCGATGCGATGCAATGCATGCGTATATACATGCATGTACCCTGCACGCATCATAGAAGCTATGTATTCTTCTTCTTTTTCCTACAGTAGATCCGATACCCTCACGAGCGATGTACGACCTCTCCTTCTATCTTTTCTTACTGTATTCTATTACACGGCCATAGACTGTTTCCTTTCTCTTTTGTCCTATCTCGATGTAGAACCAAACCGGAAGACCAAAAGTAGACACTAAGTCAGCTATAATTCCAGCTACATCTGTCTCGGATGCATCGCCGATGGTTAGAGTAGATACTTAGGCTTTGCAGTCAGTCGATTATAACATCTGGGGAGCGCTCGTCCGTACGTGCTTAGTCCAAACCCAAATAAAAGAATATAGCCTACTCTATAACTATCTTAGACACTCCGCCGGCGCCTAGAGGGACCTGTTCTCGCATATCTCGCCTCCGCCATCCGGCACCCGCGATCCATACCAGCCCTGACCCGTTCTCAACCATGCCCGTGCTAACCACCACGACGTTTTCGGATCCCCAACCCGAACGTACCATTTCTAAACCCCTCCTCCGCTCCGCTAAAGCGCCCGGGTAACATACCTTATCCATCCTAACACCTGCACTATACTAATCATACTCACGCTCGCGCTCGAGCATCTAAGTTCTAACGCAGTATCTCTAACCTGGAGCCGAGCCGTACTAACCATCCTCAAACCGTACGCAGCACCGTGGACTACCCTGGTTAATGCGCCGGCGGCTAGAGTAAGTAGCCGTGGTTCCGAGATCCGAGATCACGTATTTCTCCATGGATCTCACTCGCATTCTATGCCTGTTTGATCCACTACCCGAGCAGTCCCAATCCGTCCAACTGGACCAGACCCTCCGCTCAAGATGTGGAGTAGAGCGAAGCTAATGAAGGCTATTCTCCTACTACTATACGGTATACCTCTGACTTCGGTGCCAAGAAGCTGCTCCGTGTCGAGCCAAGTCCGTCGAACTATGGATGCATCACGCCACGACTCAACATGACGACAGGTCAGGACAGAGGAATGGTCATACTCGTGGTCGTTGCTGGTAGCGAAGTTGTGATCTGCGCGTGCGTGCATGTGTGGAGTGCAGATCTGCGCGCGAGGGAGAAGAGTGGGCGGTAGAGATGTGATCTGTAAAAACAATCAGGATTGACTACATTTCTGGGCGCCCACTCTGCTATGGACTTGGGCATTGGGCTATGGGTGAATAAGATAAGCCGCTGTGACAGGGCGCGATGTGTAAGAGGTTTATCGCATGAGGCGGTTAGCGAGGAGAAGCTTGCTCTGTATTTGAGACCGACACGTACTAACCATCCCATCCATCCTATCCCATCTAACCAAAGAAGAAGAAGAAAAGGCAAAGCCAAAAGAAACCCACAACAAAGAAGAAAATAAAATACCGATGGTCCGTCTACCAACCTATCACGCACCGCGCACAGGGTCCATATGTTGATAGACGTACCATGTATACACACAATCAACCAACAAGCCACCCCAGCCTAAACCTCACCGTCGATCACACCTCACAAAGAGAAGGAAAAAGAAGCGCGAGACGCAGAATAGCGCTCGGCGCACGATGAATGGCTGCGATTCTAGATGCCACAAATACACCTGCACAGCCAATCCAGACTCGCGTCATGTGCTTGGCGCAATACGCGTGCTGGATTGGACGTGGACGACCCCCTCCCTCGGCGCATCGCCATCTATTTGATTCATCACACGAGGTGAGATGTAGATGAGGCTGCGCAAGTATTCGGGAATAAATACGAAGTGTGAATTACCCGTCTAGCGCGGGCCTAGACATACTATCCATCAAACCAAAACATCGAATAAACGAGCCGACACAACACACTCGAAGAGCAACAACACGTCCTAAAGCCCTGTCCCTGCAGCCGATCCCGTCTCACTCCCGTCCTTGCTTCCCGCAGTTCGCCCCTTCTTGTATCTTACCTAATTAGCTGGAAAGGGGGTAGTCCTAACACTTATCTTCGCGCTGTTATGATCTTGGATAGAGTTAGCTAAAAAGGGGGGGAGGGGGAGGGGGAGGGGGAGGGGTTAATGGGCATACACCTATGCATCAACAAGCTAGACTAGACTAGCGTCATCGTGGCGTGCGTGGCTAGCGCACTTACGTGCGTTAATGTCGAGGGACTTTTAGACTTTGGCGGGCCTTGCCCTTTTTGCGTACTTCGTTTCCGATGGACTGCCGGCGTGGCATGGTGAGCGCGTACGGTTTTGAGATGGAGATGGGAGCGTGGTGTGGGTGTGGGTGTGAGATTCTGGTGGGTGAGAGTAAGAGTTGAAAATGGGGGGTACTTGGGTTATTCCGTATGCTTGGAGAATGTCATATTTACTTTGCACGTACTGTTCTCTATATATCATGAGTTAATTTTATTGATGTTACTAACAGGGTTATCAACTTGATAGAGCCTATAATAGATATACACACGTTCTGCCCCATGTATGTTGTACTATAGAGAAAGTCCTATGGGTTATTATATCCTAGTAGTCCTAGGTGTAAGTGTCTATACCATATGCGTTTATTGGAATATCGATGCATTTACTGGCTTTATGACTCGCGTCTTTTTCACTGTATATCAACAAGCCTAGACGGAATCCTATATCACATAGGTATTTTGAGCCGGCTAATGTACCATAGGAATTATTAGTAAGATATGTCTTTTGCATCGTGTACCGCACATGTCATCAGGTAATTAAGGCATTGGACTTTGGACTCAAATATCTGTTGCGTAAACAGGTATGAATCCTAGCCCAACTACGCATGGTTATACTAAATCAGCTCCAGCTCTTGACATTGTTCTTGGACCTGAAAGCCTAAACCATACGAATAATCATATGAACGATGTCGTAGTACAGAGGGGTAGCGACAGAGGGGTAGCGACAGAAAAAGGTATTAAAATAGATAAGCGATCATACCATCACCATTCCAAACCTAGCGATTAGGCCACAGTACTATATTATGCAGAGCTGCATAGGCCGACGAGACTACACACCACCAAGAGCCGGCCAGTGGGTTCATGTCCGGTGTCAAAGCCGTAGGACAAGAGTCTAGTTTCCGCTTCAATATCCCAACGGGCCCCATCACTCACTTTTGGAGTGGTAGACATAGAGGAGGGGCCAGTAGATCTGCTAAATGGTCCAGAAAAGGGGTCGTAACATCTCATCCGAATCTGGATATGTCAGTCTTTGGGTACGTACTCATCCATACGGTTCAGGGGCTAGTAAAGAGGTATACAATCTTATAGATAGTGGAGTGTAGAGGTATATGATTGTATCGAGAGAGGCATCAGGATACTGGAGTGCTTGAAAATCTCTTAGCTGAAGAAGCCTGACGGCATTCGACGTGAAAACTGACACAAAATGGCCTATAGACAAAGGTTAAGAATGGTAGATGGGGTATTGCAAAGGTCACCCATTGAATGTGAATGACATGGAGCCTTGAATCAGCCTTCACGAATACGAAAGTTCGAAGGTTAGACTGCCTGGAGTGTTAGAATAGTAGGCCCAGCCTTAAATCAACACTTTGTCCACGACATTTTTGAACAAGCAAAATAGACAAAAGCGTCATGGGTCATTTGCCCCTGTCCACAGCGAAGAATCAGACTTCGGCGGAATTACACCCGTCCAAGACTATAGGACCATGATACCTGAGTTGCAATCTATCTATAAAGTCTACGGGACAAAAGAACCAACCATATGCTACATTTTATTATCTCAGCAGTACTTGTTAACATCCCCTATTTGGCAATCTCTACCCCGTTGGAAGCACCTAAGGCGTGTTAGTAAAGCGCGCAACACAGATTCGGCTCAACCTACCCAAAGCCTTCTTGATATCACCATATATAGCAAACTGGCCCGCCGTCAAACCACCCACCATAAACAACCGCGTCGGCAGCCCAGCAAACGAGCCCCGCAAACCAAGCTCTCCCGCAATCTTCATGAGCCGTGCAAGAGTACTCTCGCCAGGCAGTCCCTTGGTCTTATTGATCTTAGAAAGCATGGTATCAGCAGGCTGGGAGACAATCGCCGCGGCAAACCCCGCGAGCAGACCAGATCCAAGATTGAGCGTGGTGTCACCACCGATGAGTTTGTCTGTATTCACGCGAGCCTTGAAGAACTCTGCGATCTTCTCGAAAGCGACAAACTTCGTCACGGTGTATGGGACTTGCTTGAAGAGAATCGGTCCGAAGCCGGAGTAGAATGCGCCAACGCCTTCGTTCTTCAGGATCTTACTGAAGCCTCCTATCAGCCCGTTCGCGAATCCAGGCGTCGAGACAAGTCGGATCCGCGTAGCTTCCAACGGACAGAGCGCTATTGAGGCGAAGAACTCTGCAGACGCGGATGACACCGAGTAGACTGCTGTTCGATTGCGTCTTGCAGACTCGATGCCGATGACGTTTATAGACTGCTGCTTGAAGAACTCATAGCCGCCGAACTTGAACGCGCCCTGTATGAAGTAGCCGGTGAAGGTTGGGCCGAGGCCTGTTAGGAGTGTGCGAGCGCCTTCTTGGGAGAGCACTTGGCGGAAGCCGCCTATCATGCCTCTATTGTACGTTATCGGATCCAGTTGGATCTTCGTCTTCACGCTGTGTTGCGGTCAAAATCATGGTTGGTTGCAGAATTGTAGTATCGAGACACATACACATCCACAGGGGTAAAAGCGCCATGGGTGATGGAGCACCCCAGAGCTCCAGCGAGGGCAAAGCGGGAGTACAGGTCGAAGCCCTTGGGGGAATTTGTCGGCGGAACGAGAGAAGCCATGGCAACATGGACGGTGGTCATATTCTGGGACATGCAAATGGGTTTATATATAGGTTTGCATTGTCCGGCAATGACCAATGAGCGCGCAGCACTAGTGCATCCATTGATTACTAGTGGCTACCGCATTCGGCTAGCACGGCGGAGCTGAGACAACCTAAGCCCTGCCGCTATTGCCGACATTTCAATCAACCTCCTGATTAGTATCACTTTTTCATCATGTATTCTGCGCCATGCGACAAGGCTCGAGGGTGCGCGATGAAGAGACCGAAACAGTACGGCGACGGAGAGAGCAGGTGCGGCTGAATGTAGCAGCCCTACGACGCCGACGAAAGGCCCTCACAGGCAGCCAGCACGCGCAGCCAACGTGGAGCAACAAGACACAGCATGACTTCGGGAAAGCTACGTGTATATCCGGCTCAAGATCTCGCAAACACCCAGTCGATGCTAGCGCCCTGTCGTCGGACCACGTGCTACTAGCCGTCCCCGTCGCCGGCCAGCAATACGCCGAAGTGATAGTCCAGTTCTTGCTCCAGCAGATTCCGAAGAAATCAGACAGTCAAGCCCCTTTCTGGCCGCCGCATCATTGGATGATCTTGCTATCAGAGCACACGATTGTGAATGAGAGCCTCCATCTTGCCATCAAAGCCACGGCATTGCGGGTTTTGAGTCTTGTTCGGCTGGATCGGCAGGCGCATATCAGCGGCCTGAATTTGTATGGAAGGGCATTACAGACGTTCCGCCATGAGATTATAGATGGTGTTTCAAGTCCAGGGGATATGATTGCCACAGCTCTAATGATGGCATCGTTTGAGGTATGGAATCCGCTCCCACGTGGTCATGACTGACGTCTCGTCAAGCTGATGAACCTGACTGCGGGCGGCGTCCAGCGTTGGCGATCGCACGTGGAGAGCGTGCGACCGGTCATGTTGAACTGGGCACGATTCGCGACAGATGACGCGTTTGGTAGGTCGCTGATAAGCTGTTGGGATACACAAATGGTGCGGGACCTTAAAATGTCAATGTTCGCTCCAATTAACGCAGTGAAAGGTTTACTCCGAACTACTTGACGAGGAAAGTCGGGCCTGCGAACGGCAAAGCACAGAGGGGGGCTGTGGAGATATTCCCACGTGCACGACCCTAGAAAACTACATGCTGGTCCAGCAGCGGAAACTGCTTTCCTTGAGCGCTGCGTTGCGCTTCAGCCCCTATACGCACGATCCGTTGGAATCCGAAGTACCCGAGGACAGATATCGTGAGACTCTGACGACGGAACTCGATCACACATGTGATATTGTGGAGAAGAGGTATGGTCTTCTTGGCAAAATCATGACTATTCTGCCCAAGACGATTGCCAGTCCTGGGGGCCTGGATTCGGAGGTCGATCTCGTGCAGTACAGACTAGGCTTGCAATGAACGACCGGCAAGTTGGCTCTTAGCTCGGACTCGACAAAAGAGTGGATCTACAAGCCGGCTTTATTGACGACTTCCGAGATAGAGCGCTCGATACATGGCTAGAAATCTCTGAAGTTTCTGTGTTTCTGTTCGATGAGGCTTCACACATGTAGGGGTATGCACATGCATCATTCCCGGAAGAACAAGGCAGGCTAGGTGTTGGGTAGGCATCAGGGGCTGAATGACCTCCTGATCATAGTATATCAAGCAGAGCACGAGACGAAGTGCGACAGATCAACAGCAGCAATGAGATGAAGAGGTAAACATAAGCCTATATTCAAAAATATAGTGCGCCAAAACTTCCCAAACCATGACCCTACCTAACCCCAACCATAACATCCTCCACGAAGAACCAAAAAAACCCAGTCCATCTAACCCCTGACCAGAGTAAGGCTGTAGGCAGACAGAATCTCGTTCACAGGCTGGAAGTAAGTCACGCCGCCGCTAGTGCAGTCGCCCGAGCCCCCGGACGTCACACCCTGAGCCTGAGACCCAGAGTAGAAGGAACCGCCCGAGTCACCAGGCTCAGCGCAAACACTAGTCTGCGTAAGCCCAGTAACGCTGCCCTGGGCGTAATTGACCGTCGCGCCGAGCGCGCGAACAGCACCGCAGAAAACACCCGTGGTCGAGCCAGAGCGACAGATGCTCGCTCCGACAGCGGCAGCCGTGCTGCCGGCCACGGTAATCGTGCCGCCGTTGTAGTTGTTGATGACGCCGGAGAAGGTGTTCCCGCTGGCGCCGCGGATGTAGCTGTAGTCGCCGCTTCCAGGGAACACGGAGCCGGCGAAGGTGCCGAGCGTGGTGCCGCCGGAGGAGCTAGTGGTGGCGGTTGCGCCGGACGAGCCGCAATGCCCGGCGGACACGAAGCCCGTGGTGACGGAGAAGCCGACGGAGCAGCGGGCGCTGCGGTTAATGTAGTATGCGTCGCCGCCGCGCACGGTGGCAAAGGTCGTGGGCATGGCGGCCACGGTGCGGACTTCAAACTCGGACTCGACGAGGCCGACCTGCTTGGCTAGATCGGCGGCCTGGGCGGTGCTGCCGGACAGGGCCTCGAGCACGAGCTTGTTGGCGGTGACGTCGACGAAGTAGGCTGCGATGCCGGTGGGCTCGGCGGACTCGAGGAGGGATTGCGGCATGTCGAGCTTGTCGAGGGCTTCCTTTGCTTGCTCGAGCTTGGAGAGGGGCGCGGCGACGACGAGCGGGGTTGCGCCGGCGGCGGAGACGGCGGGGGTGAGGGCTTCGTCGGTGACGGCGACGTTGAGCTCGCCGTCGACGAGCCAGGCGCCGGCGAAGGCGTTGCCGGTGGAGGTGCGGAGCTGCTCGATTATTTCGGTGGCCTTGAGCTCGCGGGCGACGCGGACGTGGGCTTGGTCGGCGTCGAGGCCGAGGTCGCGCTTCATGGCGGCGAGGATCTTGGGGTGGAGGGTGTTGGCCGCGGTGGTTGGGGCGCCGTAGACAATGGGCAGGAAGACTGCCAGGGCAGCGAGGAATTTGGTGAGCTCCATGTCTTTGGGGGATCTTTTGCTAAGGGCTTTGAAGGGGGAGAGCGAGAAGTGTTGGTGTTTTGTGCTGAGCGTGAGATGGTAAGACACTGGACTGTCGCACATGGAGATATATATACCTGCTCCTGCGCCGGTGGTGTTGTGAATTTCATCATTTCTCTAAAGATGAATGTCCAATGGAGAGCCCTCGATACGTCTAACTGCTATGACATGTTACCTTCCACAATCTGCAGTAACACGTTACCGTATGCACTCGCGGTGCTAGGCAGATTATCTCAAAGGGGCATCTTACAAGACTTCTACATTGCCATTCTCCCTCCGATTCTCTTAGGGTACCAACGATAGATTAAGATACTATATCTGCCCATACACGATGCGATCTCGCAAGCTTAATAGGAAGGAGTAGATCTACGCTAAGAGGGTCGGTCTTATGATCTGAGATAAGATGTCGACCTACCAGCCAGCCTTAAGCGACGGCCTGCGTACGGATGGAATATGAATAGCTACCCGGTCTATATCTCTATACGCCACCTGCCTAATCAAACACCTTTATCCGCTGCTAATAGGGAGGTAAGTCTGTTGTCTGTTCTGTCATGCAGGCGACTAGTATGGCAATAGTCGTCATGATTGGCCGCGTTTTTTGGTATTCCTATCTTGGATCATGAATGAAATCCAGGGGCTTGAAGCGCTCCCAAGACTTTAAATCAACTACAGCAAGGCACCCGTCTGAGTCACGCAAGAATGGACAATTGATAGATAGGTTCTAGCAAGAGGTATGTGTAACTGCGCTGGGCAGTTAGTATGTTCTTCCATGATATTAGCCAAGTCTTGCGCCATACCTTGACACCTTCCAACTTCTCTCGTCAAGAACTGGAGCAAAAGCCTACGAGCCTGAAGGATCTTAGTCATTCAGGTCAGATGTACAAACTCGCGGTCGGCCATCGCCTCCGACCGTCCTGTAGTGAGGTGAGGTGAGGTGAAGTGAATAGCAGCAGCTAGAACAACCGCAGCGCGCGCCTGCCAAAATAGAGCAGGGATCAGCATCCATGCTAGCGATCGACAAGAGATCAGAAACGTCTGTCGATCCTTATCGTTGCGCTGTTCATGCCATATCTTAGGTAGCCTCGAACCTTCCTAATACGTTCATGATTGTCCATCTTGGCATCGCATCCATACTTCTATCGCATCTATGGATCCACCCACCACACCTGTCCACACGAGAGAGATCCATCATCCAACGTCGTCCATCAAGTCGACCAATGACAGATGGTGTTTTTTTACTTTTGCGTGTTTGCCCGCTTCAGACTAATCGCTGTAGGCGTCGTCGTGTCCGTTCCTGTAGAAAGTATCCATGGATATGGAAACTCGCTGTTTGAGCATAGCAATGCAGAAACCCATACCACGAGACGCAGTGCAGCATCCACCAACTCAGCGGACCTTTCGCAACGTCCATGCAGGTGCATCTCCGGTAAATCCGGCATTTGAAGGCGGAGAGAAATCCACTGCTGCTCCAAAACGTTTGCGTGTGGGTGTGTGCCAAAGTCCCATTCCAAGCTAGGGGCATGGATCCGTGGAGATACCCGGGGTGATGACTCGGGGGAGTTTTTGGATCTAATGCGGGTACATACTATGAAACATTCGCATTGCAACTCCCGAATACGCGGTGGTCTGGTCTGGTCTGGTCTGGTATGGTATGGTCTGCTCGCTACTAATAACAGACCATGGCGGAGTGTGTGGCTAGGGCTGATGTTTGTGACTGTTGTTCAGCTTTGTTGTCGGAGTTTACACTGCTCTCCTCCACCAAATAATCGAACGAGTCCGTCTTACGGCTTTCTATGTATTTAACCTATAACGGCGCTGATGAACACAAGGTCCGCATTATTCGTTTGGTGCCGTCGCGATATATATATGATATACACGTATGTACCAACTAGCTCCAATTTCGGCACATCACACACCGAGCGGGTCTTGATGCCCTACCAGGTCTGCATAGTACCTTTTGCCCACTCATATGCAGCGAAGAGCCCTTTCCAGGCACTGCAGTCGTACAAGTGAATATTACATACACATACACCTCACGCAGAGAGCCAGAGAGCCAGAGAGCCAGACAGCCAGAGAGCCAGAGAGCCAGAAAGCCAGACACAGAGCAGTCCCCTCCAAGTAATTTAACCGCCTAGCCTGCTCGACACGCTGGTAACAACTTGCGACCGAAGACTTCTTAGTCCTATGCATAGAGGCTTAGTCAATTCAGTTCAGCTCAGCTCCAACATCTTAAAATGCACGATGTTGCGTATGAATACATTCTATTATTACAACTTGAAGCTGGTAAGTATCTAATCCAGCCCGATTACGTACCGTCCCAAATAGCTGACTGAGCTGAGCCTGGACCATTTGAAGTTACTAAGGCATAAAGGCAGCAAGGCAGCAAGGCACCAAGGCATGAAGGCATCAAGGCATCAAGCAAGCGAGCGAGTAAAAAGACCTAATCAATTAAATTAATAGCCTTTTTGGCCAGATTGGGGTTAGTTGGGTAGTACAGTAGCTGCGAGGCGAGGGCGAGGGCGAGGGCAAGGTGCACCCAGGCAGGCATACAGGCAGACAGGCAGGCATACAGGGCTGAAAAGGGAGGGGACCGGGATTATATATAATTAGCTCAGATGCATCGTGCATAGACAGAGGCGCACGGATGAAAAATAACTACAGTACAATCTCCCAACGCGTGAGGACGAGCCGAGAGCGGATATCAAGGTCCAAGATCCAAGGTCCAAGATCCACGACAGAACGGGATGTGTTATATTCACAGTCGTCATACTACTGTATATTTCATTAGACAGAACAAATATATTCCATTTCGACAACGAAACCCAGATGTATAGAACCAGCAAAATACACAGTGTCAAATCGCATCGCGCCGGCCTCCAACACCACCACCACCACCAGCACCCACAGATCGAATTACAACTCCTTGGTCGACCGGGCTGCGCCGCTTCCCTGCGCACCTGGCGGCGCCTCCACATCGCCCTTCTTCCGCTGAATCCGCTCCCACTCCTCCTGATCGCGCTCCTCGTCCAGCGGACTACCCGTATAGTCCGTCGTCTCCTCGTCCTCGACCTCCTCGGCCAGCATCAAGTTCAGGATGCAGGCGACGAAGCCGGCAATCGCAAAGCCGGATTCCATGACGAGTGCTATGGCGTCCATGAAGCCGCGCAGCGCGGAGTTGGAGCCCTCGTAGGTGAAGACGTAGCTGAACCATCTGTGGCGCCCGTTAGTAGGTGGAAGAAAGCAGGTGAGGAGGTGAGGAGGGGACAGAGGGGACGTACGTTGGAACAAGGGTGGCGCCGAAACCTAGTGTGAATGCGGCAGTAAGCACGAACCGATTGCGACGCGTGAACGGCACGGTGTGGAGAATGGCCATGCCGGATACAGCTACGGCGCTGAAGAGGAACGTGGTCATGCCGCCCAAGACAGCGGAGGGAATGGCGACGAGTGCGGCGGCGAACTTGGCGAAGATGCCCATGATGATGAGCCAGAAACAGCATGCGTATCCAGCCTTGCGGTTTGCGCAGCGCGTGAGCGAGATGACGCCGTTGTTCTGTGCAAAGGTGCTGACGGGCGTGACGGTACAGAGAGTTGCGAGTATGCCGTTCAGGCCATCTGCGCATACACCACCTTGGATTCGAGAATCATACATCTTCCCGTTGACTTCGAGACGACTGACATCGCAAGTAGCCGTGATGTCACCAATGGCTTCCATGGCAAGAACAATGTTGACTGCTAAGAGGGGTAAGACGGCTGGTCCGTAGACACTAAGCTTGAATGTATGGACCCAGATGAAGGAGACTGCAGGCGAGGCGTTGATGGAAGAGTTGTCAAAGTAGCCGGTCGCGGCAGCGATGATACAGCCGACGAGGAGACCGATGACGACGGCAGCGGACTTCATGATTGGGCTGCCAAAGCGCTCGCAAATGATGATGGTGACAAAGACGGAGAAGCCAAGGCCGATGAACTCGGCACTGCCCCATGGTAATGGATGAGGAGCGTTGATTGTTGGGCAGAGTCTGTAGAGGCCAGTCTCGGGTCGGGTGTTGCAGGTGCCACTTCCACCAGCCCAGTTCAGGAAGCCAGTCTGGATAAGACGGACACCGATGAGGACGACAGTAGGGCCTGTAACAAGAGGGGGAAAGAGCTTTTTGAGAAGGACTGGTGGCATGAAGGAGATGAGTATTATTATGAGCGAACAGCAAGCTGCAGTGCCAAGGAGAGCGCCATAACCGTCTGGACATGGCAGCTTGACGCCGTTGGCATCAGTAGGACACATGCCATTCTCGTACATCTGAGCAAAGGCGCCAGTGAGGACAGGGATGACGGAGAAGGAGGTTCCAGCGACGGAGATGAGACCAGTCCCAACATAGTAAGGGGTTCCATATATGTGGAATCGAGTGATTTGGATAATGGTCAGGAAACCGCATACGATCAGAGCTGTAGAGACGAGATATTGGGTAATCTCAGTACCCAAGTTGGCAGCACCAGAACCGGCAAGGATGAGAGGAGGGGTGATGACACCGGCCAACATGGCGAGAGCATGCTGGAATCCAAGCAGTAGGGCCAGAAATAGAGGCATCTTGTCGTTCAAGCCAAAGAACGGAGCGGTCCTCCTCTCCTTCTTCATGAATGGGAGATTTGGCTTGAAGAGAAAGGCATAGTCATAATTGCCAATGAGGCCGTCTCTGGCAGATATCAGTTCTGTTGTTGTCGAGAAAGCATGAGCAAACGTACCTGGTGGTGAAGGACTTGACGAAACCACGAACTTTGGTGGACATGGACCTCTTCGGGCCCATGTCAGGCCCGATGCGATCGGGATCATGGTCCATTTCGAGGTGTTTTGATTGCGGCGATGCAGAAGACGCGTGGAGACTTTTGAGGGTTTGGTCGAACCTGTAAGCTGTTTCACGGCGCAGTCATGGACGAGCCGGGAGGTCGAAGGTCAGGAGTCACAATGACGAACGAACTTGGACAGTGGATGAATGGCGATGCTGCAGGGCTTGTATGAAGGCAGATTGGATGAAGGTGGACAGATGAATAGATGAATAGATGCTGATAAGCAGCAGCAAAGAGGCGGAGATACGGGCGTGGGAGACGAGAGCACGGATGCGCTCTCTTGATGGATTCTTGGTAGCGGCTCTGGATCCGGAATGGCAGAGAGAGACGGCAGTAGTTGGTCGCAATAAAACGAGATGGGCACATACAAAGCAGTTTATAATATACATAATAGTAGTAGTAGTATGCATCTTTATCATGAAAGCCGTCTATACGTCCACAATGGATGCATGCGACAGTCAGCCAGCAGACAGACCTGTCGGAGGCAGCCTGTGTCCGGCTGGGAGTTGGAGACAGCCGCCCATCAGCAGTCAAGCTTCAAGCCGGCCAGCCCGCTAGCAGAGAGAGTGTGAAGATGGATTGATTCAAGAACGGGTGGATCCAATCCATTCCAATCCCTTCCTTGCCTCCAACCGAACCAACTGAACTGAATCGATTACTGGCATGTTTTTCTAGTTGCCGCTGCCACTGCGGCTGCGGCTGCGAGAAATCACCATCAAAACTACCACGACGCCAGAGCTCGGCCGAGGAGTGCACTTGGCTTGTTGTGGGCTTTTGTTTGATAAGGGATTCACGATCCTATTGGCGACGTTCTGACGATTTGGCGATTTGACTCGTTTCTTCCTTTCTTCTTTTCCATCCTCCAGTCTGCGACTCGGTCCGCGCCGATCGAGTACAGGGCCTGTCCGATACTGATATACATTCTTTACCAGACTGTTCGCATCTATCCGACACGTCAGCCCTCCATTCTAGAACAGGCCTGAGCTGAGGTATTAGCCACCATCACCACGCCTCTACCGAAACCAACACCATCTACGAACTACTACACCTCCATTAAGCTGTCATGGATTCCTTGGGACCTTGTAGAGTCTTGAGGGCTCAATTTTGTCGCACGCGGTCTAAACAGGACTAGATCCGGATGTTCACGCGTAGATGTCAAGGAACCATGATGTTCCAACCAAAAGAAATAGGATTCTCAACCTTCTCCTCACGAATCTCTTGGAAATATAATCAACCGACTGGTCACATTGAAGTTGAACTGCTTTTTTCCATAATCCACTGCCACCAACATGTCCGACTCCAGGAAGCGCACTGCCGAAGCGGCCGGTCTGGTCGAGGACTCGAACGACCATGCGAGCAAAAACGCAAAAATACCACCCAAAGAGCCCCATGAGCTCGCACGTCGCCAGGTCGTCGGACTGGCGAAACACCAGTATCCCTCCTTCACGCATGGCCGCCATCTTTGCCAGTTTGCCATGGCTATGCGCGATAAAAGTATAGATGCGACTGCAATCACCGCCTCTAGGAGCTGGCTGTCGAGATACTTCGCCGACGAGGTGGGCAAGGCCGCGTACGATGGTTTGGAGGACTGGACTGGTGTCCTAGTTGCTGCCGTCTTGCTCGAGATGGACAACGAGGCGACCAGAGCAGATGACGCGGACAAAAGAAATGACATTACCTTTGCAGTACAGTTCATCGCCTATCGCGCCACTAACAAGATTCTCATCGCGTCCAGCAAAGATGTCGAGGCATGCTTGGAAGGCAAAGCTAGCCCAGAGTGTCTTGAGAAGGTGAAGCAGGCTTGGGCGAGCTGCAAGTCACTCCGTGATATCCTCATTCAGAACATACAAGACATCACCATTAACGCGGCCTTGGACGCACAAGTCCAGCTCGACACGTGCAAATGGCTGTGGAGGGAGGTCCGGAATCGGATTCGAAATGGAGAGGCCATGTGCCACGTCTTCAAGGCCAGCGAATCGCTACAGCCATCCAGATTCAAGGAACGTTTCGCCAGCGTCTGTACGCAGATGGAGCGGAGCGACTGTGTGCTGAGTACCAATACCAGGCGAGGGTTTGTCCAAGCTGGAGCAGCATTCCCCGTTCCAAGCACTTCGACCTTTCAGGAAACACCTAGCCATTTCGATGATCATAGCGGCGACGAAATGTATTGGTATGAATCGTTGAGGGAAGACCTCGAGATTTGCGTAGAAGAACGTGCTGCATTCGAGAAACACGTACGTGCTCTTTCCTTCATTCCGCTCGAAAGGACCGCTCTCTACAGCTCACTGACAAGACACAGGCCAAAAACTTGCTACAGAGATTGAGCTTTATGGCTCAGTGCAATGCGGACAGGGCGAGCGACGGAGCAGCGGTAGCAGTCGGGATGCTCGAAGCGTTGTGATGGGCATGGACTTGGCCTTGGACTCTTGTCATCCGGGAGACAGAGAGGGCAGGTGTGCCTGGTGTGGAGGGTAATGGCTCATCAGGCATCAAGGCAGACGTTAGTCGAGCTTGAAGATGTAAGGGTCCGACTGTGTACGTAATCAGGCAAGCTAGGTAATAATGACTAGCCAGGCACAGAACGGCATGAGGTGCTGGTGCTGGTGCTGGTGCTCAAACGAAGCGGCCTCGGTCGTTGATTACCTACATTGTCTTGTGCTTGTGTCGCCTTCTGTCATTTCAAGTTGAGGAAAGGCTGTCTGTCTTGCAAGAGTTTACCTTCAAGACTGAGCCTCGGCAACAACTCATCACGTGCGCCGGTGGTAGTCTGAGACATGTGTAGGACATGGGATACGCAACGTCGTCGACTCTGAGGGGCTGATATGTTTGGACGCATGATGGAGGACGGCAGGGCGGGCAGGTATGTATATATATATATATATCATGCAATCTAAATATACATGACATGACAGGACAGGACAGGGTCAAGAACAGGGACGAATTGCGGAGAGTGCGTTGTGCATTACACAGGGTGACGGAGACGACTGCGAGGGACCAGTGCGGGCTATGTCTATGTATACACGTATGCATGCATGATATGATACACACACAGACCCAGACCCAGGTCCACGACGCATAAGCGAAGGTGTGTTTGTGTGCGTGCGTGTCGGTGGTCTGAAAATCCCAACAGAATTGTTGGGATTGAACAGCCGATCATCTCGTGGACGTGAATGTGGAGTGGTGGAGACGCCCGGGGGGTTTGGGCTGAGTTGTGGCGACTAACAGTCGGAGTCGGAGAAGATGTTTCATCACGTCGTCGCTCGGCGTCTTGACGTGTGGTGTTGGTGTTACTGCTGCTGCTGCTGCTGCTGCTGCTGCTAAAGCGAAGTATCCAGGGTCTTTTAGTGATGGATTAGTAGTGCTGGCCAACAACAATGATTAATTATGCCGAGGTGGGCAGAAAGGTACAGAACATCTGATCAGCTTAGGGCCAAGACTGTTTTTGGGCTTAGTGTGGCCGAATACAGTAGGCGGTGAGAGGAGCTCTGCCCAGAAGAACACCCGCCATAGGGCTGAAGACGTCACCTGCCGCGCACTAGTTAGACCTATCCCTCCATCACCAGTGGAGGGAGTCGGAGTCTAGACAGCGCAAGTGCCTATCACGAAGAAAGTCCGGCTGCAAGAAGATAAGACGGAAACTAAGTAATTATACTGTGAGGTCAAGGGAGAAGAAAACATGCCGGTCAATTGGCTTGTGATGGTCATGGCTGACGGACTTGCGGAGGAGGCGGACCAGCCAGGGCAATTATCCATGATTCCCCCCTCCTCGGGGATTGTTTCATATGACTCTTCGCTTCGACTCTCGTTCTCGCTTACATGGAACTTACATATTATCACTCTCCATACTCTAATTACAACTCTACATTCTAATTACAGTAATTATGGAAAGTCTAATTATGTCGAGGGATCCGGCCAGTTGACCTTCTTCCTGTGTGTGTGTGTGTGGGGTCGCGTGCCTGTTGTTTCTTGTCCCTGGCCCTGCCGAGTCCTCATCAATTTCGTCAGCGGTGAGACTTGTCAGCCAATCACAACTCGCCAGACCCTGCATATCAACGCTTCTTGGCGCCATGGGAAGGTGGCAGAATTTTGTTGGGGCACACCTTTCCTAATCCGACTGTTGCTTCACGCAATTCTCTCTCTGGTGTTTTTTTTTTTTTTTTTTGAATTTCGCCTGCCACTCACCACCACTAATTCCTGCTGCTACTGCTGCTGCTACTGCTGCTGCTACTGCTACTACTGCTACTATTCCTCCCTACCATCTCCGCCTCCCTTCGCATATCCTCCGCCCACTTCCACTCTGCTTTCCTTAAAATTCACCTGCTCGCTCATCCTTCCTTTCCTTCTCTTCTACTTCTCCTCCTTCACCTTCATCTATCCTCGCCTTCACTTGTCAGTACCCTGTACACCACACCATCTCTATTCGGTACTGTTCAGTCACACACACACACACACACACACACACTACGATTACCATACGTGTCTGTTGGCCACTGTCAACATCACTTTAATCACCTGGCTGCTGCCAGCGTCCGCATCTTCTTCTCACATACCACTCAGACAGCTGCTCTCGCTGGGCTAGCTTCCCACGATGCCTTCAAACCAACCTACCGCCGGCCATTTGGCTGTTGACCCTCAATATCTATCCTCTCAGCCCTCCTCCATGGCTTCCACGAACGAGCCTAACCGCAACAAATCATACGACCCCAAGAAGGTTCACATCACAGACACTCCAATGACGAGATCGAATTGGTACAAACATGTGAACTGGCTAAACGTCACCTTCATCATTGGTGTCCCTCTGGCCGGTTGTGTTGCTGCTTTCTGGACGCCTTTGCAATGGAAGACTGCTGCGTGGGCGGTCCTTTACTACTTCTGGACTGGTTTGGGAATTACTGCTGGCTACCATCGTCTGTGGGCACACAAGTCGTACAGTGCCAGACTTCCTCTCAAGATTTTCCTCGCCGCTGTCGGTGGCGGTGCTGTTGAAGGCTCAATCAGGTGGTGGAGTCGTGACCACCGCGCTCACCACCGCTACACCGACACCTCCAAGGATCCCTACTCAGTCCGCAAAGGTCTCATGTATAGCCATCTTGGTTGGATGGTCATGAAGCAGAACCCAAAGCGTATCGGCCGTACCGACATCTCTGATCTCAACGAGGATGCTGTTGTTGTTTGGCAACACAAGAACTACTTGAAGGTTGTTATCTTCATGGGCTTGATCTTCCCCATGATGGTTTCTGGCCTGGGCTGGGGTGACTGGCTCGGCGGCTTCATCTATGCCGGTATCCTCCGTATCTTTTTCGTTCAGCAAGCCACATTCTGTGTAAACTCGCTTGCCCACTGGCTCGGCGACCAGCCCTTTGACGACCGAAACTCACCCCGCGACCACCTAATCACCGCTCTTGTAACTCTCGGAGAGGGATACCACAACTTCCACCACGAGTTCCCGAGTGACTACCGGAACGCGATTGAGTGGCACCAGTATGATCCTACCAAGTGGTCCATCCGGATGTGGAAGTCCCTTGGCCTCGCGTACGACCTGAAGCAATTCCGCTCAAACGAGATTGAAAAGGGCCGCGTTCAGCAACTGCAGAAGAAGCTCGACCAGAAGCGCGCTAAGCTTGACTGGGGTGTACCACTCGAGCAACTCCCGGTTCTCGAATGGGATGACTACGTCGACCAGGCTAAGAACGGCCGTGCTCTCATTGCTGTAGCTGGCATTGTTCACGATCTCACCGATTTTATCAAGGAGCACCCTGGTGGCAAGGCTCTCATCACATCTGGTATCGGCAAAGATGCCACTGCCATGTTCAACGGTGGTGTCTATCTCCACTCCAACGGCGCACACAATCTCCTCAGCACAATGCGTGTCGGTATCATCCGCGGTGGTTGCGAAGTCGAGATATGGAAGCGTGCCCAGCGCGAGAACAAAGACGTCCAATATATCAAGGACGATGCTGGCAACCGCATCATTCGCGCTGGCAATCAAGTAACGAAGGTTCAACAGCCCGTCGTTAGTGCCGGTGCTGCATGAGTTGTCTTTCTGCATACATGATAAAATGACTTTGTTCTGGGTTTGGAGCGTGTTGCTTGCCACGGCGTTTTCTGGGAGAGCAGATGTATAAACTTTTTTACAGGATGAAGGCTGTCGTTCACATTGCTTGTGTGCACACATGAGTGACACTTGACACACACTACATGGTAGTATAGACAAGCCAATCAAAGGCAACGAAATCAAATCACAATTGTTTGAACTTGTTCACCCTTGCAGTGATATTCGAGCCTGGACCGTGTGCAGTCTTGACTGAGCTGGTCTCTAGTGTTGTAGAGGTCATCTTATTCATGGCTATCTCAGGTATTGTGTGTTATTCTGTCTAGTATTAGCAGTTAACTTATCAACGCCAATACACATCATGTTCATCCATCGATCATGACCAATCCCCCGCATTCCCAAGAAATTCGCATCCCATCCATCCTAGCTACATACATACATTTCCGCCGGGGCAGATTCAACGCACAGAGTCACCCTCTACCGCTGTGATACTTGTTGTTGTCACTGTTCTTGTCATTGTCGCTGTCGTCGTTCCTGCAAGCGCTGCTTTGCTCAGCGAGTAGCTGCCCCTTCATCAGGAGGAGGCACGTCGTCGTCACCATCGTCGTCGTTATGATCCCAGCCGTATAGCAGGTCGTCTGAGTCCGGGGGCTCGTCTTCGTCTTCGTCTCCGTCTTCGTCTTCGTCTCCGTCTCCGTTTTCGTCTCCGTTTTCGTCGTCCGAGTCTGCAATCTCCGTGTATGCGCGCTTAGGTGGGCGGATTGGCGAGGTGATGAGGGCGTGCTGGATTGCGACTTTGGCGGTGGTGGTGGTGGTTGCGGTGGTGTTTTCATCATCGATGTTACTGTCGTCGTTGCTGATTGGGAGTTCTGTGATGCCGGTCTGCGTTTTGCAAAAGTGAGCAATGCAACACGTGACGAGATGCAAGAAAGGGAGGGAGGGAGGGAGGGAGTGGCTTACCGCTTCAATGGTAAACGGAATCACCGACCCAACGCCATTGCCCGTACCGCCGCCAGACGCCACACCGGGAAGCTTCTCCACGCCGACAAAGCGGAGCCGAGCGAGCCTCTCCGGCTCAACGTCCGGATCAAACGTCTGCGCCGCCGGCGGCGGCCAGTCTCGAAACAGCACCAGTCGCGTCGCCACGCCGTTATCCCAATCACTCCCGTTGATCGCGGGCAGCAGCGCCGCACCGGCGCCCGGTCGCATGCGGGTGATGGTCTGGCTTGTTACCAGCACGACGAGGTCATGCATGGCAGCCATCTTGCCCAGCTTTGCGACCAGCTCGCTCGTCACGGCGAAGCGGCGTCCGGCGGCCCATTTTGCTGCGTCGGTGCGTTTGTTGCTTGTGCTTTGCTGTTTGGTTGTTGTTGTTGTCGTTGCTGTCGTCGTCGGCTTGCGCGGATATGCGTTGTCGAGGAGGGTGGACAGGCCGTCGATGACGATGATGCTTGTTCCTTTAGGGGGGAATGTCGCGGGGGGTCGGATGAAGAGGGCGAGGAGGTGTGCTAGTGTCGCGGTCGAGTGTTTCTGGATCCGGTGAAGCGGGGATGTAGACGGAGTGGATGCATTCGCGTTTGCGTCTCTGACGGCTGGTTTGGGGACTATCTCCTCGAGTCGCCGGTGGACTATCGCGGCGCCTGCGTCTGCGAAAGCACCATGTTTGTCAGGGGGATGAATGTGACTATATGGCGGGACATCTTTGCACGTACCGACCCATACCGCAGTCTGTCCTGCGTGTATGGCATTGATGCATACTTGCGCCCTGTCGACATCAACCACACGCACGCCGTAGCAAGCCCAGTAACATACGCAAAGGTCGTCTTGCCCACTCCCGGAGGCCCGTACACTTCAGTCACCTGTCCACGCTTGAGCCCTGCACCTCCTCCTCCACCTCTTATACTCGCGCCAATTGACGTCGTCGGCGGCGGCTGTAATATGGCATCGAGCGGGGGCAGACCGGTCGGAAGACATTGCTGACCGCGCGCCCTCAGGGTCTGCAGAGCTTGAGTGGCAGATACGGTTGGTAGGCGGTCTGAGTGATAGGCAAATATATATAATTAGCTCTTGATATCACGATTGAATGGCATGCATGCATGCACAAAGTGGGTGGAAACGCACGCGACGTTGCAGACGAGGAGAGTCTGAGTTCCTGAGAGCTGGCCATGGAGCGCAATTGGTGTTGTCGAGATCCATTGCACCACGACGACGTGCACCAAGGGTGCGTGCTAGACGGTTTGCAGTCGTGGAAGCATGTTGTGTTGCTCGATAAAGTGGATGGATGGAACCCAGGATCCTTGCATGTTAGGTCGGCGGGACGTTTTCGAGCTAGTCCGTCATGGATGTCGAGCGAGAGCAGCTAACCTCCGAGCTCTGCTCCAACCAAGCAAAACTCAACCTCCAAAGCTTCCCGCAATCCCATCAACACCACAACCTCCTCCATCACATCCCCCGAATCCATCGAGCGCCATCGCCACCAATCCATTCACAATGGTTGCCATGTACACAATTGCCGGCCGTCAGGTTGGATCGCACGTCGTCAGTACCCTCCCCTCGATACACACACCCTCATCCGATCCCAAACATTCTGCGAACAACAGGAGCCCCGGCGGCATGACCTGCTCGATGAGCGGTTCATTAAACACCAATTCATATTGCTCTTTCCAGACATGACCTCTTGACTGACTGCGCACTGCTATAGCTTGCGATGATCACCCTCGGCACAACCTTCGGCGGTGCCGCCCTTGCGATGCGCGGCGGCGACAAGAAGGACACCACAAGCCCACCGATAAACGCAAAGGACAAGGACGAGGAGAGCTTTGTGCAGTATGTCTACCCAATGCTTCGAGCTGTGTCGTTACGACCCAATTGGTCCGATTGGATGCGGTTCTGACGAGGATGGATGAAAAGTGGTCAACATTCTAGCGCTTTGAAAGCTAACGCGACTATC
Source organism: Pseudovirgaria hyperparasitica (assembly GCF_010093815.1). Classification (NCBI taxonomy): domain Eukaryota; kingdom Fungi; phylum Ascomycota; class Dothideomycetes; order Acrospermales; family Acrospermaceae; genus Pseudovirgaria; species Pseudovirgaria hyperparasitica. The sequence continues at coordinate 1,479,910 of NW_022985549.1, forward strand.
AGAAAGTTTATCAAGACCGAGGAGGACAAGAAGTCAAAAGCATGAAAACATTACACCCCCAGATTCATGGGATTGGGCTGCGACGGATAAGTTTTCGCGCGTGGCTACCGGAATAGATGCCTGCACATCGTGGCTCTGTAGATATGGCGACATGTACATCACAATCGAAACTTCACCACATGACCTGTCCAACGCATCAGTAACTTTATTGCCTTCGCCAATCTGTCTCAGCATCCTTTTAATAGAACGACAGCGCAGTTATCACAATGAGTGCGGCAGTGACGTCCTCAGTGTGATTAGTATACCCGGATGACCCTACAGCCTGGTATTGACCCCCCAAATCATGTTCCGCTCACACGCCGATACTCCTGTCATGCTCTGAACGTGCTCCTCCCAAGCTACAAAACAATGCCCGCTCCCAATAACGCATCGAATTCGTATTCTATTCCGCGAATTCAACCTTCTTCGTAATACTATCGTTAATCCTTGCGTAGAACCTGACAGCGTGGTGACGAGGGAAGGATATCTCTTCCAGCAGGTAGTCTGGCAAAATCTGGATCAGATCTTTATCCCGGGCTTGATCCAGGAAGGGCGTATAAGCAAATTCGACATCCTCGTAGCTTTGGCCCGTCGCTTTCTGCTCTTCGTCTGATGGGATGGTAAGGTGAAAGTGGAGCGCTGGACGTGTCAGTAGGTTTGGTGCTTTATCGTTGGATTCGTACTTACTGCCGTTTCTGCCTGTCTGGATACAATCGTAGACGTTTTCTTCGCCATTCTGCTTAATGCCCGTGATGATCAAGCCGCTGAGGTCGCTATACAAGTCTTCTTTCAATTGCCGTGTCTGAGCCTCCTTGACGGCATCAGCTGTACCTGTGTAGATTTGTCTTTGTTTGGCTGCATTGGCCGGCGCTCTGGCTGGCTCCGAGCTCTGTGCTCTCGACGCGGCAAGTCTAGCCTGCAGTGATTTGATCTCGTTCTGAGATTCGTTCAACTGGGTGGTGAGTTTTTTCTTTTCAATCTCTAATTGCTTGACATCGTCCTCGAGTCCGTCGACCTCAGTACGTAACGTTTTGGCCTGGCTCGCAATGGCTTTCTGCTCCTCAAGTTGACCCTTCAGAGCCGTGATGATGTTATTCTGGTCTACCGATGATTAGCTTTGCGCACGTGATCGTATTCGAACTGACCTTGTTCTCGTTTATCGGTGGTGCGCTTGAGTTTCTCAAAGTTGCCTTCCTTCTCTTGCATGCTGAGATCTCGCAGTTGTTTGTACTTCAGGTCAATGTTATCAAACTTCTTGGTCATTTCACCCAGCTTCCTCCGTAGCATGGGGTCTCCCCTCTCAGTGTCTGATGCGCTCCCAGCTCTTCGATGTGCTCCAGTCGTCGGTCGAGGTCTGCTTGATGCTATCGGTTGTAAGGTCTGATGTCGCCCGTTTCGTTGCGCGGCTCGCACGACTGGCTGAGTCTCCGGCACTTGCTCCACATCTCCTGAATCCTCGACGTCCATGGGGTCTACTTGTGTTTCTGGAACAGTCTCTGGCAATGCCGTTTGCTTTGCCAACTTGGCTGCTTTCTTCTCCGCCGCGGTAGGCCTCCCCTTGCTCTTCTTCGGAGCCTCGGCAGGCTCTACAATGCTTTCGTCGACTCTAGCTTTTGTTCGCTTTGTAGCCCTTGTAGCTTTCGCGGCAGGCACAGCGTCTTTCGCATTTCGCTTCGTGGCTGCATCGTCCTCAAACTCATCCACCTCCTCGGTTTCGTCGGCATTTGTGTCTCTCTCTGCCAGAGCAGAACGCTTCGTAGGTGCCCTGGACTTCTTTTCTGCCGCTGCCTTCTTGGGTTCGAGAACGCTTGCTCCGCTTGCACGCCGCGTGTTTACTTTGGCGACTCTCGAGGTGGCAGCTTTTTGCTTGGCTTTTGATTTCCCTCCCTTCCGCGCAGGGGCGCGATTCTCGACTGCGGAGTCGGGCGTGAGCAGGGCGTCACCATCTCTAGCAAATTCGTCCTCTGAAAAATCTTCCACCATACCGGAGAGGGTAACGTTGGCCGTTCGTGGTGGCATCGTGCAACAATGGGTCGTGTGAGGACTGCGATCTTTCTTGAGGTGAGTCGAACTTGGGATGCGACGAGGTTTGTTTACGGTCCACTACGCGCGGTGGTCTGTGCGTGATAGCTACCCACCAGGGCTATCTGCGAAGCTTCCTCCATCAGATTACTCATACGTCACTGCCTTCGAAACGGCCAGAATTGATCTGATATATGAATCGCCGCTATCATGATCCCACTTCATTTAATACACCCATCAAAGAGAAATTACTAACAGCACAATGTCAAGCGCTTGCGCCAACCCAACGCACAAGTCTTATAGTCCCTGTTACAGAGTAGACCGTCATCCATGCTGAAAGCTCTCAAGCATATCCCCATGTCTCCCAGCGCTATTCCTCATCTATAAGCTATGTCAGTAGTAGATTGCGGAAGCATTACTGCACCGGATCAACATAGTACTGCTCGTTTCATGACCAGTTCCTCTTTAAAGTACTCATTTCTTGTTATCATCCATTCGCGTAAGAGATACTGAGTATGATTCCAACAGCGAGCTGACCAAGCCTGTACCATTGCCATTAATGTCGACCATTGGTAATGAACACCCACGATAAGAAACCCTGGTGTCGTCAAGGATGCTGTAACTAACGCGCGCGCTCGTTTCTCGGATGACACCAAGTATCGGTTCGACTTTCATGTACTTCGCCAACGAGCCAACGAGAAACTGAAATTAATGGGTGAATCTCACTGGATGCCTGTTGGCTGTATTATATGATTGGGCTTCTACCTACAACAGCAAACCAGTAATTCACCGAGTGTTCCTTGGCGTACATCGCGCTGGAAATTGCTACCCTGATATGTGGAACTTCATAGACAATGTGTAAGATAACAGCCTTGTCCAGCTGGAGAAGCGCTGATGTTTCAGCAAATGCGAAGGCATACCCATGTATGGCGCTTTGCCCTGCTATGAGAATCTGTGTACGCACGACACAGTCTTCAGCGAAAACATATCTTGGAATAAGCCGTCGAATGCGATCTTACATACGAGGACCATGTCCGTGGTTAGTCGAGGAAGAAAAATGGCTGCATTCATCATTCTAGAGAGTATAGCTGTCAGTCTTGCACTCGTAGTTACCTGGGCAATCGTGGTCACTGCGCACAAGCGCCCCCTTTCCCGTTCCATCTCAAGCCTTACACAAGTCTCAGGCTGTGACGATCGTCTTACCTTTGTGGTGTTCGAAGCAATCTCGAGCAGTGGGGCATTGCAATCTCTGTCCAACGATTCGCCCTGAACTATGATTTTGGGCTACGGCTTGCTTTGGGCTTTGCTCTAATTTGCGCGAGACCCCCGTTCAATCTAGGCCGCTGTGGGAGTCACTTACCCACATCTTACAGCAGTTTTTCTAATGAGTTCAGTCGCTGGCTCATATATACTGAGATTACAATACGATGATCGCATCTAAGGTCGTAGATCGCAGCGGAGTAGACCCAAGACATGCTCTGCTGACGATAGGCTGGAAGTACCACATGCTGTGACAACCCACTGCAGTAGTGTGGCACAACCCGATATGCCACGCAGATGTAGGAAGCGCTCATGCTCCCAGGAGCCGAGCGGCAATCGAGCGTACCATACGTCGACCGGGGGACGGATCTGGAGAGCCCATATTTAGCACAAATCCCATCCTTCCTTTGTCTAGTGCGGGCCATCCATTCTCGCCAATGCGTCGTACGTGCAGTCTGTAAATAGCTTTCTCAAGCTATTACAGAGCCGCTGTAGGGATCTTCCAACAGCGCAACCGCAGCACCACGTGCTGTATGCACATTCTCATCTTAGTCCCGAATTATGACTTGTCTAGCTCTATCAACAACTTTTACTAGGCTGTGAGCTTTTCGTCTATCCTTTTGCAATCTTGTATCTCGTTCGTTACAATCATCTAATCATATACTCGTAATTGTACTCAAACAATAAGCTGGAAAGCTTAGTGATGTAGGCAAAGCCTCCGTGTCATCCGTGATGTCTTTCCACGCTCTAGTCTTCATCGTGTCATCCTCGAGGGTGCTTCGAGTTCTGGAAGCCCGCTGTATCTTGTACCTGGGCCGATCTCCTGCGGCTCTTGTACTGGGCTTTGGGATTTGGTAAAGGCTGGCGCTCCATAAGCTTTCCATTCAGGTGGAATTATCTCGTCGACTTTCTCGTCTGGCTTGCTCGTACTTTTTCGTCTTCTGATGAAGACTATGGCGGACACAATGAGGGCAATACCTACGACGGAACCAACCACGATTCCAGCAAGAGTACTGCTGGGAATTCCCTTGTTCTCCTTCACCACTGTTGCTGATGGCTCTGGCAGGCTTGGTCCGGGGTCTGGTGTGTTTTTGCAAACAGCTGTAGTGTGATCCGAGGCGATGGGTACCAAATCCTGCTCATACGTCGCCCTCCCTGGCCATATAGTGAACTTTCCAGAATCATAATTGACGAGCAAGGTCATTGCAGAGAAAAACCCAGATCCAAACGAAGGGGTCTTGCCTCCGGTCTCACTTTGTAGGGAATCTATATTCAGAATGGGTCGGGAAGTATTGGCTTGAATTTCTCCGGAGTCCGCGATCGTGAGTTCAGGTCTGACAAGCTGGTCATTTGAGATCCGTATCGTCATTTTCCCTTCGATTTCTACAGAAGTGTCTCCTTTATATCTGTATATTTTAGTTAGTAGCTGTTAAGTATAAAGCTATCGTTCAATCTACGCGACAGGTTCATTCTCGTAAAGCATCGTGTAATAATTGGTTCCAAACGACCGATCGCTATTTCCAGAGATGGCGAGCCCCTCACGCACGTCGTAGAAATTATGGAAGACTCCAGTGAGGGGAATGGACATGACAGCGACGTCGTCGGGAAACAGGCAGGTAAGCATTGGTTCTTCTCTTGTGAAGATGCCATGATCGGTGCCATTGGGATAGTTCATAGTCATGTTTGTGACACGGATAGGCAAGCCAGAGCCACATTCCCCACTAAACTGCACTGGCAGTGTCAAGTTGTCCCCCTGTCTCGTTGCACGGTCATACCCGCCTAGCACGATTGAACCATTGAATTGTGAGTCTCGAGAAGCCCCTACGCGCCCTGAAAAATACGACCATGATCTTGAGGGGACTGTGCCGGCCGTGTGTAGTAGGCTAAGTACCGTAGAGTTAGATCCCAGTCCTAGAGCGTTCAACGGTGTGTAACCTTGCTCGCCCCCCATCCCGGAGAGCGCAACGGCTAGGGGGAAAGCTGTCATGTTGTTGCGATCATTCAAAGTGATCACTTCGCTGTCGAGTACTACCTGTCGTCTGTCGTCAACATCGGTTGCAATTCGTGACTCGTTGACTTTTCCGCGTGTCTGCGATTCGAGTTGGCGATATAAACCTCCACGAAAAGTGGCGCATTTTCCGGAGGGATCGTCTCGGAGACAGTTTGAGCCGTAGGCATAAGTATTGTTCGCAGCACTACAGGCATCAGAGATGAGGGAATATGCAATAGGATTGGAGAAAGTTGTCACGAGCTTACATATCAACACGAAAAGCTAGCTCTTGACCCCCAGCCTTGAGTGCCCCTTCTCAAACGACAAGTCCATTGTCCAGTGTGAAATTGACAAGTCCTGACTGGAATCACACAGATTGGCTGTTCTTGTGATAGGACTAGGTTTCAATATACTATGTCATAAGACTGAATAGTATATGATAGAGCAAGTCCGCATGGCTCATGGTTTTACGAGGCAGAAGCGAGTGAGGAAGCGCAGGTACAAGATCTAAAGAGCATGAACCACGACCTAAAACAAGGATTGTTCTTCTGCATAGATGAGACCCTACCTTCGCCCAAGACTTTCGATGGTGTATGTCAGTACGTTGAGCTGCTTCTATCACCGTGTAGTCTGACAAGAGTCACGTATCTGCTTCTACGCTAGCAGGCCACCAACCGTAGAAAAGCCCCAGCCTTCCCCATGGGACCATGGGTGAGCCATTGCCCCTGCACGCCTTCGTTTGTGGCCCGGGTGTGAAACGCTACAGGGGTATACCACAAACACGCAGCCCATTCGGGCCGACTCTCTGGTTGTTCCGCGAGTTCGGGTCGAAGCGCTTATTCAGACCGCTAATTGGTTGTTAATACCTTGACTTTCTACGCAAATGTGATACATATTTAGCGACCGCAGTTCTCTGACTTTGGCACCGCTGCTTTATCTACCTCTGCCTAGTGTCTTGAGACCCTGACAAATTCTGAAATGGGGTTACTATAGCTAGGCAAATCGCTTGCTAGCCCTCCCTCATAGGCTCATATCGGATCATGTTGATACCTGCTACTGTCACTTCCCAGTCGTATACATGGGTGTCCAGTTAATAATCTATAAATAACTACATTTGATACCAGAGTTTCTCGACCTCGTATGGAGCAGTTCAGTGATGCCTAATGAGTTATAATCGTTTGCTGACTCGTTATTTCTATTCGTTCCCGTCCCCGATAGAGCGAAGCGCTGGGATATACCCTTTCATCGTCAATCATGCTGGCGCCTATCTCGTGTGCGGCGCAGCGATTACGCCACCTGGTTAAATCTATCAGATTGGCAGGCAGAATCACCCAGTGTCACTCCTAAAACGCATTCGCTCATGCACTGCTGAATTTGGCTGGCCCGGAATGGCAGATACTTTTTGAAGTGTACATTCGGAGCAATATACCGCTGGAGCCTACAGTTACTTGTTCTTAATCTTTCTCCAGAGTCTCTATCCATATCTGGACCTAAGAGCTCGCAGCCTCTGGGAGCCCGCACGCGTTCGACTTTACAGTGTTATACTGTATCGTGGTTATGACACTCCTCACGAATCGGCCCTCTCTGTCACGACGAGGAGGTACCATCGTGTATTCGATGTGTCTCTTACTCGCGTTCGTCTTCACGCTGTCATGGCTTCGGGATCGGCCCTTGAATCTGGCCATCCCTCTACTCAGAACCCACGACGAAGCAATCCTAAACACAAATCCGGATGACGCTCCCAGAAACCATACGTCGACTTTGGATCTACCAGTGGAGTATCAACACGTCCCGGAGCACACGGAGTACTGCGCAGACCGATACCAGAGGAACTACCTGGAGCATCTGAGAGACTCTGCCGTCAGTTACTGCACCAACAATACCTCGTCACAGCTACATTGCTTTCACAGCAAGACGGTACCGGAGCGAACCGACACGTTCTGCTACGGCACGAACGCTGCTTTCAATGCCACACAACACAAGTATAGACTACCCTGCGCCATGCGACAGCTCTCAGAAGAGGAAGTTGACGGAGGTGTGCCGCCTGTTGCCGAGTTCATTGGGTACTGGTACAACACTGGCCCGAAGAATGTGTTCGGCCATGAGGTTCTTTTGCGTGATGAGCAGACGCCCCAAGTCAAGTCCACAGGCCGTCGGATATCTGTTCTAGTGAAAAGAGAAGGAGGTGCCAACTTATGGCATTCGCTAATGGAGATCTTTGCTACCAGCCTGACACTAGACACACTTCGCAGCACAGTGAACCCCGAAACTGGTGCGGCCTTTCTCACCGAGGCCGACAGGAATAACACGCAGGTCGTGTTCCTAGACGACGATGAAGATGGGCCCGCCGACGAGCTCTGGAATATGTTCTTCGCAACTAGGTCCACCATCAGATTGAAAAATATTACGGCCGACAATGTCGGAGACATCATAGTTCCCCTAGCTGGTGGAGGCAATCCATTCTGGCAAGGAGACTGGGAGGCCAGACCATGCGAGGACTCGGAACTGCTCCAAGTCTTCTCCGCCAGGGTCTTGGAGTTTTTGCATATCCAGACACCCGCAAGAGAAGGTAACGTCAGAGTGACCTGGGTGAAGCGTACTGGCTCACGACGTTTGATCAACGAAGAGCAGCTCGTCGAGACAGCAAAAGCTAGAATACCACATATTGAGCTGCAGGTAGTCGATTTCGCCGAGATTCCATTCCGGGATCAAGTCCAGCTCGTTAGGAATACAGATGTGCTGGTTGGTGTACACGGCGCTGGGCTTACGCATGGAATGTGGTTGCAGCCTGGTTCCGTCATCGCAGAGATCCTCCCTCTCACATTAAACTACAAAGGCTTCCGAAACATGGCGGCGCTTCTCGGACTAGACTACTTCTCAGTGCATGGCACTGAACCAAAGCAGAAGTCCGCACCACGAGCGGAGTGGCAGAGCGGTGATGTAGAGCTCGACGAAGAAAAGTTCGTAAGCCTGGTCGAGTCGGCTGTAAGAAGCACGTACAAGAAAGGCATGCGTGACTTTGATATAGATTGATATGAATGTATGAATGTATGAATGTATGAA